>NW_015090865.1:2872506-2936337 GCF_001431845.1 Calidris pugnax | reverse complement strand
GGGAGGACGCGGGGCGCATCCCGGAGGGGTGGGATGGAGGGGACACACACACATCACCATCTCCTGCCCTTTTAAACCCCACTTCAGCACAGCTTCGCTTAATTAGCGGCGTTAGGCAAGTTTTTTTTTTTTTTTTCCAAAGTTTGGGGACGCAGGGCAAAGTTTTTAACCCCTTCCTCGGAAACTTTGGGTTTGTTCTTTTTTAAAGGATGTAAATCTAAAAGAAATCTTTTGTTTGTTTGTTTGTTTTTGTTTGGTTGGTTTTTGTTTGTTTGTTTTTGGTTTTTTTTGTTTTATTTTATTCCTACTCTAATCCTTGTGTTTAATTAAGGAGGGGCACAAAGAGCTGTGTTTGTTTTTTGTTTTTTTTGTTTTGTTTTATTCCTACTCTAATTCTCGTGCTTAATTAAGGAGGGGCACAAAGGTGATCCAAGAGTTGGAGCCCCTCTGCTGTGAAGACAGGCTGAATTAATTGGGGGGGTTCAGCCTGGAGAAGAGAAGCTTCCAGGGAGACCTCAGAGCCTTTTCCAACACCTAAAGGGGTTCCAGGAAAGATGGGGAGGGACCCTTGATCAGGGAGTGGAGCCACAGGATGAGGGGTAACAGTTTTAAACTGAAAGAGGGGAGATTTAGATGAGATCTGGGGAAGAAATTCTTTGCTGTGAGGGTGGTGAGAGCCTGGCCCAGGTTGCCCAGAGAAGCTGTGGCTGCCCCATCCCTGGAGGGGTTCAAGGCCAGGCTGGATGGGGCTTGGAGCAACCTGGTCTGGTGGGAGGTGGAACTCTTAAGGTCTTAAAGGTCCCTTCCAACCCAACCCATTCTATGATTCCAGCTCCTTAAAGTCACAGGGGTTTTCTTATAGGTTTCTTTACCTATAAGAAAATGGAGCAGTCTTAATTAGTTGCATGTCCCTTAGGTTTCCTATGGATTTATTACAACACAAAGGAATGGCTTCCCAGGTAATTAGGTCTTTGCATTGAGCTACACCAAATTGCATACACAAGCGGCCAGCGCCGAAGGAATTAACTGAGTCTCTACCCAGGGAGATCATTATCATGTTTATAATATGCCATACAATAACTATAGACTAGATGTCTATAGTATCTCTCCCACAGCAAGGCAGTTGGTAGATTCATTCCTTACCAAACACCCCATCGAGGTATTTCAGATAAAATGCTGGAGCTACAGAGACTGTAGCTGAGTTGGGGTTTCCCAGATGACTCCATGTGCATTCTGCCCGAACTCAGGACATTCAACTGAGGGTCCAGCTGCGCCTCCTTGGGTGACAAAACCAGCTTTTCATCTTCTTCAGAACCTGGTCCAGCTCTTAGCAGGACTGTGCGTCTCCTTTTAATGTTAGGGTACAGCAGTGAGACTAGCTGGACCTCTCAAAGCATCAATTCACAACTGAGCCTCAAGTGGAAAAAGGAGTTGATCAGTTTTGTTTTGTTTTGTTTTTTTGAGCCGTTTCTCCTTCTATCACTTGTTCAATTTTCTATGAGGAAAAGGAGGGAACATATTACTGCCCAGGCACATTTCATGTGAAATCCTCTGAAAGCAGATGACAGGGATTTCCCCTCGATGTGCTCACCCCTGCTTTTAACAATTCAGCTGCCTGTGCAGAAATAAAATATACCGAATGACCCCTGGAGACCAAATCAGACACTGTAATGGCTGAAAATGCTGAAAACCACATAGATTGCCAACATCACCTGGGCTGCAAGGTCTGGCTCATCGAGGGGCAAACACCACGTACGCTAAATTATGCTGTGGAGACTTCACTTAGTTGCAGGACTGGGAGCCAGTAGCATCCACTCTGACAGCAAGGATTAGGATCAGGCAGAGAGTTAAAGCTTCTGGGGGGAGCAGCTCTCTCATATCCTGCCTCCCAAGCAGCAGGAAACCAGGCATGGAAAAAGTTCCTGGGATTTCTGATACAGGTACAGGCATTCGGCCACCCTCTCATTTAAAGGGAGGAATTAAACTCTTTTGTCATCTGGAAACCATTTCACAAATAGCTTCTGCAGGTACAACAGCCCTGAGGAGGAGGGGAACTCCAGAGAGAATAAGGTTCATTACAATAAATTTTGATTTTCTTTGCAAGCAGCACTTCAGTCTGGCACAAAACTGTGCACACAGACTAGCTACATTCCCGCTAACAAACCCAAATTTAGCATTATTGGAATGAATTTGTAATTTTGCAGAAATAATGTGCCTCTCCCTGTTTATCCATTAACCTCTTGCTGTTCCCAAACCCCCTCACCCTGCTAAGCAATCTCAACCCACCTTTGTCACAAAAACATCTCCATTTTCTTTCCGGTGCCCTCTGCTACTTAAACACAGGAAAAGTGATAGGCAGGAACTCCAGGAACATGGTGCTAAGGTGTGCTTGATTATCTGATTTTCCTGTGAGAATTAATTGATCTGCACTAATAGAAGACTCGGGGGAGGAGAGAGGAAACAAGCTGAAAAGCCAACAGGAAAACAAGAGAGAGGCAACCTCCTGGCAAGGCTGGGGAGATAATTACAGGAGAGGGGCTGATTTGGGGCTGCAGCCTGCAGTGACGGGCTGTCTGTCTGTCTGTCTGAGGCTGGGAGCCCACAGATCAAAGAAAGTCTTGCAAAAGATTTCTCCGGAGGGCCAGAGCCAGAGAGGAGCAGTGAGCAGGCTGATGAGAGGGACGCAGTGGCAGGAGACATCCCTACCTCCCAGGGAAGAGCTAGCCTCAAGGAAAAGCCAGAGAGCATATATTAGGGTGTGTGGGTTGTGGGTTTTTTTTGATGTAGACCCCAAAAGTTTTCCAAGAACACCATTATTTTGCGTTTGGGTGAAGGATTTTATCTTCGCTTTTCTCATGGTGTCCACGAAAATAATATTAACCAAGTGATATGGGAGAAGTGAGGTTGCCATCTCAGGGGTGGAGGAAACCCCAGAAGAGATAATCATCTTACCAGTTTGGCAATGCTAAGCAGTTCATGACACAGCTACACCAAAGTTCCTGTGGCGACACTGTAGTTACCTGACATTACAGAGGCACACGGTGCTGGAAGGCACACGTATATATTTATGTAGATACACTATATATTTATGTATCTACACATGTAATTACAGAGGCACACGGTGCTGGAAGGCACAGCGTATATATTTATATATACACATGTGGATACACTTCACCCCAACTTCCATGTCACACACCACCCCCACCTGCGGGACCGACACATGAATATTGTCCTCAGGCACACAAGATTTTTACCCTACACTCAGGAAGATGGGATATTTAATTACAGCAAAATTAAAGGTGCTCGAGTTGAGTACCTTCAGAGGTGCTGGGTTCCAGGGCACCGGTTTAGGTTGCGTTTTTAGGTCTTAAGAAATACTTGACTTAAGTAATGACTTAAGAAATATCATCAGAGACCCCATCATTCCAGCTGAGCTCCATGGTCAGGGTGCTTTTAGACGGCGGGTGGACACCTGGTGAAAGCCTGTGATGGACACCACAGGGCTAGTGGTGACCCACTGCCCAGCTCCTCTGAACTCCATCTCAGGGGTTTTCCCATAAACCACATTGGCTTTTGCCAAACCAAAAGACTTGGTGGGAGGGAGGAATGAGTCAACCCTCCAAAAAACTATGAAAACCCCATGAAATTGGCTTGGAAAGAATGTTACATGACATAAATGTAAAAGAAAAACAAAACAAAACAAAATAAAAACACCCACACAGTTTTTCCTTTAAATTTGCATTCTGTTTTTTTGAGACTACAGGAAGAACTTGGATCAGATTGTCAAGTTCATCCCTGTCAGCAAGAAAACAAGGTTCGCTCTTCTCCAATTCTAAATTGACATTAAGATTATCACTGGTCTATAAGAAAATACAAATATTTGTGATAAACTTGCAAAAAAAAACCCCCAAAATAGTACTGCCTATGTTTGTTCTGAACAATAAGGCTGCCCCATGAGACTCATCTTTAAGAAAAAGGTGCGTGTGTGAACTGATCTTTTCGACAACTTAGTCCCCATTTATAAGGCCATTTGCAACAACGAAAACCAGAGAAACATCCTTCAGTTTGTTTAAAATGAAAGAGGGGTTTCTGTTTTGCATTTCCTGATCAGAAGTTCAGAGTCAGACACTGCGAAGCCACAGACCCCATGAGCTGCGGAGCAGCTTGGCTGAAGATATCCAAGTACTTCTGTAAGGAACACCTCAACTTTACATTTCCACTACTTTCCACATACAAATTGCCCACACAAAAAACACCATTTGTGGGGGTTAAAAATTAGGTGTGCAATTCCCAGCAATTTTTATTGGTGATGCTTAAGTTCCCAGACTTGTACCTTAACCTTCTGCTTTGAAATAGAGGAAAGTTTAATGTTAAACCCATTACATTTTGGAGGATCAAAGCAATGGGAAACTGCCATTTTGCAAATTTCCAAATAAATAAGATTGATCTTTAGAAAACCCTCAGCCAGACTCAAAGCCTCTTAAATTCCAATGATAACTTCTCCAGCAAACCAATCTTATTTGGGGTTTCTACCAGAAGAACAAGAATAAAAAATATATGTAACTCAAAAAAAGATAAAAAAAGAAAAAGGAAGATATGGAAAATCTTAGAGATTTTCAAATATTCAGCACAAACTCTGTATTTTGACTCATTTAATGGCACTGTTAAAAAGGGGAGATGGAAGTTTTAAGTGTCCATTTATTTTCATGACAGCGAATTTTTTTTTCCTTAGTTGTTAGAAACCAAGCAACACATACATGCTTTTTGCTTTCATTCCAGGAAACAAATCCAATCTTCTCTGTCTGCTGCAGAGTTATTCTTAGCTGGCTTTGATACTTCTATCAGCGAGGAGAGCATAACAATGTTATCATGCTAACAAATTTGGAAAATCTTAGAGATTTTCAAATATTCAGCACAAACTCTGTATTTTGACTCATTTAATGGCACTGTTAAGAAGGGGAGATGGAAGTTTTAAGTGTCCATTTATTTTCATGACAGCGAATTTTTTTTTCCTTAGTTGTTAGAAACCAAGCAACACATACATGCTTTTTGCTTTCATTCCAGGAAACAAATCCAATCTTCTCTGTCTGCTGCAGAGTTATTCTTAGCTGGCTTTGATACTTCTATCAGCGAGGAGAGCATAACAATGTTATCATGCTAACAAATTCCAAAGATTTTACATAAGCTCTTGAGTGCTTTAAAAAAAAAAAAAAAAAAAAAAAAAAAGGCTGTATTGATTACACTGTTTGCTTTTCCTTAGCAAAGGAGCTAGGAAAAACAGGCTGACAAAAAATAAAAAAGCAGTTTGATGAGTTTCAGTTTCATGAAGCTCCTCTGTGTTTTTCAGAACATCGTTTACAAAGAGAAGCCAAGCATTACAGGTTTGAGGTTGGAAAACACCAGGTAGTTCTGGCCAACATAACATTTAAATCCTACTTGTCTACCTACGGCCTATTTTCCTAATTTGATTTTTTTTATCAGTTGAAGCAATTAGATGCCCCCCTTACTTAAGCAAAGCAGGGTAAGTGGGAGTATAGCCCTTGTAGGATGGTCTGGGTGATCACAGGACTGGGTCACATTCTCCCTGGCTCATCCCTGCGAGTCTCAGGGCCAAATTCTTTGCTGATATCACTCCACTGGAGCAGAGATTTTGGCCCAACATCTACTGACTTTGAGGGTAGGCTGCAGCCATGGCCTTTTCTCACACAGCTGCCTCGAAAGGAATGTACCAAGAAAGGAATGAAAGGAAATTAGTGAATTTAGAACCCGAACAACCTTGGAGAGTCTTGAGGCACTTTGGGACCGCTGGGGATTTTAGTGAGGACCATGGATGAAAGGGGCAGGTACGGCCCAGGGAGAGCGGGGAAGAGGAAGGACTAAGGTGAACAAAGGAGAGTTCATCAGGAAATGCTGGGTCTGGGAGGAGATCCCAATCCTGTTTCAGCAAGGAGAAGGAGATTAACATAACATACTAGGGCTGGTTCTTGACAACAGCACAAAGTGGTGGCACTCATCACTTCACAGGGATCTTAGAATCCAGAACAATGAAGCCTTTGATTGGAGCAATTAACATTTCTACACTTTACTGCAATTTGAGATGCAGAGATTCCTATAGGCCAAAGAGACTCTTCTGTAAGACCTGTCAGGTACTGGTCAAGGGGAGTGTGGACAAACAGAGCACAAACTGATCCCTCTTAACAGTTTTTGACTTTTCCAGAGTACCCTAATGTCAAGGAATAGTAATATCTAATTAAGCCAAACTTCCTATCAGCAATACACGTCTGAGCTTCCATATACCTGGAACAATATTGATAAGACAGGCTCCAAGGACATCAACATTAAAGACCTCAGGAGGAAAAACAAAGAGTAAAAGATGAGACGAGTTCTGGTTCTTCAGAGATGTCTCCAGAGGAGTCTCTGTTGAGAAGCAGAGAGTACAATGCAAGCACGCCAAAACGCGGAAAAACTGGAAGGAAGCCACATCCAAGTCATGGAGAATATGCCTGTGTCTGTAATTGCTGCTCTTAGAGCTGCCCTCGGCAGGGTTCAAAGCTGGGGCTAATCCTGCTTTGCATATTCTATTAGAAACAGGGACAGTGGAACAAGCTCCACAGTATTTCATTTTGCAAGAAGCCAGAAGAGACAGAGTTGGAATAGAGAAATTATGGGGGTCTGTAGGATATGCAAAAACAATTTGGGGAAAATAGGCAGCTTGCTTGGAAGAAGCAAGGTTGTAAAATACATCTGGGGAAAAAAAAAAGTAATCTGAAAGCAATTTTTGACTTAATGAGAAAAGAAGACAAAAATTGATGCTGAACTGTCTGTCCAGACATTGGACAAAGTATCAGTGTCCTTGCTGAATTTCTTTAGCAAATGCCTACATTTGATTGAATAAATGTAATTTCTTGAGAAATGTAGAAGGATGTGTGAAAAAAGCAGCTCATGTATCATCCATCCCTGTCAATACCTACCTTATGAGTATGTGGCCGAGGTTCTCAAGAGCATTACAGAATGTTTTCAATACAGCAAGGAGTACCAGCAGTTTGGCAGGACCAGAGAGGATTTACTTCTGTACTTTTGTGCAGCAAAGGCACGTGAAAATAAATAAAAAAGTAACCAGCACACTGTCACATAACTAGTTTTCCATTGGTATGTGCTTTGAGTACATCAGGGCACACTATCAAATCAGCATTTTATAAGTACTTAGAAGCTGCCAAAAATTGCAGTCAGTTCAGTCAATGGCATCCATTAGAGTAGACAGCAAGACTGCCTTCCACTTCTTAGAAAGCACAAGAGATGTCCCTTGGGTAAGGGTGAAAAGATCTTAATTTTACTCTTCCATGAACAGAAAAATATCAAAATTAAATATCACAGGCTTCACAAAGACAAAATTCCCACAGAACTCCCCATCCAGTTAATTTAGTCAAGGACTGCAGGCTGAGCTGTTTGCATCTCCAAAAGCACAACTGCACTAAAATTTGCAGCTACTGAGGATACCAAGGACAGTAAGGTGGGAGGGAAATAGAGAGAATAAAAAGAAAGAATTCAGATGCAAAGGGAGAAGGGCAGGAGAAGCAAATACCCTGATTCATTCTGTGCATTTTATTTATGTGTAAATCACCTTCAGCTGTTTTTCCCTTTGTTTTGTGCTCCGGAGATGCTGCACACCTGAGTTAGTTCTGAAGGTAAAAAAAAAAAATAGGGAAATAAAGACAGCTGCATAATCACTCTTTTGATAAGTTTCCTTTTAACTCCAAACTCTTGTTTTCAGATGCTAACGACACAAAGCCAAGTGCTCAAAACCCACTTGACTGATCTGAAAAGCAGTTCTACATTCCATACCTCATCCAGCAAGACTGTTAAAATATTTAATACTGTATTTGTTATGCAGATGAAAAAAAGACCAAGTTAGTGTTTACTAAGGAGTGAACATTCTTTCCTGACTTATTGAACTTTTTGATGACAAGAACAAAGCATGAAGCAAATCCAAAAGTATGTCTGGACCACCTTTAGAGTACTTGTCTGACCTCTACATAGGACATAAAGTACTTTCAAGTATCTTTGCACATCACAGAATCACAGAACGACTGGGGTTGGAAGGGACCTCTGGAGATTGTCTAGTCCAAACCCCTGCCAGAGCAGGGTCACCCAGACCAGGTTGCATAGGAAGGTGTCCAGGTGGGTTTTGAATGTCTCCAGAGACGAAGACTCCACCACCTCTCTGGGCAGCCTGTCCCAGGGCTCTGCCACCCTCAAAGTGAAGAAGTTCCCACTCACGTTTAGATGGAACTTCCTATGTTCTTGCCCTGGTACCACTGAAAAAAGACTGGCCCCATCCTCCTGACACCCATCCTTTAATTATTTATAGGCATTGATCAGATCCCCCCTCAGCCTTCTCCTCTCTAGACTAAAAAGATCCAAGTCCCTCAGCTTTCCTTGTAAGAGAGATGTTCTAGTCCTCTCATCATCTTCGTAGTCCTTGGTGCCAACTGCTGCAATGTACAGGTGACAACTCAACCTGCAGTTGCACCAGAAGCTCTGGGAGCACCAAGGCTGCACGGTGCCCTCCTGCACCAAGGCAGGCTGAAGGCACCGTGCCATCACTTGCACCGCTCTGATGGCTCCTCACACTCTTCCCTCACCAGCACACCCAGCCCCGAGCTGAGCCTGGGAGCATCTCCACGACCCTGGAGCACCCCAAGGCCCGTGAACAAGCTGAACATTTTGCCAAACTGACAAATCAGCGAATGACACACTCTGCTCTCCCTACCTTGCAGATGCACATCTGGGAATGACTTCACAGTCTCCACTTCAAAAAACTCCCCTGGCACTTCTTCCAGGAGACAGCGGCAGTTTGCATGGAGCAGCCAGGTGAATTCCAGCAAGTTACCAAAAACCTCCACCCCTAAACATCCCTAGATTTTTGCCATCATTTACAATTCTATTCCATGCTCCATTCAATGTCTGCCACAGCCCGTGGTGCAAACAGGAGCATTTCAGTGGCATAAGGACTCCCTGTAGATACATGAACCTGCTTTCTCCATAAAAGAATGAAGACGTGTGGGTGTAAACATTAAAGTCCTGATTTTCCCTTCCAAGTAAAACTCAGACAGCAAAATGGAGTGGCTGGATGCCCAAGAGTAAGGGGGAAGGATCATTCTGATGCCGAGACGTGGCCATCACAAACACAGGTTTTCAGTCCCAGGTTCGGTAGAGAGATAGAAACGTCGAAACCATCAAAGAAAGGGTTATTTTTTACTCCTTTTCAGTGCTGACAGGCAGGTTTGCCAAAATCCAGCCCTTCCCTACCTCTGCTAATAGCACAGCTGTACTTCCACAAGGAAGTGGGGCTAACGCTTCACCCACAACCTTCTTCCCCAAAATAATTGGTGTTTTTACTGAAGATTTGAAGGTCAGTTACTGGTGCTGCACTATTGCCTCCAAACACAAAGGCTTTTCTTATTACTTGTCCACTGTCCCTCTCCTAAAGGAGGTGAGGGCAGGAGTCACTGCAGGCAGTTCTTAGGGCCCACCCTCCTCCCAGTGCCACAGCCACGAAGGAAAGAATTTCCTCTATTTCCTCTACAGAGAAACTCCTAACAGGGATTTAAGAGTCAGATCACACAACTTTGCCCCCTCACCCACAGTCCGGGGGGGTTTTGACACAAGAGATGTTGGAAGTGATGGAGTTGTACCGAAGCAGTGGAGAGAAAACAATGCTGAAATAATTCAGAACATGCCATTTCCTTCTCCTAAATATAATATACATTTTACTACTACTTATTTTGAGAGCTGAGGAGGGTTTTTTCTCCCTGAAGTTCTTTCCATCACCCCAAATCCCCACAGTCAGCTGTCAGAAACCTGCACTTTTTTTTTTTTCACAGCTGTAATAGTTTAGCCTCTGTAACGATTCGAGGGAAATAAACAACTGGAAACCACTCTGCAGCAACAAGTGTTGTGACCGGAATATGCAGGGTATGGGATACAGCTTGAAATTCAACTGTAGAAAATCGATTTTAAGCTCAGAGGAAAACTGGAGTGGTGTTGGACCCGCTGGAGAGAGAGCAGCCCACCCAACTAATGCTCTCTACTTCCCTTTTGTATTATAAATGTATATTTCTCTAAGAAAGGAGCCTGACTGAAGCAGAGGCTCCTCTCTACCTCTGAGAGTCCCCACTGTTTAAGTCTACTACGTCCCAATGGAGCAGGGAGCCCCTCGGTGTGTGTGACACCCCGTAGAGCTGCAGCCCAAGAGGAGCAGCTGCCTGGTGACACCAACCCTCTCCCTGGAAAAACAGGTGATAACAAATTCTTCAAGCATATGCAAGTATTAAGCAACCACTCCACGAATTGCCAGCAGCTGTTTCAAGAGCCCTGCCCTGCTTGCCACAGGTATTTATTTAAAGTATGATCCCCACCCTGATACAAAACACATGCATAAACACATGTATGTACTGCCCTGGAGTCCCCTAAGGCTTCTGAACCCGGCCACGCCAGCAATTTGTTTGGTAATTTCAAATCTACCCACTGTGAAGCTTCCCATCATAGAAAGGGAAACAAAAAGAAAGGAAAGGAGCTAGAGAGAAGAACAGGGTCTAATTTCCTTGTCATTTTATAGACAGATCCTTAAAGAGAAAGTTGTAGAGCTGATCAGACTTGCACCACTTCTAATAGTCTCCTAATGAACATTTTGCTCCCACAATTAGATCATCCTCAGCCTCCATCCCAGACTGACTTACACCAGGAAGAACCCCCCACATCTTCACCACAGAAACCCTGCAGGTATTTTCACTTACAATAAGGTTTTATCATTTTAACCTTTAAGGAACGTAGCACTGAAACCTTTTTCTCCCTTATTCAGCTGGTATCACCTAATTTTTTGCTAATACTTAGAAAGATTCCATCTCTGCAGACCATTCATTGCTGTTTTCTGAAATAGTTCAGCTTTCCTCTGTACCTTTTTGTTGTCACCTCTGGCCTTGGCAGTGACAGCTTTAGCTGCCGCCTCCGGACCAGGAAGGAGAAGGACAAGGTTGAAGAAATTAGCTGAGGTTACAGAGGAAGCAGAGCTGTGAGTAGATAAAGGGAAAGCACCTGTTCTGAGGTTATAATTCTTTCGAATTAACTGCACATCCAACTGCGAATTCAGACAACAAAGCAGGAACTTGCCAAAAAAAAAAGTCTTAACTTTATTAAAGCGGTTGCTGCTGGGTTTGGAAAATGAAGAAAACAACAACTCTCTGGCTCCACAAATCCCAGCTAAGAACTCGCATCTGAAACAGCTCCGTGTCATTAGAAACACTGAATAAAGCAGTGATCAAAGGCACTGTCAATACAATTATATTCTCCGGGAGGATAAGAGGGAGGCCGAGACAACACACAGGGTGAGTAATTGGGTTACACTGGAGGCTGGTTTTTAAATACTGCCATCCACCGAGTGAACGCTGTGGGTCTCGTTTAACTGGGTCACCAAAACTTCAGCAAAAGCCCCCTAACTCAAGGCCAGGAAGTGCTGTTTGTTTGCCTGACTTTAGGCTACGAGATGTGAACACCAGGAATTGTAAGCAAATCTGTACAGGTAAGGGCAGGAATCTGGACCAGCAGATGGAACAGGTAAGAATTGTGCTCCTCAGCTTTTAGGACCCCTCTGCCCTTACAGATTATGTCATTTTTCTTCCACATAGTCCTTATTTAGAAGCAACAGAAACGTCATAGAAATTTAAGAGGAGAATAAGTGCCACATCCTCCCAAACAGCCCAGACAATGAGTCTCCGCCTCGGAAATTGTATCTCTGTCAAGCCCCAGGGTCCTGACAACCGTTTCATAGTAATTTAAAGTAAATACCTTTCAGTAGGTAATCCTGCCGCAGCCACGGCTTCAAGTTCCTGGAGGTCAAGGTTCTCAGGCTCAGTTAATGCAAGCGGGGATAGTTTTCTTTTGGCATCCTCAGGTGAGCTTTCTTGTCCCGAATCCAGCTTGCCTGGCTGAATCTCAGCAGCAGGGACATCTGTGCACACAAAATCCTCACCCTGCTCCATCACAGGAGGGTGGTTTTTGTACCGCTCTGTCTCCTGCTCTTCAGTGCTCGTGTTTACAGCCAAGTCACCTTCACCCGTGAGTAACATCCTGGCAGTACCTGTTTCAGGGATGTCTCCAGTTTTTAAGTTACCCGTTTTTGCTGTGCTTGACACTGTGTCACTGCTCTCTTTTACACCTCCCTGGGTCATACTGCTACATTCTAGTTCAGAGTCAGTTTGCAAGCAATCACCCTGGCTTCCTTCATCTTTTAAGTAACTTATTAACCCATGCACGGTCACTTTCTTTTCTTCTTGGGCATCTTGTGGATTTTCCAATGTTTCCAAGCACTTCCCATTTATTGCATCATCCTGTATCCTGTGCATATCGTTCTGAGACTCTATGTCACACATAAAATCACCGTGAGTGTGCGTCTCCTGATTTCCCCCAGGTGACACATTAAAATTCTCTGGCAATTTTTCACGATTGTAAGATCCTCCCAGGACAAACGCCGAAGCTGCCATGTCAGAGGAGCTCTCGGCAGCCTCTGGATCCCCGTAGTCCCTTTTCTCCTGTTCATTTGGCTTAGGATCCTGGCACTGTTCAGCAGGAAGGCTCACATCCTCTTCAGCTGAAACTGGTTCTACATCACACTCTGTAATTAAGTTATTTCCCTCTGCACCTTCCAAGTCACTCTTCTGCACATCGCCTGTGGAGATAACAGCTACAGCAGGTTGGTGCTCCTCCTCAGAGTACGCAGGGAAGTTCTCAGCTGCTGCCCCATCAAATGAAGCTGGTCCTCGCTGCTTTATCTCTAAGCTGATTAGCGATTCAGGATCAACGCCACCAGCACACACGCCTCCCTCCCTTTGCATCTCACCGCTCTCTGGATGCTCAGTGGGTTTTGCTGTTTCTGGCAGATTTTCTGGAGCGCGTTCAGCGGGTGTAGCGCCATCCAACCTCGGGACCACTTCTAAACAGCTACCAGGCTGCCTCCTTTTCTCAGCCTCCTGGAGACCGGCTGGAGGCAGCTCTGCCACTGTGTTTTCTTCTCGCAGAGATTTGCCTTTGGCAGCTTTGCAGGAAGTCTCAGTAGCTAAAGACAACCCTTGCCCCTCTGCTTCTGAGGTGCCCTCGGGAGCTCCTTTGCCCTCCTGGTTTGACTCTGAAAACTTCTCAGCCCCACAGAGTTCTGCTGGGTCCTTGGCCACTGGACTCTGCTTGAAGCCCGCATGGTTTTCCGACAAAAGCTGGGGTAACTCAGCACTCAGCGTGCTGTGGACGGATTTTTTAAATATCTGGCTGATGTGCTCCCTGAAATCTGGGAGGCTGGAGCCAATGTCCAGGGAGCTGCGAGTCAGAGCCTCATGCTCCCTTCCAGCGTTCTCTGCAGGCTGCTCGGAAATGCTGATCCCTGCCCTGGTTACGTTAGTATTCTCTTTTAAAAGCTCTTCCATTTTTTCTGAATTCCCAGGTTTCTCTAAGATCTTACTGCACTTGTCATCTACGCAGCTATCGGTTGCAATTTCCTCATTACAGCCCTCTTGTTTACCAGCAGATGAAAGGCTCAGCAGCTTCCCTTCCAGAGCAGGGAGAGCTAAAAGAGACTCTGCTGAACTGTCACTTTGCTGCTCTTTGAAGTTTACCTCACTTTTTGTTTCTTTGGATTTAATTGCAGATACCTCTTTCTTCAGCTTCTCCGAATTGAATGGCGATGAGTTTCCCGTGCTCTGCCCCACATTTGAATCCTGTGGTGGGGCTGAGCTTCTGTCTCCAACACCCTGAAAACTGTGGTTGGGAACATCTTTTCCATTCACGCGGGTACTCCCCGCGGAGCTGTTTTCTGAATTTGCTGGTTTACCTGTGCCTACCCTGGGTGAAGGACCTGAGTGTGCAGACCCCTGAGAACCTGCAGCAATCTGCAAATTAGAGTTAGTTTCTAAGGCATCTGGGCAGGCTACAGCTTCCAGCTCATTAGGCAGTAATTCCCCCCCAGCACCGTTGTCCGTACAGTTTCCAGGTTGCTGGCTGGGATGGCTGGGCACAGAGGTCCCTGTAGAGAGGGCTGTAAAATTTGCTTGACAATAACCAGGCTCCTCTGGTGTCTTTTGAATGTGGCTGGATTTATATGAGTTATCGGTGGGAATCGCTTCCCCGTGTGCCCGTAATGGTGAAGGAGATCCTTGTGCCCCTGGACTTTTATCACTTTTCCTATCACTTGTGTCTGTGGCAGAAGCACTCTCCTCACTATTTATCTCCATGTTTCCATCTTTCCAGATGATTTCCCCATTAGCAGTCAGACCTTCAATCTTTTCTGAATTTTTTGCCATTAATGGCGTTTCCCCTGCAGTTTCTGCCTGAGATATTCGAGGATCGTTTTTCTGAGAATTATCAGAAGCATGTGCTATTTCTGTATCGCCCGGCAAAGCCTGTGCTATGTTAGTGGCACTTGCTGAATCCTGTCCCCCTGGAAGAGCACTTATAGCAGCAGCACAGCTTTCACCAGCATTATCCTTTATCCCACATAGGCGGCCTGGCTGTTCATCCTTGTCAGATTCTTTAGGAAACGCATGGCTATGACATGCTGCTTCATGCTGACTACCCCAGATCAAAGAATTATTATCCTGCTCGGGCTTGTCTGAGATTTGCTTAGTGCAGCACTTTTCTTCTGCCTCGAGATGGGTTTTGTTTTGCTCCTCGCCATCTCGCCAACGAAGCCTGGGCACACCAGAAACGTTCTGCTCGTGTTTCCCACCACACGTGTCCTCTGACACCACGGCACCACCTTCATCCACGTCCCTTTCTTCTGCTGTGTCAGAGCCACGCTGGACAGGTCCTGGACCTGGCACAGGAGACTCTTTATTAAGGTTGTTTGAAATGTTTAGAGGTATTTCTGGTACGTTGCTGTGATTGTTTAGGTCCAGTGGCTGGTCACATTTTAGAGCTCTTTCTTTGTGGTCCTGATCCTTTGCTCCAGTGACAGTTTGAAGAAGACTTTGCTGCTTCTGCTGTTCAAGTCCTGTATTTGAAATCAAGTCACCAGCAGCAGACGCTGACTCCTCCATTCGCTCTGCTTGGAGAAGAGCAGCTGGAACACCTGCATTTTCCTGCAGTTCTCTGATACTGCCCTCCAGGGCCTCCGGAGAGCTGCACGTGTCACCCTCAGGGGGACAGCTGATGTGGTTGTCACCCTCTTCCTCTACATGAACTTGCCGAGGAGCAGGTCCTGAAGTACCGACTAGAGCCTGGGAGGTTTCTGTGGGTCCTGAAGTACCAACTAGAGCCTGGGAGGTTTCTGAACAAGTCATCTGCGTATTTTGGTGACTTTCTGCAGCCACTCTCTCCTGCTGAGCTTGCACCAGCGCAGCCGGTTTGCATTCACCTCTCAGTGCCATATCTGCATCCTCCACGAAACTTTTCACCGCAGTTTGGTGCTTCCCCTGGTGAAAACCCTCATTTTCTTGAGCATCCACAGCACTGCTTTGTGCAGCTGCAGGTCCTTGCTCTGGATCCCTGCGAGGCTCTTCAGGGATGTGACCCATCTCCTCTTTGGCTTCCGACACCCGTGAAGCCTCCTCAGTTTGGCCAGTCCCTGCCAACTCATTTAAGCCCTGGAGCTCAAGTTTGGTTTTGGACATTTTTGCACTTTCTTCTGACTCGCTGCAGCTCTCAGGCTTTTCTTGACTCCCAGTTTCTCTAGCAAAAGCCTTTTCCCAGGATCCGTCCTGCTCACTCTGCTTAATATTATTGTTCTCAGAGTGGAGGAGCAGTGAACTGTGTGCACCGACTAAACAAACCTCTCCAGTCCCAGTACAGCCTGGCTGGCCCCAGGTTTTGCCTTCTGCCTCAGCATTAAAGCAATCAAAGCTGAGTTGGTACGCTTCCCTTGGAAACCGGGGTGAAACCACGGGCTCGTTCTCCAGGTCACTGGTGGCACCTGCTTCCTCTTCACTCATCTGTTGTTCAGGTTTCCAACCAAAAGACTCTGAATTGTCCTCGGGCGATTTAAAGTTACTGTCTAAATTCAGAGGATCTCCCTCAGCTCCTTCCCTCAGGTCACTTGTTGAAGTCTTTTCATAAAGACTGAATTCTTTGGGATTGTGTCCCAAATGGGTGTTTTCTGTGTCCTGGTGGTGGCCACTAACAGAGTGCACTAGTTGTATTTCTGCCCCGCTTGACCCCTCAGGTAATTCACTGGTTTCTGTCACTTGTGCCTCCTCTGTTCTGATTTCAGTTTTTTCTCCTGTTAGATTCACATCAGTATCTTTTTGATTCAGCTCTGAGGATCTGCTCAGAGAAGCACTTAATGCATATTCTTCCAGTAATGCTCTTTTATCTACCAGGGCATTTTCCTTGGTGGGATTGATAACGCTTTCTGTTTCAGAAAGTGTGGTGCTTTCTCTAGACACACCAGCAGCTTTTATAATTTCATTGCTACTGGCTTCATCTTTTGGGCTTTCAGTTGTGACAGCTGATTTTTGTTCTTCCCCTTGCTTAAATGATAAAGGCACACTGAAATGCTCGGCACTAACAAGCTCATCCTCCTTTTGAAGCTCTCTTTGAAAGATGGGTTGGTTTTTTTCAGAGGCTGTTTTCACGGCTTTGCTCCTCGCTGGATCTTGAGAGTCATTTCCAGGCAGATATTCCCTTGAAGGCTCTTCAGCCTTTGGTACCAGGAGGAGATTTGGAGAGTTCGAAGGCATCTCTGACATTAAAGTACAGGCTTCTGATTGCTCCCCTTTGCTTCCATATAGATTTGCCTCATCCCCTTTAGCTGTTGTTACAGCCCCCATCTGTAGATTACAGACTTCACTCATCGCAGCGAAGCCCTGAGCATTCACAATTGCTCCAAATTTTTCACTGTCTGAGCCTCCTGTTGCTGGATAATTTAGGATTAAGGTTTCCTTTTTCATTAGCAGACCCTCTCCACCATCTGTGTTCTGTCTACCTTGTTGGGGCTGACCTACTTCCAAAACTCCTGGCTCCTGCTTGGCCTCCTCAGCAGTAAAATAATCTCCTGCTTCTTTGCCCTGGGGCAACGTGCTGACATGTGGTTCCCTCCTGGCACCCAGCTGCTCGCTCTGCCAGAGCCAGCCTGATTCACTCAGCCTCATTTGTGTGGCCCCTCGCATTTCTGTAATTGCTGCGGGGGGGCTGGGCTCCGGGCTGGGGTTTCTGGGATCATTCTCACTGTTTTTCATAGAAATGGCAGCGATACCGTCACACTGTGGGTCTCTATTCACAGATTTGGTGTGTGCTGCTCCCTCTTCTGTGTCATTCACTGGTGATGGCACTGCTTTGCTGCAATCTGAGGTTGGGAACGTGTCGCTGCTGCCTGTAAGACCTGCTGTGGCACCTTCTTTGGCACAGTCTGCCAAAGGCACAGAGATGGGCAGACTCCTCTCTCTCGCTCCTGCAGCCTGCGTTAGGAAATCAGAGTCTGCTCCTCCTCCTTGCTCTTGCAAGATAGTGGTCTGTCCTGTCACCTCTGGAGACACCACGCTTGAATTTGGATGGGATAAATCTTCAGCACGGTAGCTACCGACGCCTTCATTACTGATGCTGCCAACAACGGAAACGTTTATTTGTTTCATGTCAATAAAGAAGCAAAGAAGGTGAAGCAAAGAAGAAAGGCAATTGGTGCCACTGGGGTTTCAAAGCCATGCAGTACATGCACTGAGGAGCTGATAACCTGCTTTCAGACCACCAGCCAAAACCAGCAGACACACATCACAGTGATTTAAATGCTTGTTACTCTGGAAAATAATGTCCCCAGTCTTACCTGACAGCCCCCACGCTCACGGCATGCATTTTAACCATCCCAAACTCTGTCTTAGTTAAACGTGGGGAGAGGGGACACACATCTCACAGGGAGCAACATGGGGAAAAGTGACAAAAATAGTGATAAAACCACCACAGTCCCTCAAACAATGGTTTTTCATTTCTCTTTCTATGAGAATACTCTGTGCAGAGCTAACGGCCGTGCGACCCGCAGTGACTGCTGTTATCTGGCTGTACATTTATTGTGTGGCAGAAGATTAAGAAGGGCCCATCTGTTGAATGTTGTCTCCAAGTAATCAGCAGAGCTGGTTCTCACCAGAAGGTGAAAGGTCTCACCTTGCCACCCAGTGACACACGCCCAGTGAGCTCATTTTATTGCACTGTTTGATTCCAGTGCATATAAGCTATGGCTGTTGGTATGATCCCTCTCCCCACCCATTACAGATAAGACAGAAAAAAATGGAGATGGAGCTGATGTGGGTGCATTAACTGCAGAGAAGAAGGAGGAGTTATTTTTAATATTTTTTCCACTGTGTGGACCTCAGTTTCCATACCTAGGTCTGTAGAGCTGATGTGGGTGCATTAACTGCAGAGAAGGAGGAGGAGTTATTTTTAATACTTTTCCCACTGTGTGGACCTCAGTTTCCACACCTAGGTCTGTAAGTGATGGAATAGCTTAACCTTGATGTTTCCCTCACCTCCCTTGGGAACCCCGGGCGTATTTTCATCGCCTTAGGGAACACGGAGTGAAAGATCAACTCAAAACTGAACATGGAGTTGTACCTAGGTGCAAGGGGCATCGTTGACTTCAGCAGAAAGAATAAATCCCTCCCCCTTGCCCCGATCCAAAGCCAGATCCACAGACAACACGCTGTCAAATGCTGGAGGTCGGTGTGATGGCATCACGCTCCGGTTCCATCGCTGCATGAGGACTGGTGGCTCCTGGTGAGCCCATCCCTGGAGCTTTTCAGAAATTCCCAGTGCCCTACCAACTGGAGTTATAAAAGATGCTTAAAACACCTTCTGGAAGGCCGAGCACAGATTGGATTTTAAGTAATCTCCAGCAATCTGAGAAGCCTCTCTCCCCTTCTCTGCCCACACAAAATACAGGACTGAAAAGGGAGTCAGTGAGGAGCTCTCGGGTCCCTGCAGTTAAAATCTGTGTTTATACAAACACTTCCCCTTCAGTGACTCCCAAAGCAGCACTGAAGCTCTCGAGCTGTGCTACAGGACACAAACTGCCCTTCCCGGGGGGGTCAAAACCCCTGCTTATTCTGAGAACTGCCCAATGGAACGATATCTTTCTGAGAGGGCTGCATGTAAAACTGGACATGAGCCTGTCTTAGACCCTAATAGCCTTCTTTGGAGTCATTACAACAGAAAATAAACTAGTCTTTAAGGAGATATTGAAATTTTCCCCAAATCTAAGGTAAAATATCTATACCACACAATTATTTTATAGCTTAACCAAGTTTCAGCAATTCTTGGCATCAGTTCATACATTTAATTTATCTATACCACACAATTATTTTATAGCTTAACCAAGTTTCAGCAATTCTTGGCATCAGTTCATACATTTACTTTATAACACAAATACATTTTATTTAAACTTTTAAAAATTCTTTTGCCCCATTATTTTTTTTTTATTTTTCTAGCACCTGGAAAACAACCATCCATGTAAAACTGACTCTGGGAACGCCACAGGTGGCAATGCAATACCTAAGGTAAAATATCTATACCACACAATTATTTTATAGCTTAACCAAGTTTCAGCAATTCTTGGCATCAGTTCATACATTTACTTTATAACACAAATACATTTTATTTAAACTTTTAAAAATTCTTTTGCCCCATTATTTCTTTTTTATTTTCCTAGCACCTGGGAAACACCCATCCATGTAAAACTTCCTGACTCTGGGAACACCACAGGTGGCAACACAATACTGGGTGTTTGTTGGATCTCTGACAACATGGGGCATGACAGGACGTGAGCAAACAGCAGGGAGGTGCCACCAGACTTTCTCTAAGGAAGGAACAGACTTTATCATTTGACATTAATTTTGGACTCAGGGACTCAATTAGAAGAGGAGGGGCAGAAACCACAGCACTGAACTGGGGAGGGGATGGCAAAGGGGGAGTCAGTTGCCATTCCAGCTTTTCATTCTTGTTGCAGAATGAACTGCAATTAGTTCTGACCGATTCAATTGCTCGTTAGCAGCCCCATGGGTCATGCCCAGGGTCTGCAGCCCGGCAGCGTGCCCCTGTCACAGGTCTGGTGTCCGGGGGGGAACAAACGTGGGTGCAGGTTCAGGGATTGTGTCAGGTCCCTTCACCTCTGTGAAACTGAGCACTGGAAAAAGTAGAAAACACCACCTACAATTATACTTTCTCCTTATCACTTATCTTTAACCTCTGATTCTTTGCTCGTTGCTAATTCCCTATGTCAACTGAGTTATGAAAAGCAGAGTAATAAATCTGGGACTGCAGCATTGCTCATGTTCATCACACAGACCATACGTCATTATACATTTGCATTTTACAGATTTCAGCTGAAGTTTTCCTAAGATCTTTACAATTATGACTCCTTTGTTACATTAGACTTCTACTTGTTATTAAATACAAAACAGTACCTAACCTGTCTGAAGTGGTTACATTTTTTTGGATATGATTGCTAAAACCACCAACTACCTACTGCCAGGCTGGTAGCAACTTTGCAAGGAGCCCCAGCAGTAAACCTGGGACTTGGCAGGCTCAAGGGCAGAGGACAAAGCGATGAACTAGGCTATCCAGCATCATGAACCAACTAAAACAGTTTGTCTGGTGTTCAATAGTGCTGCAAACCTGTCCATTTTACTCAGGAGCAGGTGAAGGAATTGGGACAACTTTGTAATTAATGTACGCTGAATAGAATTAAAATGACAGTGCCGGCATGTGCTGTGACAGCAACTTCAACCCCAACTTTTGGAATGCAGTAGTACATATTCATCATCTGTGCTACTTCAGCTGCTTCAATGTTTTATTTAGGACATCACAGAGAATTGAAAGGTTCGAGTTTACAATCACAGTAAGACATGTCCAGACTGATCTGTTTGGATAACTCCATTTATTTTTCTCCTTCTGATTAGATAACAAGGAAAATTATACAGGGAACAGAACCTACATCTTCCTTTTCATTTTCTGTAATCTTGCTTTTCTGCCTGCAAGACTCTGCTGGGGTTCGACAAACATCTGTTGGGAAGGACTTAAGCACAGCTGATCCTGCTTTAGGGCAGGAGGATGGACTAGATGACCTCTTAAGGTCACAACTAGTCCCATTATCTTCCAACTCTTTTTGAAGGGAGTAACACTACAGGGAAATGACACCACATGCTGAAGATAATTCCCCTGAGTAAAACCCAATCTACATGACAATCTATTAGCAATCAATAATTACCTGCAGGGAGCATGTATTTTCAGACAACCCATTCACTACAATCAACATGATCCTAAATGCTGGGTTTTTTTTTTTTAAATACAGGAAAATAATATGGGTTCTCTTTTGCAGTTACTTGATCTCTTTTGTTTGTAATCTGAATTTGCTTGATATTGTTGAGGGAAAAATTCATACTGGAGGGTAGTATCTAAAACAAAACCTGCAAATGACAAAGCGTGAAAGAACGAGTTCCTCGTAGTTCGCGTAGTGCTTAGGGTAGAAAGAGTCATTTTGCTGGTAATACTTGCTGCACATAATTGATGAGATGTGAAAAAAAAAGAAAATCCAGCCACACAAAGGCCTAGGTACATACGTAACTTGAAATATTCAAGAGTCCCATCAAACTCAAGAGTTATCAAAGGGAACTTTTCCTTGTTTTAGAAGTTAGGCACACAATTAAGGCTTAGCAAGTTCAAGGCCCTACCATACTGACCAGATGAATGCTATCCTTCCAGTTACATCATCAAATAACAATGAGTTAAATCTTTATAAGTCTAAAGGGTTTGTTTTGCATCAATAATTACTGAGAAATTGCTTGTTTGGAAGCACACTGCAAATTTACTGATTAATTTTTAATACCTGTAGTTAACCTCTTCCACCTTCAGAATATATTGTGGCAAGTTTGAATGATGCTGGAACAATTTAAGAGCACTGCCCAGTTGCTAAGGTGTTTATTAGGACGGCACTGCCTGGTTTGTGTTTAGGGTGTGAAGCTATAAAGGATGTTAAGAAATCAATGATTTATGGTGCATCTCCCATGAATACTTCTGGATTAAGAGCTGTACTCAGTTGACCAGCCATTAACACTTGAGGTCGCAACCTGAATTACCCTGTTTCACCATCCACAGCAAAGGTAAGTTGGGAAGAGACGCCCAAGGATGTTAAGCCTACTCTATAAACAACAAGAAATGATGATCCAGCAGAAGAAAATTGTAGGTAATTTAAAATTTCCTTTTATTCCTCTGCTTTCCTTCTAAACCATGGAACAGTTGTTGGAAGGACGGGCAGCTTTTCCCATCCAGTCACACTTATGAGGGGAAAACATCGAGTGCTGAAGCCCTTGAAACCCAGAGGTCACATACGGCGACGTAACTCTGAGCCCCGGTGATTATATTCCCAGGAGCCTGAAATCTGAGGATGAATTTAGAAAGCACGGAAGGGGACAGATGCACAGCCAGCTCGGCAACCACGGCACACGTAGAGCTGCTTCTCAAATGTTTCTGTTTCCCCTGACACACCAGAGATCAGCGTCTACATTTTGAGGTTACACATTTGGACACACTGTACTGGAGGACTCTAGTTAACTTAAAGAATCCTGCACTTTAATCTGTCCCTAAGAGGTACTGAAAGCTAATTAGGAACACGGAAATAATTTCCACATTCCCTTTTTAAAAAAAAAAATTAAAAAAAGTCAGAGTTGTAGAGGCAGGGCAAGTCACTATTGGAACTTTTCAGTGTAAACAAGCACATGAGAAATCCATCATCGCTAAAGGGCTGCGAACAGCAGCCAGCTGCCCCCACCCTCCCTGCACGGCTGAGCTTTCAGGAAAAAGTGAAGCAGGAATAATGATCTATATGATCCTCCTGGGAACCCTCCTGCCCTCCTCCCCCCACCCCCAATCACTTTTCACCTCCTTGTTTCATACACAGAACAAAACGCGGGGCCGGCAATATTTTAAGTGTGACCCAACGACGTTATTCTAACATTAAAAAAGTAAGCTGTAACACTGCTGCAGCACGCAAACGTGGCTGGGTCTTCAGTTCCAGTCCCACAACGGGCTCCTGGTCTCCATCTGAGATATCTGGAGAGGCAGCAGGAAGCACGGCACCGTGGGGATGGCCCCACAGGATGTGTGGCAGCTTCTTTCTGCGGCAGCTCTTGTGGGTCCCACAGGATCTGTGCACAGCTCAACAGCCGGGAGAGCAGCCAAGGTCATCCATGAATCATAGAATCATAGAATGGTTTGGGTTGGAAGGGACCTCAAAGATCATCCAGTTCCAACCCCCCTGCCCTGGGCAGGGACACCTCCCACTAGACCAGGTTGCTCAAGGCCACATCCAGCCTGGCCTTGAACCCCTCCAGGGATGGGGCATCCACAACTTCCCTGGGCAACAAAAAGCATTTATTCCCCCAAACTGTTTCTGGCTGGGTACTTTTCTGGAAAAACTGCCTCTCTGGGGTAGAGTTGTCCAGCTCAGGATTCCCCAGGTGTTTCCCTCTGCGTGTGCGCCAGGAGAAAGGCACAGGGACATCCCCGCAGGCACCAGGACAAAGCCTCAGCCTTCCTAACTGTCCTAGTCCTTCAGCATTTTTATTTCACACAGACTAATTTACAGATTAATTGCTGATGGTGTCACATTTCAGAATACAGAACCAGTGAGAAACAGGTAAAAAAATATTGGACTGAAGTGCAGTATTTTAGAATGAGTCACAAATGTTTTGAATTCTAAAACATAAAAATTGAAAAGTGACTGCAACAATTTAGGAGAATTTGTGGAGGACAGGAGAAAGCCACCCAGAAGACTGGAAAAAAGCAAACATGGTAGTTTTCCACACAGAGATACTCCAGCCGAAGATGGCAGGTCACAGGCTCTTAAGGCTCTAGGAGTTCATTTCAGGGTGGAAAAGATGCATCCCAAGCAGCACACGGGAGCCAGTTAAAAATAAACAGCCTGGAATCTGAAACTTCAAAGATTTTCCGTTTATTGTCTTTGTTTCTATTTTGGCAGGATATAACCTAGAAGCCACTAAAACAAGCATGTGCCAGCAGTTTCAGGAGTAAGGCTAAATAAAAAACAATTAAGCTCCTGCCCATCTAAGAAGTTTTCTGAAACAAGAATCTTATGAATCCCTTGGAGCTGACTCATCTGACGAGGTTCCCCCTCATCCTATGGCTCCACTCCCTGATCAAGAGTCCCTCCCCATCTCTCCTGTAGCCCCCTTTAGGGACTGGAAAGGGCTCTAAGGTCTCCCTGGAGCCTTCTCTTCTCCAGGCTGAACAACCCCAACTCATAATGCCTATGCTAATATTAAGAAAACAAAAAACAAACAAGCAAGACTGCACTTGCTGCAGCCAAACCACAAATATTGAAAACCCAAGATAACCCCACCCCACAGTCTCCGTTATTACCGCTCCATTCTAACCCTAGCTTGGACAGCTGAGCGTGCTGGGGGGGTGACAGCGTAGCCTTGTGTTAATTAACTGTACTCAGCCCATTGTTTCAAACCACATCAGTGTGGAACTACTCTCTCCTTCAGTTAGCTCAGTCTTCCAAAAGGCCACGTGCAAGAATTGCTGACGCTCACGTAAACCATCACCCAGCTCAGCTCCAGTGTCTGTTATTTTTCCATTCATGCTTAATCCTCCTGTACCTGCTCGTAGCTGCAGCCTGGAATTGTGCCTCCACTACAATCCAGACCCACAGAGAGAAAATTATCTGGCCCACTGCCTTGTCAGAGGACTTCTGGCTTCAGATCAGGCTCCATTAACCATTTATCTCTACCGTCGCTACCGAAGGAAGAAGAGAGATACTCGCTACTTTGAGATTAAAAAATAAAATGTATGGAAAAGCTGCTGTTCTGAGCCCTACAGTGTGCTAAAGCACTGTTACGAAGAACAGCAAGTTTGGAAAAAGAATAGCATGGATACGATGATTTGAGGGTTAAATCCTGTGTCACCAAAGTCGCCAAACAAATCTTTCCGCAGTGACTTCTCTAATCTTAAAGACAATTCATGAAAACACTTTAAAAAGTACCCACAGCCTAAAAATCCTAGACATTGATCAGCAAGTTACGGCTACTCCTTCTAAGTTGTATTTATGATTCTATCCCGGGTAACGTTGATGATCTAGAAAGTGTAGAGCCCTACGTTAAAATCATGCTGGTATTAGATAACTTCTTCATTGAAGCAAACGAAAACCCTAGTCACAAAATTCAAGTATTCAAGTAAAAAAGCATTAATGCCTTGGACAATATATTCCCTTTGAGATATTTAATACAATCCAGATTATGTTACCTTCTGCCATCCTTAATAGCACTGAAGAATACCTGAACTCCAAAAGTAGTCCTATTTATTTAGTGTCAGGTTTAGGACGTTTAGGAGAGTGCAATTAGCTGGGTTGGTACTTTTTAGTGGGATTGTTACACAGAGCTGAGCGCAGCATTTTGCAATTGTTTACAATTACATCTTTCTTCACAATCATATATTACTACGAAAGACTCTTCAACGTTTCTCCGACTCGGATGAGAGTTTATTAGTAGGAGCAAAAAGCATGGGAAGTTTAGGTCAAGGGTTACTCCAACAGCTGGGGCCCTGTTATAGCTGTGCAGCAAGGCGAGAAAGGCAGGTTGGTAAACAGTCAGTAGTCACGTCTTGTCAGGTTATTTTGAAGACCGGACCATCATCATCCATCAGGATGATCGATTTGGAAAATCACACAAAACAGATTTTGAAAAACACAAGAAGTGAAACGTAACAAACAGCCCCAACTATCAGCAGCAGCAGGGCTTCGATGCTATCCACAGGAAGAAACTTCATTTCTTACCTTGTAGGTCCTGGAGTTGTCGGGGACACGCTCCCAGGCGGTTGCACAGCAGCAGGAAGATCTGAGATGTCCTGACCTCCAGACCTTTCTTCGCTGTTTTCCTGAGGGCTCCTTTTTAACCCGTGCCCGTGACCAGGAGGTTGTCCTAATTCTGAATCTTGTGGAGTGCTCTAAAACGAAAAAAGAACAATTTAAATAGCTACTGCTATTTTGGAGAATACATAAGCTTCAGGAGTTTCGTTCTGCCCACTCACAGACAACTTCTGTGGTAGATTTCACTACTTCACTACTACTACACTACTTGCAGGTTCCAAAGCCAAGCCTTTTTTCTTTCTTAATGACAGAAAAACAGAAGGAAGTGGTTGATCCAAAAATAAATACTAGGAAAAGAAGAGGGAGAGAAGAATGCAACAATTGTTTTAAAGCAGCCAGGGCCTTTGCTGACCCAAGGAGGGTATCATCTTCTCTTTTTCCAAGATTGGCAAATACTTCCTTGCTAAGCAAGTTTAAAATGAGAAAGGATGGAAACAGGCCACAAACTTTGACATTCATAATATTAGCAGTATCTTTGGAGTCAGGTGAGAGATAGTGCCAATGTCAATCAAGACCCAGCACTTGAGTCCAAGTCCAGATTCCTTCCCTCCCACTTCAACAAAGCTCAGGATGCCTCCCAACTGACATGAAGGGCCTGACTCCTCATCACACTGCCTTTCTGTAACAACAGCTACAGGGAGTGCTGCCGTTTCTGTAGGAATAGCTACAGAAATGCTATTACACAAATGTGATAATGATGCATCATCTCTTCTCATAGGTAAATATTTGCCTGGGATCTTCAGATCTTCCTCCATGGAGACATGCCTTTACGTGAGTGGTTTTTTTTCGTGTGGGTTGTTTTTGTTTGTTTGTTGTTTTTTGTTTGTTTGTTGTTTTTTCTATTGCAAACTATTGTTTTTGCTCCAGGGAGGAAGAGAATCCTGTGCAAGTGCCAGGGCCGTGACCTGATGTGCCTGCAGATCCCTGGGGTTCTACAGCACCCCTGGGGGGCTGCTTACAACAGGTAGTGGCACCTTCCTGCTGAATTTATTTTGGCAGAAGAGCTGGTAAGAGCTGCTTTGAACAGCAGTCGATGATGTTCTTCAAGTACAACAAAAGAACCGGAGGAAAACAATTAAGTGTAAAGCAAAAATTAAGTCTGAATGAAGAAGCTCCATTTCAACTCCTCTGGCACATCAAGCAACAGTGAAAGAGAAGGAAAACTGCTTCATCAGATCACCCTCAACGTACAGTCACTGGTTTAATTCTTAACTGTAAGTAAAAAGCCTAAGGCACACTTAACATAAAGACACATCAGTGTATGTACTGACGATGAGAGAACCACTTCAGAATAACATCACAGATGGAAAGCACAGTACACAATTCCAACTAATCTCTTGGGTGTTTTCACTCTCAATTTTTAGGTTTATTTTGTTCTAGAAGTGGTCAATAAATGGCAGAAAGCTATTGCTTACACAATCACACTTCTCTGCGTGAACACGGTGTGCTCTCACACAACCAGAGGCTGCTTGTGATCAGAGCCAGGGATGAGAGGACACCCAGTGGACAAGAAAAGCCCATGTAATGAGCAATTGAAAAGGTCAGGGCGCACTGAAAATATAAGAAGACTTCCTTTAGACTTAAGGCAAATTTGATTAACTCTCATATCCTCTGCCTTTCCCTGGAGGAATGCCTTCACTACCGCTTTGTTTGCAAAAGTCTCCTTTATCACACCGCTTTCCGCTGGGATAGACCAAGGGCTCTTGGTTTCATGATTATTAAGCACTTACCCAGCATGTGCTGACATCTGGCATTTGGAATATTTATCTAAATATATATGTTGGCCCCGAAACCACAGCATACGGCAAAAAAATACTAGAACGTCAAGATTTACACAAGGAAATTTGTCTCTCCCAGCCAGAAAAAAAAAATAAAAATAGCACTCAGTTAGCTTGCAGGGCTCTGATTTGCTCTTGGTGCTGTGTTTTGGGCAGCTTTGCTTTTGTTTGCATGAGAAAGTTTGCCTGGAGAATTTATTTCAGCGTGCAGGCATGTGTGCGGAGAGAAAGAACTATGAAAAAAATGCGCTATTAAATTAATTATCAGGGAAAAAACCCCAACCAACCAAAACAGTGCCTTCTGGAGCCGTATGCGATCATGCTGGAGCCTGTCCACGGCCCAGTCACCACTCAGAGACCACCAGTATAACCCAGAGGCCACCCACTTGCCAGTAAGCATTTAGAAAATGCACCAAGCCAAGGTGGGGGTATTTATATCTTGGCAGAAGACAACTAGAATCACAGAATTGTCTAGGTCAGACGTGACATCTTGGCATTTAGAAAATGCACCAAGCCAAGGTGGGTTGGCAGAAGACAACCAGAATCATAGAATTGTCTAGGTCAGACGTGACATCTCGTATCATCTAGTCCAAACACCAACCTAACACATGGGATTATCATCTAGTCCAACCACCAACCTAACACATGGGACTAGGTGTCCCCAACCCCATGGACAGTCAGTCTTCAGAGCTTGCACTGGCCTTGACCCAGCAGGGAAGCAGGAGGTTGGTAAAGCCACAACAAGCCACACGAGGTGACCACAAGTGCCACGCTCTTACTTAGTCCATGTGTCACGTCTTACTGCGAGAGCTGCAGTTGGGTCAGTCTGGGAGGTGAACATACTGGCAGCCAAATGAAGAATCATTTTCAGGCCACTTGCAGACAGAAATGATCACTTCTCCTTTCCCAGCAGGGCAGGGAGGGGAGGGAGAACCACAAGAAGAACCCCGAGAAATTAGGCCGATTTACAAATTTGTCCAGATGCCTCCAGCAGTTGGCAAGAGCACTGAGAACTAATTCTTTATTTTTCCTCCTTTCTACTACCACCATCTCAAATTTTCTTCAGCTGATTTGGGTTCTAGGCAGGAAGAATGCCTCACAGCTCTCTTCAGAAGATGGAGAGCTGCATGCTTTGTCCTTCTTCTAAAGCCTCTGTCATATTCCATTGGCAGAAAGGAACACAGCAAAGAATGAAGGCATTAATCTACTGCACTCTCAGTACCCACACATTGCTTCTAATTAATCTCTCTTTCACAAGATTGGCCACTTAACTCAAAGGGTGCCTTTAGGCTACAATCCTCTGTCCTCCTGACCTGCAGTCATCCCACCTCTGGAGTGTAACAGAGGTGCCTCCTGCACACAAGTTTCTGAAGTAAAATCCCTCTCTGTGCAGAGAGCCAGTATCCTTTGGATCATCCCTCCAGAGCCAGGAATCCCACAAGCCACACAATTACTGATAGTTAATCAGCAACACGGGCTCAGTCATGATGCTATAACTGACAAAGAAACACTACTCACCAGCTTGTCACACAACAAATCCAACAGCCCGTGGCTACCAAAGCTCAAACATCACTCACAAATACAAGGAGACCCAACCCAGGGGTTACATCTCCTGGCTCCAAGGCAGTGGTACAATTATTGCAGGACAGTTTGAAGCTGTAACGTGGCATTAGGCTAATTTGTCATCGACTCCCTGAGTTCTGTGAGTCTTCACAGAAGATTTTGGGGTCAGAATCATTTTGGTGGAAGTTTGCTGCGTTTTACTCTTACTGTTCATCTCCATAATTCACAAGTGAACTACATCACACAGAGAGTTAGTGCCTGCTCTGCCTGAACACCTCCTCTCATCCCAGCTGGGATGTTCCCAAGGGAGACACAGGGAAGGGCCCGTGTCCCAGGGATTTTTACCAGCTGTTACACCACATCTTAATATCTGAATAAAACCACCCGGGAGAGGCAGATGGGGAAGGCACAGAGAATGATCACAACAAAACAGGTAAATTACCTGCACTGTTTTGAAGACTACTTCTAACATTTTCCATAAGTTTTTTTTTTTTTGGAGGGGGGGGGGAATACTGGTGAGGGGTTTTTTTGTTTAGTTCATTGGTTTTGACTTTTTTCTTTTAAAATAGTTTTGGGCTTTCAGGGATCTAATAAGTTGTAGTTCATCTCCCAGTTACCCCTAAACAACCGTCATTGGCCACAGAAAAATCTTGACTCTTGTTCTTCCAGTTCCAGACATGACCAAATTTAACATATATTAAAACAATCTTTGTAACGTAGCTCCTGTTGGAGCAGAGAGAGGAGTTTGAATTGTTGTCACTATTCTTTCTCTTTTTCAAGGCTGTCAGGTGTATAAATGATCAAAAAGGAAAGTAAGGCAAGAGCACACATGGCCAGGAAAGTATATTTTCAAAAGAACCTCAAAGGAGGATTTTAACAATAATCTGAAATAAATCTTAATGTAGTTATTCAAATGTAAAAGGAACTACTAATATTCCAAGATATAGGAAAACTTTGCGTATTGGTCTGCTACATTTAATGAATTAATTTAACATCACAAAAGAACATGCTCTGTGAATCTATGCCAGCCAGCAGAAAAGCGTAATTCAATTTCTCTATCAAATTTTTCAAATTTAAGCTAGTTATGCAAATCAGGTGCTAAACTAGCTTTGCAGAGCATGCTTTTTTATTTTTAATTAACATCTGTGAAAACAATTAGAAAGACCATGTTTTGTTGAAAAGTATCATCAGAATGCTTCTGTTAAATAAATTACTTTCGAGGTTTCAACACATACAGCCTCTAAAGTGATTTACTACAGAAGCTTGCAGCTGAATTTGCTCCATGTTTGTTTCAAATGTAGCACGCTCCTTTTCGAAGGGGATTCTGAGATTATAAAAAGTTACTTAATTGAAAGACTTAGAGAAATAATTATATGAAAAATCAGAAGGCGGAGGTTCTAAGCAGTTTTTTCTTTAAGTCTATGATAATTAAAAAAAACAAGAACAAACAAACCAAGTTTGTCCCAGAGAGTGTACAAAGAAGAGAAGGAAAACTAAACAGCCAGCACTTTTTTTTTCTTTTAGGCAATATGAATAGAACAGATTCTCCTGAAATGTGTAATATAATTTGCATTAAACCTTTCCAGAAGCATTGGATTCTGCAAGAACACAAAGTAAATCTACGGGATCACTTTATGTTCCTGAGCAGGAGCTTAAAAGTTAAAAAAAAAAAAAAAAAGAGAACTCCATTGAGACTGTAGCCAAAAGGATTATGTGCACTGCTGTACTCTGGCTAAAGTTATCATACCAGAGAGAAATTCCTTTAATGCTAGATGGGATGGGAGCCTGTTCACAGCCAAGCTCCCAAAACACAGGCTCCCCTCCCAGTTCAGAGCCCCAGCACCAGCCCTGGGCCCAGCACAGCCCTGGAGCCTCCTGCTTCCCCACCAGCCACCAGCCTCCTGCTCCCAAAGCACAAAACAGAACTGGTTTTAACACCCAGAATTCACACCAAACCCCTCCAAATAACTGATCTTCCCTGGATTCCCCTTTCTTGCCTCCTTTTACATCTGCCCTCTGCAGCATTCCTCCATTATACACACATCCTTTTATAGCCCTCGCTGAACATGCCAGAGCTCTGACTCGCTCAAAGTCATCTTTGAAGAGTTACATTAAGTTTCCATTCCCACTAATTCCCTCTGGTTATTGGGAGAGGGGAGGGGGGAAACTGGAACAAGCCTTTACACGTCCCGATCAATAAACCAGAACTTACCTTTGATTTTTCTCCATGTTTTCCATTACAAATTGGTGGGATTTTTTTGGCTTTTTTTTTAGGTTTTTTGGGGAGGGGTTGTATTTTTTTTTTTTTAAATCTGCCTAAATTGGTGGGATTTTTTTGGCTTTTTTTTTTAGGTTTTTTGAGGAGGGGTTGTATTTTTTTTTTTTTTTTAAATCTGCCCGCTAGAAGTGTTGTTTGTTATCCCCCAGCACTGCCTCCTCGATGGGAGCAGGCAGCGGGGGTGCAGGTGAACTCCAGGACATGGAGCAAAGTCCAGCCCCGTGGTGCCCGAGCTCTGGTTTCAGGATGAAGAGTAGAATTTTAAGTTGATGCCTTTTCTAATTAAAAACCTCAAAGGGACAGGAATGCAAAAATTGGCATTTGGTATCAGTTTCATTTAATCTGCTGCTTACAGATACAAGAAGCAAAATGTGATATTTTAACAATGGTATTTTTGAAACATTCTGGTTACAACATCTATTGCAAGCACCTACGACCTTTTCCTAGAGAAAAAGGGTTGCTTTCCCTCCTGGGAAATACCTCCTGAAATGACTCTGGCTGCGACCCTAAAAATAAACACTCGTGTGTGTGTGTGTGTATGTGTATACATATGTTTATATATAGTCATCAGCTCATCCTTGGCTTAGCATTCTCCACAGAGTACATGACTTCTCTCGGCTACAGCAAGAGCAATTCAAATGTTCAGGCTTCATTGGTCATGTTTATGGCCCTTCCCATCCACTGGCAGCATTAAAGTGTTTATCTCCAGATCCTTGTAATGTCAACATAAGTGGCTTCTTAACAACTTGCTGCTCTGTTTAAGCCCTAGTCAGTTTGAACATACGTAGCACAAGTCTGGGCTGGGCTAAATGAAGCACAGATACAATTTCAGGTTCTGGGTAACCTGCTCTTTCCATCTGTTTTTGTGATCCATGTTCAACAGGCAAAAGAAGATCCATCGTTATCCTTGGAACTGCACTAGTCTCGCTGCAGCTTCTTGTTTTCCTTTGTCCCTTTCCTGACAATTGGGGGGCTGGATTATTTCGTTAAGGATGGCAGGTGTGTGAGATACAGCAGGAGAGAGAGAAAATAAAATTGATGATTTTGGGAAAAAAAAAAATCTTCACCACATAACCTGCAGTTTCCAGTCAGTACAACTTCAGCTGAAGCAGCTTCTGAGGAGTGGAACACTTGAGGAGATGCTCTCAGATTCATATGAGGTGCTGTTGGAAAAATCAGCTCCACGCTGGGTCCTAAGCTCTGTGCTGCTCCCCAGACAGTGGTGTTTGTTGCCTAGTAATGTCTAACTACCCACAGCTGTGGAAAATGTAGGCACAACATTTTCACACTATTTCTAAACGGCGGAATGTAGTAAATAATTATAGAGGTTCTTTATAAATATAAAATATTTTTCTTTTTCATCTGTATTCATACATGTACATTTCCCATGGTGGTGGCTTTACAGATGTGAAGGAAGCTTTAACCATCAATTCAGAAGAGAAGGATAGTCTTCTAGCTTCCTTTTGACTGTGCTTTCAAATTAAAATCCCCATCACAACTTTGAATCTTTATTCTTCTTTCATCCCCCTTCCCTCATTCACCGGGAAGATGAGAACAAGTCTAATAATTACTCATTGCAGTGAGAAATGTCCCAGAATTTGCTGCATTTGCATAAACGGATGTATAATTCCCTGAAACCAGACAATGTTCTTTTTGTGTAAACTCAAACCAATGCTTGGCGTTACTCACCAGAGAATATTGGACCAGTAGCAATTACCATTGGAATTAAGCATTAACGAGTACGGTGACTGGTGACATGATGTAAGCACCAGTAATGGCCATGCTGGCCTTTAGCCAAGGGCCAGTGACACCCAGTTGTGGGCAAGTGTCGACGGGAAGGATGTGGAACAGCTCCACTGTCCTGTGCACTCCCCATGTGCAGTGCATGAAATGGAAGGAAAATACGAAGGAAAATAGTAATAATTACTTAGAGAGTAAATGTGGTGAATCATGTGAACACACCAAACTCAAACACCCATGTAGGGTAACACTGTACCTCATTAAAATGCTGTAGGTAAAATTATTATGCAGCAAATTGGGAATGTGTTTTTGCTCCTAAATGAATATAAACAATGGAATGTACACAGATGTTGTTGCACTATTCAAAAAGTATGTAAACACACAGTACGAGCACCAGAGCTGGGAGGAATCTGCCCAGTTATCAGATGTGGGAATGGAGACCAAAGGCTGGGAAGCTACTCATGTGCCCAGCGCATTCTCTGCCAACCCCCATAATACTGGGATCTGAATATGAGAAAGAATAATAATGCAGAATTTTAACTGCAGAAAGTGCAGGGGTCAGATTTGTTCACAACAATTAAACAGAGAAATCCTAGCAGGAATACAGCATGGCCCTTCAGACAGACTCTACAGAAGCTATGGCCCCTCTGCACCTCTGCACGTGTTGCCCATCTTACACATTTCACAGTAGAAAACAAACAAGAACAAAAAAGATCATCACACCTTAGATTTATGTTTAAAGAGAACCAGACAGTAACATAGATGTGGAATAACCAGCTTCAGTTGCCTACTTACTTATTCAGAAAACAAAGCAGAAGAAAGGATAAAGTAAAATATATAGAAATAACTTATGTGGTAGCTGACTTTGAAATTCCCTCTTCGACTGTGGGGCAAAATACACACTGCTAGAATTTCAATTCAGCAGCAGTTTCCACCTTCAAAGAGCTTTGCAATTACTTGGTAACTTTTGACTTTTTTGTAATCATGAGAAAGGCTGGGAAAGAGGACAGCTCTCTCCTCTTCAGAACTTCAGAGGGCAGCAAGAATTAAAACCCTGAGTGAAAATCATTGCATATTAGAAAATACAGCCTGTTCTAGCTTCAGAAAACTTTGTGCTCGTTCTTCCTACCATACAGAAATATGAAGTTTTCAATTTCCTCCACCCATCCCCTTAAAATTTCAATTTAAACACATTTCTCTTCACGTGGAGTTCTGCTTTTTAAGCAAAATGCACCTTACAAATAGCTTATATTTAATTCAGCATAAGCCCAACAAGCTGGGCCACTGTCAGAGACCCCTTGTTTGGAAGCCAACTTTGCCATTCTAAGAGAGCAGGGCACAAACCTAAAATCTCTCAGCAGTTTGGGCATGTGCTGTTATAGCAAAGCAGAATGTGGTCAGTTCATATAAAATCACATTATTAAATACACTGCTGGCCCTGGCCTTATTTTATTTATTTATTATCTTCACTCATTTCGACTAAATTTAGATTATATCTTCCTCAGAGGTTGGCATTACAAGACTCATTGGGTATTTACTTTTTCTCTAAGTGCACAGTAGCACATTTATTCCACAGACCTTCTCTCTTATTAAATGAGTTCTAAACTTAGCCCAGGCTCTCCTGTCTCTAATGCAAACCATGTGTAGGGCTTCCAGATGACTCAGCTGAGAGCCAGAACTGGGCAAGGGTGTTCTCTGATAAATACATAAACAAAACCAACAACTCATGTCAATTGGTACTCAGCATTAGAACAACACCCACTGAGCTATTTTAATTGTGTTAGAGTTGGAAGAACAGGCAGGATGCAAAGAGGGTCAAAGACAGGCCGTTTCTCTAAAGCATGGATTGCTAGCAAAGGAAAAAGTTAAAAGAAACTAGATTTTTATTTTTTTTTTTACAACTTGCTGAAAACTTAAATGTAAAACTTGTGAATTTGCAGTCAGCGTCAAAAAACACAAAAGCCAGAAGCAGATGCATAAGAAAAAGAGCAGCCAAGCTTGATGCTAACGTTCTGAAATGCAAACCATGCAAACCAGTTTCATCATCCACTACCTGCTGCGCTCCTTGGCTCGGTGGGATCAGGATGACTTTATTTGCATTGGGAACTTCTGACTAAAAATGAACATATTTAAATGTTTTAGTGGCTGCGTGAATTTGCACTGTTCATTAAGCCACACTCGTTCAGCAGATTAAATGGCGTTTAAAATTTTATTACTACTTCTTGTTATTTCTGTGTTAGTAGTGACTTTTAAAGTACTTTGGTTTTCTAGCATTTATTTTGCTTTGGGGTTTTTTGGGGGGGTTTGGAGGGGTGTTTCAATTTGTTTTGGTTTTTTACAGTCTGAAAAGCAGACCAGAAGCTTACTTTCCTTATTAGAAGAGTTTTTTATTACATTCCTTAATAAATTCAATAACTTTTAGGGAAAGTCTTCTCAGCCTCAGAAGGACTCCTGGAAAAATGTGAAATTTGAAATGGCTTTCAAAAACTTCCGAAGTGAAAGCTGTACACGTTGGAGAAGAAATGCTCATTCCTTAGTTACAAGAATTAACACATTCGCCTCTTCCCAACCCCTGAAAAAAGTTGGGACCAAATCTTAGGCTAAGGATACAACTTGTCCAGAAAAACAACAGAACAACCAAAAATTATAGAAAATTTTTCTTCTATCTGGTTAATTTGAAATCCTGATTCCTTTGGGAGGGTCCACTTTGCAATGCACAAGGTACTGCAGGTCTGTACTGGGTATTTCGTTGGAGAAGAAATGCTCATTCCTTAGTTACAAGAATTAACACATTCGCCTCTTCCCAACCCCTGAAAAAAGTTGGGACCAAATCTTAGGCTAAGGATACAACTTGTCCAGAAAAACAACAGAACAACCAAAAATTATAGAAAATTTTTCTTCTATCTGGTTAATTTGAAATCCTGATTCCTTTGGGAGGGTCCACTTTGCAATGCACAAGGTACTGCAGGTCTGTATTGGGTATTTACTGTTCTGGGTATTATTAAAGTAAATACCCAATGCCATCTGAGGTGGAGGCAGAACGAACCCTAATGCATTTTATCATCCACCATAGCACATGGAAGAAGAGAGGATGAAAATACCACATCCTGGTATTTTAAATGTTGAAATAAATAAATTAGAACTTTTATTCAAACTTACATCAACATAATAACTTCTAATGTAATTGTACAGGACTAGCCATAGCATATGGGTCCCTTCATTTCCAGAATTTAAAAATAAATCACAAAACAACAACATTCATTAACAAGGCACCCTTCTGAAATGGCTATAAATTCCTGGATCTGCACACACATGTTGCAAGGTCATTTCTGAACAGGGAGAAGCTCTGAGGGCTCTGAGGGCACCATGGGCATTGCCTGGCTCCCAGGGCCTCTCTCATCGCCCAGGACCCCATTTCAGGTCCCCTGAGGACATTATGGGATGTTGGTCTCCTGCCACCCCTGGTCACCCCGGGGGGATCCTCTGCAGCTCCTGTCCCCCGGGGAGCAACCACCCGCACAGCGCCCTGATGCTACTGGGCAGTGTCTTTGCCAAAGGAAAAACAAACAAACCAACAAAAAGTTGGCTTCAACTGCCATTAATGACAGTTAAATATGAGTGTAACTGGGAGCAGAAGGTAAATGTGGGGTAAGCAGCCCATGAAACCAATTTCTGTCAGGTTTGCTCTAGGCTAGTAGGGAAGGGAAACGCGACCCCATTGTCACACTCACCTCGTTTTCTGCACTACTGTTCTCATTGCCCATTTCGACGCTGACGTCCAGGATCACACAGCAATTACAGAGAGATCACTGGAAGAAAAGAAAAAGCTCTAAGTCTTCCATTAAAACAAACAAAAAAACCTTAAAATTGAAAATTTGGAGGAGCATCATCTCAGTCACCCTATCAGCTACCCCTGCTGGCAGTCAGTCTGACAATGATTTTAAGTCATAAATCAGGGACAGAGAACTCCTAATGTTTTTATTTCATAACGTCTCTCTGCTTTGTTCCCCACACTGGTTCCACTTACGCTGAGAGACGCTCCTTGAAACTCAGCTTTGTTGCTCTGTTTCTGGATTATCCCATGTCATTTGAGCAGAAAGGCATTTTCCTTGCCAAAGCTAGTCTGGATGCACAGCCCCTCTGAAAACCATGTTGTTTTAACTGTATTCAAACCACATGTATGTCTTGGAGACCCTGGACTGAGCTACATGCTCACACTGTCAGGCCCACAATGTTAAACCTGACCGTTACTGTAACACAAACCATTTTCCATATATGCTCTTAGCTTTAAGAAAAAGAGGATTTTTTTATCCTTACCACTGGAGTCATACCCTCCTTTTCTTAGGCATTATTCTGCTTCCAATTTTATAAGCTAAACGCATCATCTTTGCACTGAACAGGATCTGCCTGCCTTAATTACTATTGGTTTTATACTAGTTCAACTCTTAATTATTTAATGTCAAAAAAATCCTCAGAGCGTTAGAACAGTAACCAGCAGCTCCGGAATTAGCGTCTCCTCAGGCATCATTCAGTTCTGTATTTTTTTGAAAAGAATACTTAACAGTAAATGTACACAATAGAGATTCACTTATAGATATTTACTTCTTTTTCTAGACATTTTATTTTAGAGCTCTGGAATTTAAATTCCCTGTATTTATTGTATTATTGGGCAGGTGAAAATTACACATTCCCTTCAATTTTTTTTTCTTCCCAAAGAACGTGAGATTGGTCTGTGGCACACGTCAAGGAAAAGCTCCATTAAAGTCAAGCTGTAGAAGAAAGACTGTAGTTTGTTAGCCAAGGAAACCATAGAAGCTTTTAAGGAATGTTATTACACAGTACACTTTTTTAAACTGGAAAGATTATTTTTCTTCACAGGCGGCTTGGAGAGAGAGAGAAGTTCAGTATTGTGCTTTTAAGCTCTGCTCTGTTTAAACTTGAGTGTCTTCAGGGGATATATTGGTGCTTGAACTCGCTCCTGTGGAAAACACTGGGGCCAGGATTGCATTTTTAGTGATTAATTAGCAACACTAGGTTTTATCTGCTGAGATTACTGCCAAATCCTATACTGTTTTAAAATAGCGCTGAACTAAATTAAAGACTGTATGTAATATTTTTAAAATCACTATTCCCCGGGTATGAAGTGCTCCATCGTGAAGCCCTGTGTACAACCAAATCTCTTCAGGTGCAGGTCAGTGAAATGTTCCAAGAAAATAGGTTAAGATTATAATATTTTAAGTATGCATTGATATAAAAAACCCATTCTGACACTGTTAGAGCAGCTAAATAAGGTTTCAGTGGACAGGAGAGAAATAATAGCTTTGCTATAGCACTATGCTTCCCTCAACAGCCAGCACATTTCCATAGGAGTGAATATACTGGTATTTCTGTGCCACAGACCTAAGGAGATTTTCTCTTCTTGGCTCTTTTTCTGTTCCCACAAACATCATGTGAAAACACCAGGAAATTTCAAGCTCTCAAAGCTCTGACAAGCTCTTGCAGTCATAATGAAAGCTGGGGAATGCATGAAACTTTCCGAGTGCCCATGGAGTTATTTGGCTCATTGGGGCCCATGGGGTCTTATATATCAGTTGTGAAAAATGTAAATTTTGCTTATCTCAAGTTCTCAAATAGATTGGCTACTGTGGGACATGGTGTTACTCTGTTTATTTTAAACTAAATTCACTCTGGTGCATAATACACCCTCAATCCTTCTGCACCAGCTCAGTGACACCGACTGTTAAGAAAAACAACTGCTAACAGAGGCCAAATTTGTAATATTCAGTTGAAAGAAAAAAATACTTCATTTACAGTTTTTTATTCAAATGTACAGGAATCAAATAGAGAATTACAAAGGCACAGCAAAAGTGCTTTGTGAAAGCTAGCTATCACCAATCCCCACTAACACAGCATATCATACTTACTCTTTTCTTTCCCTGGAGTATGAAATTTCACAATTGTCACACAATTGTCACATTACCATTCGCTTAATAATTAACATAAATGTCATAAATAAGGAATAAAGTCATTTTAGATTCTCCAATAATGAGACAAGTGATAATAATGCATGAATTGCATTGCAGAGTAACTAAGATAATTTTTCAGATTACAATGTTACTGTAATCCTTTTTACATACGCTGTTTCTAAAACACTTTCCCAATGCACAAGCATCACTTAGGTTGCAAACTACAAGCGCTTTATCATATGTATAGGATTTCAAATAAACATTAACATCATGCTAAAAATCCATTCATTAAATAAACATAGGTTAAACGAAAGATAATCTTTCTCATCTTTCTACACTATCTCTTACAATTTACATGTCATTATTACAATTCTTTTAACAGTACATATCTCAAAAAAGGCTCACAATTACCAAATGGGTCTGATCAGCCTACAGAGATTTTTGTACGTGTGCAGAAAAACAACTGCTTTCCTGAAAGGGAGAGAGCAAGAAAATGTTTAACTTTGCACTTACATTCCAGGGTTAATCTGGCAGCTCTGGATTCACTGACACTTTCAGAGCACGTCTTCAAACCCTTCCTTCCATCTTCACCTCCCAAGTTTTCACCTTATTTTCCTCCTACTTCTCCTCAGCCTGACATGAAATGTAGGCTTTCTTTCGGGGACCCACCTTCATAACCTGCCGAACAACCAACTTGCCTCCACCCCAGGGCGAAAAAGAAAACAAGTTCTGCTTCCTCCACCCGGGCCTCCCCCTGCTCCTGGGAGCCAGCCGAGGCTCTGCGCCTCCTAAATTGAGTCCTAATGCTTTTTTTCACAAAAGCAACCCCAGAGAAAATGGATTCTGCTTAAAACATATTTCACTTCCAGCGTTTCTTGGCCGATGGTGTGAGCAGGGCTTCTGCCACTACAAAAATCGTTCAAACAGTATCAACAATAGGCTGAAGTTATGCAGGTGTTTTCAAAGGAAAATTCATCTTGGGGGGGGAATAATTATTCAGTATTTTGATTTCAAGTATATTTATGTGTTTGTCTTTCATTATATTTCATTTCTCATATTACTCTTGGAAGCTCTCAGAAATAGCTGCTACTGAATGTTGATGTTCCTGTTCAGGTTAGGCTGAAATCATTTCCCATTTAATCATCCTGAAGGGTGGAGACATGACAAAAACCCTTTGAAATGTGATGTTGCAAGAAGTACTGGTTTATGGGTGAGCTAATTGTCATTATTAATGCTCCTTGTCCGTTCCAGCAATACCTTCCACAAAGGGGTGCTCAGAAAGACAGCTGACAACAAAAGGCAGTGTATTTATCATTAGTGGCAACTCCAAATGATTAACAAGTTTCTGTAAACACCAGTGGTGGTATTTGGTACCACATGGTAAAGGAATTGTCAACTGTCTGCTCCTATGCTGACCTGAGCATGGAAAATTCATATCCGACAGGAATAAGAGGCAGGATTTCATAGGGTTTTTCATAGGATTTTGTGTTGTCTGCTGGCTTTCCTGGGGTTGTTCTCTGTTCCACAAAGTCTTGGTCTACAAACATCTGGCTTGAAAACATCAGGCATGTGAAGAGCTGGAATGAAGAGTTGCAGAGCTGGGGACTACAAGCCTTTTTAACCTTTCTTTTTTTATGAAGTTGGTGATCCAGCAATCCGAGCCTCCAGCATTATTATACCACCTTAAGCCACTGTTACTGTTCAAAGAAGAACTCCATGGATCAGAAATAAATTACCTGCATTCCCTGAGCTTTTTCGGGTTATAAAGTAAAGTACATGTGAGTGGGTTTGGTGGTGTATAGGCAATATGATATGTCACATAAATCTGTGCTATTCCTCTAAGAGTTCAAGATGGAAAAGTCAAGATCTGCAGTGAAGCTCAGAAACTAAAAGATTGAAAAGGCCTGTCATATCCCCTTTTCCCCAGCCCACTTCAGACTCCAGAAAAGCTGAAGTTCATCAAATCAAAATTTTAGTGTGCTCTTCCTTAGGAAACAAAATAGGGCCATTTACAATGAATAACTGAATTTTACAAATTCATTACTTATAGACACCGAATTATGCAATGTTCTTGTTTAGGCTCTCTGCCATGAATTTAAGAACAGGGGTCCTGTGGAAGCTCAGGAAAACACAAGCCTGGTGTCCTCACTTCTGCTAGCAGCATTATTTCCTCATAAACAGAAACTGAGCTCATATTTGGTGCTATTCCATTTCTCAAGCCAGAAAATGCCAGAAAGTGAAAGCGACGAAGCCGCCTTTGCAGAACAATCGTCTGGCACAAACTTTGGGGAAAATGACCTGCTGGGAGTTGAACACGATTCCCAACTGTGTATTTTTATCAAGACACATGCAAAGGAGAATCCCCCTGTTTGGCAGACCTCGTATAAGGTTTGCGAAGCCTCACAGACAACTTCCCTGCTGCCAGGACCACAAGTCATGTGAAATGAGGGGAGCGACACCCGTGCTGCCAGACAGGAGCCACACTTCTGAGCTCTGGGCCTAGAACAACTCTGACAACATGGACATTATATCTTTGGGTCTGTTTTCTGACCCGTGCTTGTGTCTAAATCAGGATACACTCAGGTCCTATCCCAACCATTCCCAAACAACACCTATTCACTGCAAGTTGTTCCCACCTACACAGATGCTGTTCTGCTCTGTTCCAGCATGAAGTCAACTCAGTTTGTGTAAGCCACTAACTGTGAGAGCGTTCCTCACCCTCTGATGTTTTGGTTTATTCTCTTTGATTTTATGACAGAACTGGTGGGAGAGAGAATGTACTCACATCAGGTGGCTTTACTGTTATTTGCTGGAATTCCCCTGTGGTCCCTCATCCACGCTTCATGCTCATCCAGGGAGAATGCCTTTTCTTGATCAAAAGAAGATCTGACCCAGGGGGACTGGAAGACTCAAACTAGGGGAAAACACAGCTCAGACTTAAAGGTAAGCCATGTAGTGGGTTAATGACTTAGGCATTTCAGTAAGTTCCAAGCAATTTGTCATGAGTGATCAAATTTAATCCTACTATATACAGTACTTGGTATACTTACCAGCCACACACCACTCAGATACGTTAGCTTCTTATATATTGAATACATGCTACCTTAGGTATTTATATAAGACAATTTAGTTTGAGCTCATTTCACTTTGTGGTATAAATATTGCCAAAATAAGACAAAATGTTTTTATGTTCCTTACTTCCACATGATTGATAGTACACATAAAGCACTGCAAAGCTCTGCTGGAGCACAGGTAAGGGAAGGAAGGAGGGGTGTGTTCAGAATTTTGCTCTTCTCTTGATGTAACTAATGCAAAATCAGTCTTAGTTTCTGCATATGAGAACAATATCGTAGAAATCTTCAAGAACGACTTCAAGTCCTTCAGCCCTTGTTTTCTCACAAATTCTAACAGAGAAAATATCAAGATCTGGGAGGGAAAACATAATCCTGTAATGAGAATTAGTAAACACGTAACCATGTAAAAGTGCACAACTTGATGGGAAAGGTGTTGCTTAGCAACCTCAGCAGCTGGATCTGCTGTAAAACCCTGATGTTGCTCGGCAACAAAAAGCTGAGCTGGCCTTTTGTGAGAGTTGTGAAATGGTATTTTGGTGCCCTTCCCCCAAGATAAGCAGAAATTGCCTGTCGGGACAGCACCGCTGAATGTAGGGTAGGACCCAGGAATTAAAGGCCGGCGAATGAGACAGCTCTTTGAAACAGCCCAGCCTTGGCTGATTTGTTCCACTTAATGTGCACATACAAAAGAAAAGAAACAGGGAGACTCCGAGTATCTGCCACTAAGAGACAAAAGAATTTTTTAAAAAACTAATTAAGAAAGCATAAAAATTTTTCTTCCCATTTCTGGTTAATTTTCAATCAGTGGAACAACCTGACCTGGAAAAATCCCATCTATGGCACACCTCCACCTCTTCTAATGACACCACTCCTGGGCCAGGGATGTCAGGGCACCACGGAGGTCTCACGGTGGCACCAGAGGTGGTCAGGCTGCAAAACCACAGTCAGTGTTCAGGGAGGAAAGGAAAGGGAACTATTTTGCTACAAGGTGTAACCTGGAAAAAAAACATGGTGATCCAAAAGTGCTTTGATTCCTGATGGGGTTCAACCTCCTTGTATAGCTAAAGGTAAAAAGTTTTAAGGTAAAAAGTAAGGAAAAGTTTTATTCACGCTCACAGTAATGAAGTACTTAGATATGGCAGTGGTAACAATTAAAGAAAATGCAAAGGCCTGATTTATACATTAGAAGTGATTTTAGAAAGTCGTGAGAGACATCAAGTGCCTGCAAGACTTGACCTCTTGTTTTTGTCTCTGTACAGAGAGTCCCTTCTCTCTCCTTCAGATCTTTTAGTCTAAACATTCATGGCACAAAAGACGTAGAAGACAACACATACTTCTCTGGAGATTAATCGATTTGCCCAAGGTGAAAAAACAAACACCAAGTGTTAGAACTAGGATGTCAGCACTGGCTTCCCCAGCATGCTCCAGTTGCAAGACTGTGCTGGAATTTGAGTTCATGTCACTCCAACCTCCATCAGGGTTGCTAATCAATTTTATTTTACAGTCTATTTAGGAATATTTTCCCAGTTGAAAAAAACAAGTCTGTCATTTCAGCATTTAACAGGACTTTGGTAATACTATATAGTTTCATGCAATAATAAGTAAAAGTGATTCTGGAAATCTTAGGTGTGATTCTGTTGCCTAAAAGATACACCAAGTGTCACACTGGACACCTTAGGGTATCCTGCTCATCCCTTAACTGCCTCTCTGGAAGACAAGGGTCTCAGAATCAGAAAAGTTCTGTATTTTATCTGTCATGGCCACCGTAGGGTGTCTAAACTGGTGCTTAATGCCTACATCTGTCCATCTCAATAATCTTCCTCTTGTGCATCGAGCATTAAATGTTTAGAGCACATGTATGTTCCCTTTTCTTTGCACTGACTGCAGATGTCAAAGTAATGCAGAAGACCTAGTCTTTAAAAGTGATGCCAAAAGTATTTCATAAAATATATATGATCCAAAAAAAATCACATCCGAGTATCGGAGCATTTCTCTTTCCAAACCACATCTATACCAGCAGTTTTCCACCAGATTCCATATGCAGCACTGAAGTCACTGGGAAGGCTGTTGATCCAGACGAAACACACAGCTCTGTGTGATGGCACTGGCTCTCTCTCTGTCCACACGGAGCATGTGGCTATGGAGGGCTGGAGAAAGTTTTGGAAGGAGTGGGGGGAGTGAAGGGTGGGTTTTCAGAACCTGCTGGCTCTCTGCTCCCAGAGCTGGTCTGCCCGCTGTGGTGTCCAGTCACAGCACTGGGGGTGGTGGGACACAACTCAGAGAGACAAAAATCCATATTGAGTTGAGGCAGAAAAGGAGACATAGAGGAAGTGAGGACTACAACTCAGAGAGACAAAAATCCATATTGAGGCAGAAAAGGAGAATTAAGCAAAGTGGGGACCAGTTGGATTAACAGGTCTCTAGAGGCACATATGAAAAAGCACAGGGAAGATGTGTCACAAGGTGAATTATTTCTTGCCTCTTTGCGGGTTCTTTCTCTTTCAAACTATTTTCTTTGCTGTCCCTTCTGTAGTATTTACCTCTCTCCATGCATTGCTTTTTTTCTCCTCCCTTTGGCCAAGATGCTCAGTGGAAATACAAGGGAGAGCAAAGAGTTGCCATAAGTTTTCTGAGAGCTGAGGAGAACGGCCGAGAGAGAGGCAGGGGGTAAGACTGCTCAGAAGGTGAGAGATGCCTTCCTCCTTGTTCTCCTTTGGCTGTGGGCTCTGTCAGCAACTGTCTCTCCCTAATTGTGGGTGGCAGCAGTATCTCATCCACTGCTCTCTTGGCCTGAGGTGTGTGTTGACATGTCAGAGTTGGCAGGTCGGAGTTGCTTCTCAGGCTTCGTGCAAACACACCCCTCCTGCCCACACAAATATCACAGAAGTTCTTCTTTTTGGGCTTCTCCAAAGCCTCCGTCACTCTGAGACTTCCCTTGGGCTGAGGGGTGGACGCTTGTTGATTTTTTGTGCTGGCCCAACACAGGTACATAATCATGTATACACACACTCACATCTCTATATATTAGATATTAATTGTATATAAATGCATATATCCTGTACGGGTTATATCCTTCATCCTCAATTAGAGACCATTTAGCCTGAAGCTGTTTTTTATAACCTCATGGTAGTTGTTTGATCACTGGGTGAGAATAAATTAGGTTATAAACTCAGCTACTGACTATTTAACAGTGAACAATATTCTCACTCCAGCTGTGCTGTGTTTTATCCACAGTGATCCACAGCAGGCAATGAAAAGAAGCCTCTCAGGAGACTTGCACCTCAGGACAACTTGTCACTAGCCAGACCAGGGTTAGGTTTCAGACTCCAGCCCAAACAATTACACTAGATCTTTGCAGGACTAACTCTGGGAACTGAGTCACTGGCCACTGAAATAACTTTGTAGTCAAGATAGTGCCCATAAAGCTGTGACTCATTGTTTACAGAGATGCTGAAGTTGGCTGAAAAAATATTTACTTTGAAATGAAACCGGTCATTTCTTCAATCTTCTGCACCTTGAAAATATTTATATTAAGTAAGCACAACACTTACATTCCTGTGCTGTAAATATTTAGGAAGGGAAGCTCTTCAGTGATTCACAAAGCAGGACAATGCTGCTTTAAAATGTATAATGCTGTACATTTTACAAAAGTAGAGACTGAGGCAGAGGGGGTTTGAGTGATTGATTAGGCCACGAATATATTGGGTAATCCTGGACTAAGCAGGAAACTAGGGCTGGTGTTCAGCCCTCAAAATACCAGTACAGAAGGAAAATGATTACAGATTGGATTTGGCTCTGCTGTTCAAAAAGAATAGGTTATATTTTACATGGAACATATAGTGAGTGAGGGACTTTTCTCAAGGATGTTACACTGATTTAGCTTTGCACAAAAAGACCCCATCACATTTTACAGCTCATCAGGACTGAAGTACTTCATTGGGCTTATTTGTAAGGGTCAGCCAAGAACATTTTTGTGCACAGCAACATCACAGAGGTATTGTTAAAGATATCATAAATAAAGAAGGAAAGAAAAAAAGTAAAGTTAAAATCATTTTTATGTGGTTTTTTTTCCCAAGGGATAATAATTGCATAATAATGAGACTGCTTCCTTACTGACATTACCATTTTCAGCACTGTTATGATGTTTAAAATGAATGTAATGAATGAATGTTTAAGGTTAAAGTAAATTATAAACCTATTTTCCCCTTTACTCCTTCGATTCAACTAAGCAGACACACAAAACAAGATTGAGAAGTCAGTTAAAGAGAGTCCTTAAGGTTTTGAGGATGATCTGGTGACAATGAATGGTGCCTAAACTGCATTATCCTACTCTAAATTGAAGCTCTTGATGTTGGCCTTAATGGTAGGGGCTTTTTTAAAAGATGATCTCATGCCATGTTGTGGGAAGTGGTCCTAGTGATCCGTGCTGGTTGGTGGAGATAAAGTTAACTAAGCTGCTCACTGTTATTACAGATGGCACAAGTCTTCATCCTTTTGACAGACATAAACCTAATCAGCTTCTCCTAACGACAGATTTAAAATCATATAACATATTGCCTTGCCCAGCTGGGTCTACACTATTTATATTCATGTTATCATCTCCCACTAATATAAACAATATCCAGTTTCAGAACTTCACTCTTAATTTACAGGTGTATTTTCCATTTGCATTACTTCATCGTTAGCGAGTATGTCAGACACAGGCTTTGCAGTACTTTAACTCAGTCTCAGTTTTGCTGTTATACAAAATTAGGCACTATAATTAGATTCGTAAGCAGGGATTGTAATAGTGAATGAAAATTTGGGAAGAAAACCTTCAGAAATCACCTGCAAATGGCTGCAAGAATGGCTTCCTAAGTCTGCAAACAGCCTGGTCTTAAAGTAAGATCATCTCAGTAAGATTTTAACATCAAAATCTAATTATTTTTGTTGAACATAGACTATAATTATTTTGGTTTTGGTAATTACAACATACAGAATTTGACAGATGAACAGATGAAATTTGATTTGGCAGGCGGTTTCTATTTATCTACTATTTATCTGTTTTTCTACTGTCATTTGGGCTATTCTTTTAATCCCTAACAAAATAACAAAAGGTAATAAAGTGAATGGAAATGAGAAACACTGCTCTAGTTCTCCTGCTGCAGCACCTTAGCACACAATTCTATATATGTCTATATATATGTCTAATGTCTATAACCTTAGCACACCGTGCGACCGCTGCAACCCAGTGACTGGATTCATATCTGGATGTGGGCTCAAAAATAAACATAGTAATTCATCGGGGGGCAAAATCCCAAGAGTCAGCCCCAGTGTTTTAGATGATGGCAGAAGACCAGTGCAATGGGAAAAGTAGCACTTGAGTTTTTAGCTTGACAGATATATTTTTTTTTTCAGGTTTCATCTTTCAGATGGGAATATTACATGTTTATGCAAGCCTTATGACTCTCTCTTTTGGATATTAAAGATCCAAGTGCCTTTTTGTACAGCACGTCCTTGACTTGCTGGCAAAAAAACCACCTTTGCCTGTTGGAGCAAGAGCTAATATGAAAAAGAACTCCTTGGCTGATGCTATCTGCAAGCTCTCAGATGGCACTTTTGTCTCCCAGTTACATCAATTGTTTTTAACTAATCACAAAGCATTCTGAGATATTAGTAAATGGAAAACCATAAAACTACTCTTAACATGAAACAATGACAGAATGTACGGAACTGAATATCAGTGACTAGTACCCAAAAAGTGGATACTAACCATATTTCAAGTCAATGGAATGAGCACAAACTAAGGTTTACAATTGTTTCTCTAGCTTAAAGTTCATGTATGATGGGAGTATATACAGTACCACCTTCTGTAATTAAAGGGTTAAAGTGAATCAAGATTGGTTTCGTCTTGTATCCAGATGTGAGTCTTTTTTTGTTGCATGAGCAAACTCTTAACTGTTACTTGGTGAAGTCCTGTATATCTAGAAATAAATAATATTCTTCTCTGAAAAGGCTGATAGCCTAGAGGTTGAATCAAACTTCTAAACTTCAGATGTAGGAACAGAACTTGCCATAGAGAGATATGATGAGACTGAAGGATATATTAATGCTTAAGTGCAATTTCCAAATCTCTTGAAGTCTTTTTACCAATAGAAATAGTTTAATGATGCTGTGGTTCAAATATTGGTTTGAGGCTGGCAAGTCTTCATGCAGAAACTAAATATTGTGTGTCTGGCAATTAAGAAATGCTAAGGCTTGCACTATTAGAAGGCAAGAATATCTCCATGCTCAGTGCTCCTGACACACAGAACCTTTTGATGTGAACAGTGCAATGAGTTAAGAGTCTACCAGAAAAACTGAAAAAACCCCCCAGCTTTATGTAGACCATGAATTTAAACCTCCTGCCCCCTTGCATCATGCAGAGATTTTCATATGGGTTTAATAAAACTCTGCAATGCTCCAAATTTGTGGATAAAATCAGCTCTTTCTCATAAAGAAAGTGGTTAAGTATAATTTTCAGTTTACAGTTGGAAGTGGCATGGAAACTGTGACTAACAGACAATGTAACAAGTAGGCTTGCAACTTACTCCAACAGTTAATAATAATTACTATCGTTTCAATTGTATCAATAGGATGTATATTTAACACAGAGACACACACAGAAATATAAACCCAAAATATTTACAGTTGAATCAACAGCTTTTTTGTGAGGATGAAAAATAGGTCAACAGCTTACATTATACTAAGATAATCATAAGAATAATGGGAGACATCTATGTATAATACATCACACACATATTCCTCCCTCTGAAGTGTTGGAGGATTCACAGTTTATACCACACTAAAACCAAAATGGAGCACATTAAACTCTAGGCATGTGAGGTCCAAAACTGTGCTGTAAAAATTAGGATTTTGATACTCATTAATGGCTTTTTTTCCCCCCACTCTTCTCCCTTCCCTTCCTCCAGCAACCTTTGTGCTTCTGCCTTCAACTGGTTGCTCACCATGTCAGAGTGTGCTAACATGAAAAATTGTTTTTTCTCCAGAAGTTCTAGACACATCCTCTCTGTCTCTTTTGGAGGATGAGTGAAAACCTGACGCTGAACCTTAAGTGCAAGGAAACAGTGCTGTTTGGCTCACACTTCACAGAATCATAGAAAACAGGGCTAAGTGTCAAATCCCTCCTCTATTTCAGTCTGTATCTCCCCAAAATACTTATAGTTTTTACATATCTGCTGGATCAAGCACGTTTTGGGAATGAGAGAAAATGTTCTGAAATCATATTTTCCAAAGAACTCCTTTGAAAATATATGCCATTTGGCCTAATTCAATCAATTCCTCAGCCAGGTCTATTCTGCAGAAACAGCTATAGTGTTCATTCCCTAATAGTTCCTGTTTTCTTTCATTGTCCGAAGGGACATTATCTCATGGTCCTGCTTTCTTACTCAAAATTATACTGGTTCGGTTTCCTTCTAAAGTATAGAAATTCCTAGAAAAAAAATAATTAGCATGATACCTATCACACTATGTTTTCATAGCAAGAAAACACCCAGTCAGGATGCCATCAACCAATGAATCTTTTCTGATTGCACCTACCCAGAAAAGTAGATTTCCCCAAGGTAACATAATAAACCATTCTTACCTTTTATTTAAGTACAGTCCTACCAGAGTCCTATAGATTTCCCCGCAGCACACTGCTGCTTACACACGAAGAGAACAAACATATCCTACCCCCTTTGCAAGGACTCAGAGCTGGCTGAGTCTTGGGTTTGACCAAGAACCAAGAGCGTGAGCTGGATCATAAGCTTGCTGTGAAACCAGAGAAGTAAATGAGTTTGTCAAGTCCTAACTAGCATTTTATGACAAATTTAATTTGGCAAGAATATACAGTTCAGTATTTTGTCAAACTTGTTAAGGCTTGTATATCCTGTATATGTATCTTGACCAGCTGATATATTTCATAGTATCCTGCATTCAAGAGCTTCTAATGAAAATATAGAAAAATTAAATCAAACTTTGTTTCTCCGTGCAATTTTTAGAACCCAGTACTTAAAAAGGATTATGTCAAGAAAAATAAAAACCATAATCTGTGATGGGTCTATTCTTATACTGGCTGCCAGCAGTGCAACTCTGCAAACCATTACTTTCTGCAATTGAATGTAGAATCAACTGAATTTAAGCTACTCATTTAGCTTTAATCCCAGATCACAGATGTAGGGTAAAACTACTCTTTTCAGACTTGCTACTGAATTTAAGCTACTCATTTAGCTTTAATCTCAGATCACAGATGTAGGGTAAAACTTTACTCTTTTCAGACTTGCTGTGGATTTAATGGGCTTCTATAAGCGTTGTTCTACTGGCATCAGAAAACACAAAAGCTGATCTGAAAGTTTTCTGCAGCCTGTGCAGGGGCTCCAGCCTCCCACAGAATGAAGCCCCATCTTTCCAGACAAAAGGTGGGTGGTTGGTGTGAAGCTTGGTTTGACTCCCCTGGCTGAGAGAGGAACCACAGCACTGACTAAAAGCTGCCCAGTGTTACAGCTCCATCACTCTCTAATACTGCCAGACATCACTCTCCAACACTGCCCTTCTCTGATACCACCATAAAAGATGATAGATGTAAGAGAATTTTAAAGAAAGCTTCAGGTGATAAGAAAGGAATATCCACAATATTCTTCAAAAATGCCTTTCTCCCATCCAGCTGAAGGGGAGTTGCCAATAACAACAGGGACCCGGCCACAGCCTGCAGGAGATTTCACAACACAAACCTTCCCAGAGATGTCTCCCCCGTCACCCCACCTCCAGCCCCTGCCTGCTCTGGAAGCTCTCCAAACTATTGCTTCTATTCCTATTTCTATCCTGCTTGTTTTGTATCGAGCCCCACAAAATAACAAGTAAGCAATTTACAATGTAAATTATTTGTTGTGTAAGGGGGAAACGGTCTGCAGGCACAGGTGTGAATATGGAGGGTAAGGTTGGAACTGGGGGCACTTATTGTAGTTCTTTTCTTTTTTTTCAGTAGGCTGTTTGACTGGCTTTGAGCAGGTTTCCTTTCTAATCAGCCCCACAAACCAGTGCCCGTGTGACAATCCAAGCACATCCAGTCATTGACAACTTGCTTTACTGGTAAATTAACCAAGCTATAATATAACTTAGATCAGCTTTTTCCTAGACTTGCTTACTTTCCACAGCTTGCCCGGGGATTGTCACAACGCTTGGTGAAGAACACTAACCAGATAATTCTGGAGCACGTGCAAAGTGACAACTCATCTCCCTAAGCCAGAGCATCCAAGCCTGTCACAGTCACAGTTCTCTGTTCTAAAGATGGAAAAATGCACGGATGCAGATGCAGATGCAGATGCAGATGTAGATGTAGATGTAGATGAAGATGGCAGGGTATTGAAAACTAAGCCAGTGAGGATTAGTTCTTCCATCCATAGGACCATCTGACCTTTCTGGCCAACTACCAGCCCTTCTACATTTCTACTTTCCTAAATCCTAGCAGCTTGATCCTGAATAACTGATCCACAAGGAACAAATTCAAGCTATAAGGACTCTGTTTTACGGATAAGATCAGATTTTATAGGAAATACCAATTTTATCATACAGATAGAAGCCTGATTGTCTGCCGTTTTCATCCTGTCTCTGTCAACAGGATTTTAAGTTTCTGTCTGAAGATAAACCCGTCTTTTTAAAGACAGTTACTTGAAAAATAGTTTCCAAAACATACAAAACATACCAAAACATTGTGATAATATAAACCCTGTTCATTAAAAAAATCCAGAAATAATTGGAGTGGCCATGCTCTAACATGTTTGTAACCTATTTCAATAGAATGTCATCAACGTTCAAAATAATAACATCATCAAATTCTAGTTAATCTCAAACTAGCGAAGTGTTATTTTAATCTGATTAGTTCTCCCAGTGGGAAAGGCTGGAAGTGACTTCAACTGCCTGAAGATCTATAAAAGGTTTGGGTCACTGGAGGCAATATTCTACCTACAGGTGTTTGGTGTTGTGTTTTACAGCCTGCAGCAAACTTCATTATGTGTGAAAAGACGAAACACCACAGTCATTTCTCACTTCAGAACATCGTCAAATGTCTGCTTAATCTTTCTAGTGACCATCCAGCTAATTTTATCTCTGAAATTCTGCACAAGAAACACCCATTCTTGTCGTTACATGGCAACTTAAAATCAACAAGCAATCCTTTCTGAAACAAATCCTTAGAACTATTTCTGAAAAAGAACAACAGTGGAAGAGAGCCATATTTAAAAATTCCAGCATTTGCAAATAGCTATTACAGTCTGTAATGTTGTAACATGTTTTTAAAACAGCTATTTTAGGACATGCACGCTTAATGATCAGTGTTTTGGTCTTAGAAAGATACTGACTAAATAGACATCATCCTGTAGACTACTTTATAGGTTATGTGGATTGTAAAACAAGTTATACGAGTGCCCATGGAACTACAGAACCTCAAAGGAGACACTGTTTTTTTTTCTGGTAAGGACTAAAAGTTTCTTTTACTTGTAAGACACTCCCTTTGCCTTTTTGTAATGTCTAAAACATAATTAGTAAACTGTTTTGAGTCTAGACATTTCTAATTTTAAAAAGCTAATAAAAAATTACTTACCCAATTTTCCTCTAGACTAAAAATGAAAATGTACCCCTCTGTCCCTGATTTTTATAACCTTCTGCACTCCTTCACGCCTGGCTGCTGTATGGATCCCCTTTCTCCCTGGATCACATGAAAGTGTTCTATTAATGTGAATTGGCTTATGTTTGAGAACACTATGCTGGAGAGCTATGAAGTGTAAGGAATCTGACCCAGGGAGCTGTAGGACTATGACACATCAGTTCTTCACAGGAATTCTCAGTTGCTGGATGAGAATAACATGAAATAGGTCCTGCACACGGGGTGCAGGCTGCTGTCATTGTTAGTACACTCTTTGCTGAAGGCAGTGAGACAAGTTCCATGTAACTGCAATTTTACCCTCTGGCTTTTCACTCCAGGACAATAACTACTACATACCAGGCTGTCTCTCTCACCTGACTAACTTAGGAAGCTACGTTTGGGAAAATGAATCATTTTAGCACGTGGCAAGCATATAACCCCAGCATGGCTACAAGTGATTGCTGCCTTAAGAAAACCATTGCAAGTCAGCACTGCTTTGCATTTTTCATGAGATACGCTGGAGTTCAGAATAAACATTCAAAGCCTAGAAATGTGAGCAGGTTACCTGGCAGGAGGGAAAGAAGGAAAAAGCAGAAGTTTCCTGCCTCCATTCCATTCTTCATCCCTTTGCCTTGTGTTCGGTCTTCTCTTGCCCACAGAGTCAGAAAAGCAGAAAAGCAGCTTGTTTCTCCTCACGCTGGGTGAGATGGATCTTTCAGCCCGCTCCTTTGAATGTAGGGCTTGAAGTTAGAGCATCACATGTGAGCCTTTCAGGGAAAAAAAAAACACATGCCACTTCAGTACAGAGTTGTCTTAACTACAAACCACCAAAGCACGTGTCGCTGGAATAGGAAACCCCAATCATAGAGCAGAGCATGTTTTCAGTTACATGGTACTTTTGGAAAATCCTCCCTTGGAATACATTATTTCAGAGAGGAAAACATTCTTTCAGAATAGGTTGCGAGTTACAGGTCTTTAAACACATGTAATAAAAATATATTCACATCAGTACAAGATAGGAAGAAACGATTGCTGTTATAGGATTAAACTTATGACAGAAGTGCTTAGGTTTAAGCCAATTGTTTGCACGGTGCTGGCTATGTCTAGTAGGTGGTAACTTCTAGAAATTGCTATAAAGAAAGGTGAATTCCTATGAATTTTCTGGGAATACAGTAATCACTGGCATATCAAAATTTCTAAGTCAAAAAAAATGCCGTGCAGTTATGCAAAATATGGGCAGAACTCTACAGAGCACTAAGCACTAATTGGCTTTTGCAAAAATCTGACATTGTTCTACATTTGCTTTTAATTCCCTTGTTTCTCCATTAGAAATGTACTGGCTGGACCACCAAGGCAGCAGCTGTCTGGCTATTCTCTGCTCTGAGCCATCACTGATGTATGTGTATATATCCTGCAAAGTGCTTTTGGTTTCTCTGCTCTGAGCCATCACTGATGTATGTATATATTTCCTGCAAAGTGCTTTTGGGTTTTTTTTTAAATTTTTTTTTATTTTCCTAAACTAAATTGCTGTTTGATTGCAGGGAAAAAGTGGAAGGTTTTAAGCACTTCAGTCTCTGCCAGCAGGACTTCCACATGTTGTCGTAGCAACCTGGTGTCAATCTTTCACTTAATGAAACCTTCCAAGTCATTAAAAAGAAACAGTTCCTGGTGCCAAGGAGGGTTTGATCCTGCCAGGGTTCTTTCCCTGACATCCCACCAGATTGGGCCCCAAGTTTATTTCAGAGTTCTATTAATAGTTGTTCTTTCATATTCCTCTGAAAATACCTTCTTAGACTGGCACAATGTATACTGTGATTTGACGGGCTGTAACCTAATCCACTTTGCTGAAAGAATATCTGGTGCCAGATTTTTACCTTCCACGGGATTATCTGTAAATATGGAAATAAAAGCTTCTGCAAGAACCAAGTGTATGCACTTACACTTCTATATTGCTAAAACAATTTTTTAAGTTAGCTACGCTCATTAAAAGAAATTCCCCTCATCTGTGTTTGCTCACAGAGCTGGCAGCTGAATGGCAAGGATCTCAGATGTTTTGTTTCTGATGTTTTCAATTAGTTTAGGCTCCATTTCAGATTGCCAGGATTATCTTTGCGGCAGGAACAGCCATCACTGGGCAATAGGTCCTGGGTTGCAATGTTCTCAGATAATTAATTTCTTGCTTTATCTCTTGGTCTGAAATAGTAGCATTTATTTTGGTGTATTCAAGGGAAATGCAAAAAGTTTATGCTTTAAAATCATATGCAAGACTCCTGGGCAGTGACTAAACTGTCTCATTTAAAAATACATCTTTTTCCATTAAGGCCTGGGAACACCTGCTGGCAGATTGGGGATCTTCACACCAGGAGACCAATCTTCTAGAACTGGACAAATGATTAGAATTGATCCTAAACTGAATGGTAGATCCACAGTTTATTGGCTCTACATGAAAGCACCTGCAGGCTGGGCAGCTTCCGAGCTATCCGAGATGCACAACCACCACCACTGGTAATTGATGTCTCAGCACTGTAAAAAATCCCCATTATTTATCTGTATCTGATGACGAAGGAGACTGCCTATTGCTTGCTGAAATACAGCATCCAGTTTTGCTGCTGAGTATCATGGTATATACAAAGTATGCAGCATTAAGAATTAGAATTCAGTCAGAGATCCTCTGCTAAATGCCAGAAACTTTATGTGCATTTCTGCACTTTGAGAGGACAAAAAAAAAGGGAATTCTCTGCTTTGAAATATTCATTTTAAGATTCCTCTATGTGAATCTTCACATTTCAGTGAGAATAAGGTTTTGCATGTGTGCATTTATGAGAACTGAATGAACATTGGGTGAAAAAATAGTCTTGGTGAGTAAAAGCAATTTGAAAATCTCACAATCAGCTCAACATGGAGCATTTTCTTAAGTCGTTGATTTCACTGTTGATAACAATCGACATACACGCACAAGAATAGTCAGGAAAGTAGAGGTGTGATCATCTGGACAAGCAGAACTCTCAAAATAAAGATGCAGGGGAACGTCTAGCAATATTGTGAGATGTTTAGTGCACATTAAGGATAGTCAGATGATATTAAAAAACTTAAACGCAGATATATTAACATTTGTTAAGCCTATATTTGCATCCTGACATCTGGACTCACTGGGAGGAGAAAATTCACAGATGTAAAGGGCCTTTATGGTAGTTTCTTAATAACATCCCCTTATATTTCCTCTCTTTCTGAAGCCATGTGTTGTGAATCAGCTTACAGAAGGCAATGGCATTATTTTGGAAGGGGAGGTCTGGGACATGAGAGGTGATAGTTCATGTGTTGTAAGTTAATTTTCAGATAAATAATACGATTCTTAAACAGAGTTAGTGGCATAGAAGGCAGAATCTGTTGGCTGCATGATGGCACTTCTGGCTTCCAGCTGTTAAACTATATTAAACTATGTTTGAAAATCAGCTTAATGTACAGTCTGCTCGTGTTTTCCTAAGAAAATAATTGTCAGTGGGATGCCACATCACTGTGAACGGGAGGGGAACACTGCTGTGAATCCTTGTGAATAATGCACAATAAGCCCTCGCCGTAGCTGAGAGTGGTGAGAGTTCCTCACAGCCTGTCCTATAGCCTAAAACGCTGGTTTTAGCCCTCATTTCTATGCTCTTCTATGCCTTTCACTGTTTGTATAAGGGATCTGCTGCCCAAAATACTGCTACAGCACCGGTCAAAAATCATTTCCTTTTAGAGATAGTTTATGGACAACTGTTAACAGCAGGAGCTGCAAATACAGGATCTAGTTACTTGCAAGTGACACGTGTGACTTGGATTATCATTATTATTATGATATTAAAATATCATTACATGATAATATTATTATAAATTATAATTCTCAATTTTATATAATTAATTATTATTACGTGTGACTAAATTATCCAGTGACTTCAGTGAAAAAGTCACTGGATAATTCACTTTTTGTGAAATTTTGATGAAACTGAAAACTGAATTCAGATTAAACTCCACTAATCTCTGTGGAGTGGTCTTATTTCACATACAAATACAAGCTACTGCAGGAATGTGACAGTAATTGTTGAAATATAGTGTACAATGTTCTTGTTGAAAGTGAATTTATATGCTGCATGGTATTTGTTGTACTCTTGTACTTTTCAGTGTTTAATTTTTGGTTAATATGGCTTGCCTCTTTAAGGACACTTTGTGCTAGTATATTGTGTATTTGGACAAAGAGCAGTTTGTGGGATATTTTGCTCTTGTACCCACTGAGTAAAAGGCCCTGCTTGTCTAAGCACCAAGAAAGGTCAAACATGGATTACAAGAAAGCAAGCAGCATCTTCAGAAATGCAAAATTAGTGTTTGTTTGGGTCTGGATACAACAGGATTTCCTCAGCAAGGTATTAAGCCTTTCACTTCATACTGAACCTTTTAGTACTTTGCCTCCCGCCCAGCTCAGCATTTTGCATTTTGTACAGAATTACAAAGTCTTTGGAATAGGGACTATTTCTTACTTTGTGTTTACGTACTGCATTGCACAATACGTCCTCTCTTGAGACTTTCTGTGTGAGGGTCCAAACCCATGTTACTCATAACGAATTTGCAATGCAAATTTGACAGCACTCTACCAGTCACCCAAAGTACAATAGAAAATTGGTCAAGAGACCAAACTATAATTCGCTCATTTTGTACTGAAAAATGAAATATTTTAAACTTGTATTTTTGACCTGCAGCCTGTAGTCCAGCAAAAGGGCTGATTTGGGGAAGACAAGGAAGATCTATGACTGTATATTCAATCAATCTAATCTATGAAGATGTTTTAGAATGCCTGCTAAAAACACTCTAATAAAACACCGCAATAATTAGAGCAACACAGTAGTATTAAGTATACGTTAACAGAGAAAGAAGAGTCAGCTGGAAGACACAGTCTTGCAGTTGTGAATCTGGTGAACGGGAACTTTGTTTGGAATCAATACAAAATCAGACTTAAATTATCTTAATGATGATGAAGCTACTTTTTTTTTGTCTCTCTGTCTGCTTTACCAGACAATTTCCCAGCCTACTGAAGCTCTCAAGAAGTTGCTGTGGAAGTGTGAAGGTTCTGATCTCTTGCCTCTTATTTCACAATTAAAAAAAAAAAAAAAATTAAAATTGTGAATTTGTAAAAATTTCTAGGCAATCCTGTCACTGTGTTTGAACACTGGATAGTACACTGAAGCAGAGAGCATATGCATGACTGCAGCATTATGAACTCCATAAGGGGCATTACAGGCTGTAACCAGGAAAGCAGGAATGAAACCTTTAGCATATATGGCTATTTGAATTTTCTTACAGATTATAGCAACTTAATATTACATATTCTTTTAAGTCTCTTTTCACTGGCATTTTGTGCAAACTCTATACTCACAACTGAGACAAATTGCTAATGATGGTTTTATCTGATTGGTGTAATAATGTGAACCAAAAGTCTACTTTAAGGAACTCTTAAAGAAGGATCATCAGGACGCCAGAAATAATCATTGAGCACACCTCCGAAACTACTGATATTTATAAAACTACTGATATTTTTAAAAAGTTGTACTACTTGTGATGATCTACGAGAAAATAAGGGCAATGAGGGACATTACTTGGCCCACTGCTCCAGATCAGAAGGCAGATCCAGCACTACAATAACCTCTGATGATACTGGCACTGGGAAAGGAACAGAGGAGAAACTGTATATTAAAGAAATGTTTTTAGTCTGTAATGTAAAATGCTCATAATGAAATGACAATTTGAATGTTACTGCATTTTCCAGACGTGTAATGCTTGGTTGTGGATGATTTAAAAATACCAAAGATACATTTCTTCCTATTAAATTAATAATACATATTCTTACATTTAACTTGGCTTTAACTTTGTTGTTTTTTGTATAAACACCACCACTGGTCATCATTAACTAATTTAGGAGTCTACTCCACTTCAAAGTATATATTTGTTACTTTATTTGCCAGAGTCCAGATCTCTGCTTTGTGAATGATCTATGTGTTTATATTGAAATATACATATGTATTAGAGATGCTCAGTCAAGTGTATCACCCCTTTGTCTCTAATTTTCACCTCCTCAGATGTCAGGGCTTAAAAGTAGATGAAAGATTCCTTGTGATTGGGTTCACCATTACATTTCCCCTCCTTAATAAAGGCGAAAGTTCCAGGGCTTTTCCACTCAACTTGTTGAAAGCAGAAAACTTCTTTAATCCATGGGACTAAAAGTTACACCTTGGATGTGCGTGAGCAGCCCTTTTGCGGGGGGGGGTTTATTCGAAATTACTTAGGACCAATTTATTTTGGAGCGAGCCAAGGACGACTACCTGCCAGGCCCGACGCCGCCGGGGGGGTGCTGCCCCATTCCCGCCATTTTAGGAGGCCGCGGTTCCCTTCAGAGAGGAGCGGGGGACCCATTCCTCTCAGAGAGGCGGTGGAGGGGAGGCCTGCATTCCCCTTGGGAGGAAGGTGGGACACCATTCTCTTGAGAGACATGGGGGGACCACTGTTCCCCTCAGAGACGTAGATGGGGGGCCACCGTTCTCCTCAGAGACATGGGTGGTGAGGTGCCGTTCTCCTCAGAGACATGGAGGGGGGCACCGTTCTCCTCAGAGACATGGAGGGGGGCACCGTTCTCCTCAGAGACATAGTGGGGTCCACCGTTCTCCTCAGAGACATAGAGGGGGGTGCACCGTTCTCCTCAGAGACATAGAGGGGGGTGCACCGTTCTCCTCAGAGACATAGAGGGGGGTGCACCGTTCTCCTCAGAGATACGGGCGGTGGGGTGCCGTTCTCCTCAGAGGCATGGAGGGGACCGCCGTTCTCCTCAGAGACATGGCGGGGGGGGGGCACCATTCTCCTCAGAGATATAGTGGAGTCCACCGTTCTCCTCAGAGGCACGGGGGGGGTGCCGTTCTCCTCAGAGACATAGAGGGCGAACCGCCGTCCTCCTCAGAGAGACTAGGGAGCCGCCCTGAGGGAGCAGCGCGGCCGCCCGGCAGCTAGGAAGCCCCCTTCCTCCCGCCCGCACAAGCACCGCCGGCTGTGCCCGTCTGCCGCCGCGGCAGGAGCGGGCTGTGGCGGCCCCGGCTCCGCCCCGTTCCGCCCCCTTCACGCCGTTTTGGCCCTTGTCGGCCGCCGTCGCGACCGGTAACGGCGTCTCAGCGGCCTTGGCGCCTTCCGCGGGGGCCAGGCTGCCCGGGCGGCGGCCTCCCGCGCCTCTTCCGCGGCGGCTGGCGAAGGCCCGGGGCGCCGACCAGCGATGTCGGAGGCGAGTGGAAGCGATGATTTCTCTTCTTCCTCCTCCTCCTCGCAGAGCTCGAGTGCGGAGCGCGGCCGCCCCTCCACCTCCCGTAACGGCGCCGTGCCCCAGCACAAGCAGCACCGGCTGTCGGGCCGCCCGCTGGCCCCCGAGGAGGAGGGAGAGGAGCCGGAGGCGGCGGGGGATAAACCCAGGCGGTTGGAGAGCGCCGAGGTCGCCGGCGATGAGCGGAGCAGGAGGATGCTCCGGAACCAGTACCGGGAGCTCATCTGCAGCGTCCAGCGTAAGCCCGGGGTGCGGCTCCCCACGGGGGTGGCCCTGGCCGGGGTGCGGGTCGCCGGCCTGGCCTCGGCCCCGGGGCGGACACGGCTCCCCGCCGGCGGGGAGGCCTCATTGTCCCGGGGAAATGGGGGCTGGGGCAGCCCCTGGAGGTGCCAGGCTGGTGGTCTGTCCTTGGTGTTTGAAGAACTCTTGAGGATTTCATGGGAACTCCCGAATTCTGTGGCCTGTGGAAATTTTGGGCCTGGAGTTAGATGGAAGTTCCCCTCCCTGGAAGCGTTTGGATGGCCAAGGATAGCAAGGTTATAAGGGCCTACAGGAGAGATGGGAGGGACTCCTTATCGGGGAGTGTAGTGATAGGATGAGGGGTGACGGTTTTAAGCTGAAAGAGTGTAGCTTTAGATATTAGGAAGAAATTCTTTTCTGTGAGGGTGGTGAGAGCCTGGCCCAGGTTGCCCAGAGAAGCTGTGGCTGCCCCATCTCTGGAGGGGTTCAAGGCCAGGCTGGATGGGGCTTGGAGCAACCTGGTCTGGTGGGAGGTGTCCCTGCCCAGGGCAGGGGGTTGGAACTGATGATCTTTCAGGTCCCTTCCAACCCTAACCATTCTATGTTTTACTTGCACTTAACATGTATGACAGCATTGATGCAGGGGAGCTGCTAGCCTTAGACCTGGGGATATACTGATAGCCTTTAATTTTGTGTTCCTGGTGTTTGAGCTTTAATTTCAAACTGTTGATACCAATACCTGCCTGGAACGGAAAGTTATTCTTGGACTTTTCAGAAAGTGCTATGGGATTTTTTTAGCGTCTCTCTAGATAGGTGTGTCAGTACTTCTCCTGTATATGTTTGGAATGTGTTTTTCTTATGAAAGCATAACAATGGTTGGTTGAGTAAGCACTGCCAAATTTAGCAACATATGGTGTTGGTTGTTTTCCGCATACTTGCTAGATTTGTGAGGTTGTTTTACAAGAGAATACAATGTAGCTTATGGGTGCCCCAGTCTGTGATTATGCAGAAAAGTGACAGTGGTTGTGTCCATGCATTGAATATGGTGCACGTCATTAAAAGCAGTGCTGTGAGTAGCTGTTCAGAACTGAGCATCTGAAAGCCTCTTAAATCACGTGTATGCCGTTATATATAAGTCTCTGTGTTTGACATGGTGGTCACCGTGCATGCACTTTTGGGGGTTGGTTGGTTTGTTTGTTTGTTTCATTCATGAAAATCCTTAGTAACAGGTAAAATGAATAAAATACAGAAAACTGTAGTATCTGTATTTGCTGCTTTGACACAGAAAGAGAAATTTTATTGGAACCAAGAGGAATCTGGGATCTGCTGACATAAATTCAACCATATAAATCTTGCTCCATTGAAGTAAATGGAAAATTACTATTTCAAACTGAGTTAATGCATAAACATTAATAAAAATGGAGCCTACGTATTCTTTCAATTAATGCACTGTAACTATATTCTGTAATTTTGTGTGTATGATGAGATATGAAGCAGTCAGTTTTGATTTTAGGTGTATGTATATATTTCTCGATCCTTCTCTATTTAATTAATTTAAGATTTCATTTGTGTCCCTTCCCCCCAGAAAATCGTGAGGATATGCTGAGTTCAAAAAGCAACAGACTGACAGAAGCTTTGGAAGAGGCCAATAAACTGTTCAGTGGAGGTAAAACAAATTCTGTGGCCCTTATAATGTGTTTGCTTGGCAGTTGGCCAAATGTGAGGCAATGATGCTCAAGAAACAAAAAAGGGCAAGAGAATGACGTTGAGGTCCAAGTACTTAATCAGAATTGTTAAAGTATAGCTTGACATAGATATCTTTAATTGAAGAGGGATTGTTCGAATAAGCTGATATGATAAAAGAAATATCATTACTTCAGTGTTTATGTGCACTTAGAAATACTGCTTGCTTTATCTTGACTCTGTAGAACAATATATATAAATAATACATATAAAAGATATCAATGTAGAGGGGTTCGTTTCACTTGGAGAGATGGAAAGTATGTAAATGAAAAATGCATTTTATTCTTTAAGATAATGTGTTATTTTTCTGTGCTTGCCTTTGTTGGTGTCATCTGCTCCTTTTCTCTCCTTCTCTTTTAAAAAAAAAATACTTACAAAATCCTTGTAATATTTGTATGCTTGTTGGAGGTCAGTACAATAAAATGATTTACAAAGCTCTACACCCAGGAAAGTCTATGCTAAATTTTATTGTTATGTTTTTGACAATTTCATATTATTAACATAAATCCTTCTCTGTAACAGTTTCCTGTGCGCGAGAGGCTGCGTTGGATGCCCAATTTCTTGTCTTAGCATCAAATCTGGGAAAGGAGAAGGCCAATGAGTTGCACTCTGAGATGACAGCATTTGATTCACTAGCATTTGCGGACGACTTGGTAAGTTCCAGATCCTGAATTTGCCAACAGTTTTGCTAGAGGTTTGCTCTATTTGTTACAGAATCGTAAAATAAAAGCCTTAGACTGTCCATGACAATTCAGTTGGAATTTAACACTTTTCCTATAAATTTCTTTGATCAATGTTGTTTGTTTTAATCTATGTATTAAGCATTTCCAATATGCATAGGGGAAAATCTATCTTAAAATGCAGATGTCCCCCTCCATGGTTGCATTGCTGCTACTTTATGACAGTTCCATCATTTCATGCTCTTTAGGTAGTCTTGTGCACTTTTTTATACCCTCTGTTTTATAGTTTCCCAGTAGCTAAGTAGTTTCTTTACCCTGTCTGCTGCTTTATATGTTTTGTGGAAAGAGTTCTCAAGGCCTTGTGTCACTCACATGAAACGGGGCTTTGGATTACTTGCATGTTTTCAGACATGTTTGTCTCTTTGTACAGTGACTGGCTGGAAGAGTCAGTTCAGAATAGCTTTGAAGGAGATTTACCCTCCCTGAAAATTTTCTCTTGTGTTACAGTAGATTAATAAGGAGTCTGAGTCTTTGATCTAGAGCTCTGAAATATAAAAACCCATCAAATTCCATTGTTTCATTCACGCTGTTCCTACAGAAGTCTGGATTGATGGATGCAAAGTTGGGCCAAATAAGTAGTTTTATGACGTTTGAGGAGCTAGGCTTCCTGGAAGTGTGTGGTGTTTGGAAGCTGTGAGACTTCTTAGCTTTATAGTGCAATTTAAATAATGCTTTGCTACTTCATACATCATTGAAATTATGTTGGAATATAGGCAACTTTATTTACCTATAGCTCTTTTTTCTTTCATTGCTTGCTGGTGCTTCCTAAACACAAGTGTGTACGTGACTTTTTCTGTCACATTCTGTCTTCAGGAG
>NW_015090865.1:2826434-2870527 GCF_001431845.1 Calidris pugnax | reverse complement strand
GACAACTCATCTCCCTAAGCCAGAGCATCCAAGCGTGTCACAGTCACAGTTCTCTGTTCTAAAGATGGAAAAATGCATGGATGTGGATGTAGATGCAGATGCAGATGTAGATGGAGATGTAGATGTAGATGAAGATGGCAGGGTATTGAAAACTAAGCCAGTGAGGATTAGTTCTTCCATCCATAGGACCATCTGACCTTTCTGGCCAACTACCAGCCCTTCTACATTTCTACTTTCCTAAATCCTAGCAGCTTGATCCTGAATAACTGATCCACAAGGAACAAATTCAAGCTATAAGGACTCTGTTTTACGGATAAGATCAGATTTTATAGGAAATACCAATTTTATCATACAGATAGAAGCCTGATTGTCTGCCGTTTTCATCCTGTCTCTGTCAACAGGATTTTAAGTTTCTGTCTGAAGATAAACCCGTCTTTTTAAAGACAGTTACTTGAAAAATAGTTTCCAAAACATACAAAACATACCAAAACATTGTGATAATATAAACCCTGTTCATTAAAAAAATCCAGAAATAATTGGAGTGGCCATGCTCTAACATGTTTGTAACCTATTTCAATAGAATGTCATCAACGTTCAAAATAATAACATCATCAAATTCTAGTTAATCTCAAACTAGCGAAGTGTTATTTTAATCTGATTAGTTCTCCCAGTGGGAAAGGCTGGAAGTGACTTCAACTGCCTGAAGATCTATAAAAGGTTTGGGTCACTGGAGGCAATATTCTACCTACAGGTGTTTGGTGTTGTGTTTTACAGCCTGCAGCAAACTTCATTATGTGTGAAAAGACGAAACACCACAGTCATTTCTCACTTCAGAACATCGTCAAATGTCTGCTTAATCTTTCTAGTGACCATCCAGCTAATTTTATCTCTGAAATTCTGCACAAGAAACACCCATTCTTGTCGTTACATGGCAACTTAAAATCAACAAGCAATCCTTTCTGAAACAAATCCTTAGAACTATTTCTGAAAAAGAACAACAGTGGAAGAGAGCCATATTTAAAAATTCCAGCATTTGCAAATAGCTATTACAGTCTGTAATGTTGTAACATGTTTTTAAAACAGCTATTTTAGGACATGCACGCTTAATGATCAGTGTTTTGGTCTTAGAAAGATACTGACTAAATAGACATCATCCTGTAGACTACTTTATAGGTTATGTGGATTGTAAAACAAGTTATACGAGTGCCCATGGAACTACAGAACCTCAAAGGAGACACTGTTTTTTTTTCTGGTAAGGACTAAAAGTTTCTTTTACTTGTAAGACACTCCCTTTGCCTTTTTGTAATGTCTAAAACACAATTAGTAAACTGTTTTGAGTCTAGACATTTCTAATTTTAAAAAGCTAATAAAAAATTACTTACCCAATTTTCCTCTAGACTAAAAATGAAAATGTACCCCTCTGTCCCTGATTTTTATAACCTTCTGCACTCCTTCACGCCTGGCTGCTGTATGGATCCCCTTTCTCCCTGGATCACATGAAAGTGTTCTATTAATGTGAATTGGCTTATGTTTGAGAACACTATGCTGGAGAGCTATGAAGTGTAAGGAATCTGACCCAGGGAGCTGTAGGACTATGACACATCAGTTCTTCACAGGAATTCTCAGTTGCTGGATGAGAATAACATGAGATAGGTCCTGCACACGGGGTGCAGGCTGCTGTCATTGTTAGTACACTCTTTGCTGAAGGCAGTGAGACAAGTTCCATGTAACTGCAATTTTACCCTCTGGCTTTTCACTCCAGGACAATAACTACTACATACCAGGCTGTCTCTCTCACCTGACTAACTTAGGAAGCTACGTTTGGGAAAATGAATCATTTTAGCACGTGGCAAGCATATAACCCCAGCATGGCTACAAGTGATTGCTGCCTTAAGAAAACCATTGCAAGTCAGCACTGCTCTGCATTTTTCATGAGATACGCTGGAGTTCAGAATAAACATTCAAAGCCTAGAAATGTGAGCAGGTTACCTGGCAGGAGGGAAAGAAGGAAAAAGCAGAAGTTTCCTGCCTCCATTCCATTCTTCATCCCTTTGCCTTGTGTTCGGTCTTCTCTTGCCCACAGAGTCAGAAAAGCAGGAAAGCAGCTTGTTTCTCCTCACGCTGGGTGAGATGGATCTTTCAGCCCGCTCCTTTGAATGTAGGGCTTGAAGTTAGAGCATCACATGTGAGCCTTTCAGGGAAAAAAAAAACACATGCCACTTCAGTACAGAGTTGTCTTAACTACAAACCACCAAAGCACGTGTCGCTGGAATAGGAAACCCCAATCATAGAGCAGAGCATGTTTTCAGTTACATGGTACTTTTGGAAAATCCTCCCTTGGAATACATTATTTCAGAGAGGAAAACATTCTTTCAGAATAGGTTGCGAGTTACAGGTCTTTAAACACATGTAATAAAAATATATTCACATCAGTACAAGATAGGAAGAAACGATTGCTGTTATAGGATTAAACTTATCACAGAAGTGCTTAGGTTTAAGCCAATTGTTTGCACGGTGCTGGCTATGTCTAGTAGGTGGTAACTTCTAGAAATTGCTATAAAGAAAGGTGAATTCCTATGAATTTTCTGGGAATACAGTAATCACTGGCATATCAAAATTTCTAAGTCAAAAAAAATGCCGTGCAGTTATGCAAAATATGGGCAGAACTCTACAGAGCACTAAGCACTAATTGGCTTTTGCAAAAATCTGACATTGTTCTACATTTGCTTTTAATTCCCTTGTTTCTCCATTAGAAATGTACTGACTGGACCACCAAGGCAGCAGCTGTCTGGCTATTCTCTGCTCTGAGCCATCACTGATGTATGTGTATATATCCTGCAAAGTGCTTTTGGTTTTTTTTTTTATTATTTTTTTTTTATTTTCCTAAACTAAATTGCTGTTTGATTGCAGGGAAAAAGTGGAAGGTTTTAAGCACTTCAGTCTCTGCCAGCAGGACTTCCACATGTTGTCGTAGCAACCTGGTGTCAATCTTTCACTTAATGAAACCTTCCAAGTCATTAAAAAGAAACAGTTCCTGGTGCCAAGGAGGGTTTGATCCTGCCAGGGTTCTTTCCCTGACATCCCACCAGATTGGGCCCCAAGTTTTTTTCAGAGTTCTATTAATAGTTGTTCTTTCATATTCCTCTGAAAATACCTTCTTAGACTGGCACAATGTATACTGTGATTTGACGGGCTGTAACCTAATCCACTTTGCTGAAAGAATATCTGGTGCCAGATTTTTACCTTCCACGGGATTATCTGTAAATATGGAAATAAAAGCTTCTGCAAGAACCAAGTGTATGCACTTACACTTCTATATTGCTAAAACAATTTTTTTAAGTTAGCTACGCTCATTAAAAGAAATTCCCCTCATCTGTGTTTGCTCACAGAGCTGGCAGCTGAATGGCAAGGATCTCAGATGTTTTGTTTCTGATGTTTTCAATTAGTTTAGGCTCCATTTCAGATTGCCAGGATTATCTTTGCGGCAGGAACAGCCATCACTGGGCAATAGGTCCTGGGTTGCAATGTTCTCAGATAATTAATTTCTTGCTTTATCTCTTGGTCTGAAATAGTAGCATTTATGTTGGTGTATTCAAGGGAAATGCAAAAGGTTTATGCTTTAAAATCATATGCAAGACTCCTGGGCAGTGACTAAACTGTCTCATTTAAAAATACATCTTTTTCCATTAAGGCCTGGGAACACCTGCTGGCAGATTGGGGATCTTCACACCAGGAGACCAATCTTCTAGAACTGGACAAATGATTAGAATTGATCCTAAACTGAATGGTAGATCCACAGTTTATTGGCTCTACATGAAAGCACCTGCAGGCTGGGCAGCTTCCGAGCTATCCGAGATGCACAACCACCACCACTGGTAATTGATGTCTCAGCACTGTAAAAAATCCCCATTATTTATCTGTATCTGATGACGAAGGAGACTGCCTATTGCTTGCTGAAATACAGCATCCAGTTTTGCTGCTGAGTATCATGGTATATACAAAGTATGCAGCATTAAGAATTAGAATTCAGTCAGAGATCCTCTGCTAAATGCCAGAAACTTTATGGGCATTTCTGCACTTTGAGAGGATTCTCTGCTTTGAAATATTTATTTTAAGATTCCTCTATGTGAATCTTCACATTTCAGTGAGAATAAGGTTTTGCATGTGTGCATTTATGAGAACTGAATGAACATCGGATGAAAAAATAGTCTTGGTGAGTAAAAAAATTTGAAAATCTCACAATCAACTCAACATGGACCATTTTCTTAAGTCGCTGATTTCACTGTTGATGATGTGTGCATTTATGAGAACTGAATGAACATTGGGTGAAAAAATAGTCTTGGTGAGTAAAAGCAATTTGAAAATCTCACAATCAGCTCAACATGGAGCATTTTCTTAAGTCGTTGATTTCACTGTTGATAACAATCGACATACACGCACAAGAATAGTCAGGAAAGTAGAGGTGTGATCATCTGGACAAGCAGAACTCTCAAAATAAAGATGCAGGGGAACGTCTAGCAATATTGTGAGATGTTTAGTGCACATTAAGGATAGTCAGATGATATTAAAAAACTTGAACACAGATATACTCACATTTGTTAAGCCTATATTTGCATCCTGACATCTGGACTCACTGGGAGGAGAAAATTCACATATGTAAAGGGTCTTTTTGGTAGTTTCTTAATAACATCCACTTATATTTCCTCTCTTTCTGAAGCCATGTGTTATGAGTCAGCTTACAGAAGGCAATGGCATTATTTTGGAAGGGGAGGTCTGGGACATGAGAGGTGATAGTTCATGTGTTGTAAGTTAATTTTCAGATAAATAATAGGATTCTTAAACAGAGTTAGTGGCATAGAAGGCAGAATCTGTTGGCTGCATGATGGCACTTCTGGCTTCCAGCTGTTAAACTATATTAAACTATGTTTGAAAATCGGCTTAATGTACAGTCTGCTCGTGTTTTCCTAAGAAAATAATTGTCAGTGGGATGCCACATCACTGTGAACGGGAGGGGAACACTGCTGTGAATCCTTGTGAATAATGCACAATAAGCCCTTGCCATAGCTGAGACTGGTGAGAGTTCCTCACAGCCTGTCCTATAGCCTAAAACGCTGGTTTTAGCCCTCATTTCTATGCTCTTCTATGCCTTTCACTGTTTGTATAAGGGATCTGCTGCCCAAAATACTGCTACAGCACCGGTCAAAAATCATTTCCTTTTAGAGATAGTTTATGGACAACTGTTAACAGCAGGAGCTGCAAATACAGGATCTAGTTACTTGCAAGTGACACGTGTGACTTGGATTATCATTATTATTATGATATTAAAATATCATTACATGATAATATTATTATAAATTATAATTCTCAATTTTATATAATTAATTATTATTACGTGTGACTAAATTATCCAGTGACTTCAGTGAAAAAGTCACTGGATAATTCACTTTTTGTGAAATTTTGATGAAACTGAAAACTGAATTCAGATTAAACTCCACTAATCTCTGTGGAGTGGTCTTATTTCACATACAAATACAAGCTACTGCAGGAATGTGACAGTAATTGTTGAAATATAGTGTACAATGTTCTTGTTGAAAGTGAATTTATATGCTGCATGGTATTTGTTGTACTCTTGTACTTTTCAGTGTTTAATTTTTGGTTAATATGGTTTGCCTCTTTAAGGACACTTTGTGCTAGTATATTGTGTATTTGGACAAAGAGCAGTTTGTGGGATATTTTGCTCTTGTACCCACTGAGTAAAAGGCCCTGCTTGTCTAAGCACCAAGAAAGGTCAAACATGGATTACAAGAAAGCAAGCAGCATCTTCAGAAATGCAAAATTAGTGTTTGTTTGGGTCTGGATACAACAGGATTTCCTCAGCAAGGTATTAAGCCTTTCACTTCATACTGAACCTTTTAGTACTTTGCCTCCCGCCCAGCTCAGCATTTTGCATTTTGTACAGAATTACAAAGTCTTTGGAATAGGGACTATTTCTTACTTTGTGTTTACGTACTGCATTGCACAATACGTCCTCTCTTGAGACTTTCTGTGTGAGGGTCCAAACCCATGTTACTCATAACGAATTTGCAATGCAAATTTGACAGCACTCTACCAGTCACCCAAAGTACAATAGAAAATTGGTCAAGAGACCAAACTATAATTCGCTCATTTTGTACTGAAAAATGAAATATTTTAAACTTGTATTTTTGACCTGCAGCCTGTAGTCCAGCAAAAGGGCTGATTTGGGGAAGACAAGGAAGATCTATGACTGTATATTCAATCAATCTAATCTATGAAGATGTTTTAGAATGCCTGCTAAAAACACTCTAATAAAACACCGCAATAATTAGAGCAACACAGTAGTATTAAGTATACGTTAACAGAGAAAGAAGAGTCAGCTGGAAGACACAGTCTTGCAGTTGTGAATCTGGTGAACGGGAACTTTGTTTGGAATCAATACAAAATCAGACTTAAATTATCTTAATGATGATGAAGCTACTTTTTTTTTGTCTCTCTGTCTGCTTTACCAGACAATTTCCCAGCCTACTGAAGCTCTCAAGAAGTCGCTGTGGAAGTGTGAAGGTTCTGATCTCTTGCCTCTTATTTCACAATTAAAAAAAAAAAAAAATTAAAATTGTGAATTTGTAAAAATTTCTAGGCAATCCTGTCACTGTGTTTGAACACTGGATAGTACACTGAAGCAGAGAGCATATGCATGACTGCAGCATTATGAACTCCATAAGGGGCATTACAGGCTGTAACCAGGAAAGCAGGAATGAAACCTTTAGCATATATGGCTATTTGAATTTTCTTACAGATTATAGCAACTTAATATTACATATTCTTTTAAGTCTCTTTTCACTGGCATTTTGTGCAAACTCTATACTCACAACTGAGACAAATTGCTAATGATGGTTTTATCTGATTGGTGTAATAATGTGAACCAAAAGTCTACTTTAAGGAACTCTTAAAGAAGGATCATCAGGACGCCAGAAATAATCATTGAGCACACCTCCGAAACTACTGATATTTATAAAACTACTGATATTTTTAAAAAGTTGTACTACTTGTGATGATCTACGAGAAAATAAGGGCAATGAGGGACATTACTTGGCCCACTGCTCCAGATCAGAAGGCAGATCCAGCACTACAATAACCTCTGATGATACTGGCACTGGGAAAGGAACAGAGGAGAAACTGTATATTAAAGAAATGTTTTTAGTCTGTAATGTAAAATGCTCATAATGAAATGACAATTTGAATGTTACTGCATTTTCCAGACGTGTAATGCTTGGTTGTGGATGATTTAAAAATACCAAAGATACATTTCTTCCTATTAAATTAATAATACATATTCTTACATTTAACTTGGCTTTAACTTTGTTGTTTTTTGTATAAACACCACCACTGGTCATCATTAACTAATTTAGGAGTCTACTCCACTTCAAAGTATATATTTGTTACTTTATTTGCCAGAGTCCAGATCTCTGCTTTGTGAATGATCTATGTGTTTATATTGAAATATACATATGTATTAGAGATGCTCAGTCAAGTGTATCACCCCTTTGTCTCTAATTTTCACCTCCTCAGATGTCAGGGCTTAAAAGTAGATGAAAGATTCCTTGTGATTGGGTTCACCATTACATTTCCCCTCCTTAATAAAGGCGAAAGTTCCAGGGCTTTTCCACTCAACTTGTTGAAAGCAGAAAACTTCTTTAATCCATGGGACTAAAAGTTACACCTTGGATGTGCGTGAGCAGCCCTTTTGCGGGGGGGGGTTTATTCGAAATTACTTAGGACCAATTTATTTTGGAGCGAGCCAAGGACGACTACCTGCCAGGCCCGACGCCGCCGGGGGGGTGCTGCCCCATTCCCGCCATTTTAGGAGGCCGCGGTTCCCTTCAGAGAGGAGCGGGGGACCCATTCCTCTCAGAGAGGCGGTGGAGGGGAGGCCTGCATTCCCCTTGGGAGGAAGGTGGGACACCATTCTCTTGAGAGACATGGGGGGACCACTGTTCCCCTCAGAGACGTAGATGGGGGGCCACCGTTCTCCTCAGAGACATGGGTGGTGAGGTGCCGTTCTCCTCAGAGACATGGAGGGGGGCACCGTTCTCCTCAGAGACATGGAGGGGGGCACCGTTCTCCTCAGAGACATAGTGGGGTCCACCGTTCTCCTCAGAGACATAGAGGGGGGTGCACCGTTCTCCTCAGAGACATAGAGGGGGGTGCACCGTTCTCCTCAGAGATACGGGCGGTGGGGTGCCGTTCTCCTCAGAGGCATGGAGGGGACCGCCGTTCTCCTCAGAGACATGGGGGGGGGGGGGCACCATTCTCCTCAGAGATATAGTGGAGTCCACCGTTCTCCTCAGAGGCACGGGGGGGGTGCCGTTCTCCTCAGAGACATAGAGGGCGAACCGCCGTCCTCCTCAGAGAGACTAGGGAGCCGCCCTGAGGGAGCAGCGCGGCCGCCCGGCAGCTAGGAAGCCCCCTTCCTCCCGCCCGCACAAGCACCGCCGGCTGTGCCCGTCTGCCGCCGCGGCAGGAGCGGGCTGTGGCGGCCCCGGCTCCGCCCCGTTCCGCCCCCTTCACGCCGTTTTGGCCCTTGTCGGCCGCCGTCGCGACCGGTAACGGCGTCTCAGCGGCCTTGGCGCCTTCCGCGGGGGCCAGGCTGCCCGGGCGGCGGCCTCCCGCGCCTCTTCCGCGGCGGCTGGCGAAGGCCCGGGGCGCCGACCAGCGATGTCGGAGGCGAGTGGAAGCGATGATTTCTCTTCTTCCTCCTCCTCCTCGCAGAGCTCGAGTGCGGAGCGCGGCCGCCCCTCCACCTCCCGTAACGGCGCCGTGCCCCAGCACAAGCAGCACCGGCTGTCGGGCCGCCCGCTGGCCCCCGAGGAGGAGGGAGAGGAGCCGGAGGCGGCGGGGGATAAACCCAGGCGGTTGGAGAGCGCCGAGGTCGCCGGCGATGAGCGGAGCAGGAGGATGCTCCGGAACCAGTACCGGGAGCTCATCTGCAGCGTCCAGCGTAAGCCCGGGGTGCGGCTCCCCACGGGGGTGGCCCTGGCCGGGGTGCGGGTCGCCGGCCTGGCCTCGGCCCCGGGGCGGACACGGCTCCCCGCCGGCGGGGAGGCCTCATTGTCCCGGGGAAATGGGGGCTGGGGCAGCCCCTGGAGGTGCCAGGCTGGTGGTCTGTCCTTGGTGTTTGAAGAACTCTTGAGGATTTCATGGGAACTCCCGAATTCTGTGGCCTGTGGAAATTTTGGGCCTGGAGTTAGATGGAAGTTCCCCTCCCTGGAAGCGTTTGGATGGCCAAGGATAGCAAGGTTATAAGGGCCTACAGGAGAGATGGGAGGGACTCCTTATCGGGGAGTGTAGTGATAGGATGAGGGGTGACGGTTTTAAGCTGAAAGAGTGTAGCTTTAGATATTAGGAAGAAATTCTTTTCTGTGAGGGTGGTGAGAGCCTGGCCCAGGTTGCCCAGAGAAGCTGTGGCTGCCCCATCTCTGGAGGGGTTCAAGGCCAGGCTGGATGGGGCTTGGAGCAACCTGGTCTGGTGGGAGGTGTCCCTGCCCAGGGCAGGGGGTTGGAACTGATGATCTTTCAGGTCCCTTCCAACCCTAACCATTCTATGTTTTACTTGCACTTAACATGTATGACAGCATTGATGCAGGGGAGCTGCTAGCCTTAGACCTGGGGATATACTGATAGCCTTTAATTTTGTGTTCCTGGTGTTTGAGCTTTAATTTCAAACTGTTGATACCAATACCTGCCTGGAACGGAAAGTTATTCTTGGACTTTTCAGAAAGTGCTATGGGATTTTTTTAGCGTCTCTCTAGATAGGTGTGTCAGTACTTCTCCTGTATATGTTTGGAATGTGTTTTTCTTATGAAAGCATAACAATGGTTGGTTGAGTAAGCACTGCCAAATTTAGCAACATATGGTGTTGGTTGTTTTCCGCATACTTGCTAGATTTGTGAGGTTGTTTTACAAGAGAATACAATGTAGCTTATGGGTGCCCCAGTCTGTGATTATGCAGAAAAGTGACAGTGGTTGTGTCCATGCATTGAATATGGTGCACGTCATTAAAAGCAGTGCTGTGAGTAGCTGTTCAGAACTGAGCATCTGAAAGCCTCTTAAATCACGTGTATGCCGTTATATATAAGTCTCTGTGTTTGACATGGTGGTCACCGTGCATGCACTTTTGGGGGTTGGTTGGTTTGTTTGTTTGTTTCATTCATGAAAATCCTTAGTAACAGGTAAAATGAATAAAATACAGAAAACTGTAGTATCTGTATTTGCTGCTTTGACACAGAAAGAGAAATTTTATTGGAACCAAGAGGAATCTGGGATCTGCTGACATAAATTCAACCATATAAATCTTGCTCCATTGAAGTAAATGGAAAATTACTATTTCAAACTGAGTTAATGCATAAACATTAATAAAAATGGAGCCTACGTATTCTTTCAATTAATGCACTGTAACTATATTCTGTAATTTTGTGTGTATGATGAGATATGAAGCAGTCAGTTTTGATTTTAGGTGTATGTATATATTTCTCGATCCTTCTCTATTTAATTAATTTAAGATTTCATTTGTGTCCCTTCCCCCCAGAAAATCGTGAGGATATGCTGAGTTCAAAAAGCAACAGACTGACAGAAGCTTTGGAAGAGGCCAATAAACTGTTCAGTGGAGGTAAAACAAATTCTGTGGCCCTTATAATGTGTTTGCTTGGCAGTTGGCCAAATGTGAGGCAATGATGCTCAAGAAACAAAAAAGGGCAAGAGAATGACGTTGAGGTCCAAGTACTTAATCAGAATTGTTAAAGTATAGCTTGACATAGATATCTTTAATTGAAGAGGGATTGTTCGAATAAGCTGATATGATAAAAGAAATATCATTACTTCAGTGTTTATGTGCACTTAGAAATACTGCTTGCTTTATCTTGACTCTGTAGAACAATATATATAAATAATACATATAAAAGATATCAATGTAGAGGGGTTCGTTTCACTTGGAGAGATGGAAAGTATGTAAATGAAAAATGCATTTTATTCTTCAAGATAATGTGTTATTTTTCTGTGCTTGCCTTTGTTGGTGTCATCTGCTCCTTTTCTCTCCCTCTCTTTTTAAAAAAATACTTACAAAATCCTTGTAATATTTGTATGCTTGTTGGAGGTCAGTACAATAACATGATTTACAAAGCTCTACACCCAGGAAAGTCTATGCTAAATTTTATTGTTATGTTTTTGACAATTTCATATTATTAACATAAATCCTTCTCTGTAACAGTTTCCTGTGCGCGAGAGGCTGCGTTGGATGCCCAATTTCTTGTCTTAGCATCAAATCTGGGAAAGGAGAAGGCCAATGAGTTGCACTCTGAGATGACAGCATTTGATTCACTAGCATTTGCGGACGACTTGGTAAGTTCCAGATCCTGAATTTGCCAACAGTTTTGCTAGAGGTTTGCTCTATTTGTTACAGAATCGTAAAATAAAAGCCTTAGACTGTCCATGACAATTCAGTTGGAATTTAACACTTTTCCTATAAATTTCTTTGATCAATGTTGTTTGTTTTAATCTATGTATTAAGCATTTCCAATATGCATAGGGGAAAATCTATCTTAAAATGCAGATGCTGTAACAGTTTCCTGTGCGCGAGAGGCTGCGTTGGATGCCCAATTTCTTGTCTTAGCATCAAATCTGGGAAAGGAGAAGGCCAATGAGTTGCACTCTGAGATGACAGCATTTGATTCACTAGCATTTGCGGACGACTTGGTAAGTTCCAGATCCTGAATTTGCCAACAGTTTTGCTAGAGGTTTGCTCTGTTTGTTACAGAATCATAAAATAAAAGCCTCAGACTGTCCATGACAATTCAGTTGGAATTTAACACTTTTCCTATAAATGTCTTTGATTAATGTTATTTGTTATAATCTATGTATTAAGCATTTCCAATATGCATAGGGGAAAATCTATCTTAAAATGCAGATGTCCCCCTCCATGGTTGCATTGCTGCTACTTTATGACAGTTCCATCATTTCATGCTCTTTAGGTAGTCTTGTGCACTTTTTTATACCCTCTGTTTTATAGTTTCCCAGTAGCTAAGTAGTTTCTTTACCCTGTCTGCTGCTTTATATGTTTTGTGGAAAGAGTTCTCAAGGCCTTGTGTCACTCACATGAAACGGGGCTTTGGATTACTTGCATGTTTTCAGACATGTTTGTCTCTTTGTACAGTGACTGGCTGGAAGAGTCAGTTCAGAATAGCTTTGAAGGAGATTTACCCTCCCTGAAAATTTTCTCTTGTGTTACAGTAGATTAATAAGGAGTCTGAGTCTTTGATCTAGAGCTCTGAAATATAAAAACCCATCAAATTCCATTGTTTCATTCACGCTGTTCCTACAGAAGTCTGGATTGATGGATGCAAAGTTGGGCCAAATAAGTAGTTTTATGACGTTTGAGGAGCTAGGCTTCCTGGAAGTGTGTGGTGTTTGGAAGCTGTGAGACTTCTTAGCTTTATAGTGCAATTTAAATAATGCTTTGCTACTTCATACATCATTGAAATTATGTTGGAATATAGGCAACTTTATTTACCTATAGCTCTTTTTTCTTTCATTGCTTGCTGGTGCTTCCTAAACACAAGTGTGTACGTGACTTTTTCTGTCACATTCTGTCTTCAGGAGAGTCAAGGTTCTCATGTAGCAATATTAAATATTAATTGAGTAGGAAAAACACCACAGTGCAGTATTTCACCATTAATGTATCTAAGTGAATTTCTCTAAGTGAATTTTCATTGCAGCTTTCTTTCTCTTGTAGCTAAACTTCATGGGGATAAATCTCATAGAACAAAATGACAGTGATTCTGAGAGCACTTCAGGTGGCTACTTACCTAGTGATGCCTGGCATAAACTGGGAGAAGAAGCTGAAAAGTACTTCAGAAGAGCACCTTCTTTTCACTATATGTAAGTTTATTTAAGGAAATAGTACATATGTCTGCTGCACAGCACAGGCTAATGGCCTTAATAGATTCTTATCTTTAATGCCCTGGGCTTGAATAGAGTTTAATCTTGGGTCACAGAGTGTCAACAAGAACTTCTGTGTGGTCTCTGTTCTTATGGTACAGTGAACTCCTTGTCTCCAAAATATGTCATAATATTTCTATTTTTGATTTTGATTTGGCTTGGCTGCAAAATAATATCACTTGTATCTTGTAGAGATAGCAAGGTATTTTTGCTTTACCTGTTTCGGACCAAAACCAGTAGAAGTCATCCTCTTTCCTTTAAAAACTGACTCTTCCCTCTTCCCTCACCTTTTTTCCTGTTTCGGACCAAAACCAGTAGAAGTCATCCTCTTTCCTTTAAAAACTGACTCTTCCCTCACCCTTTTCTCCCTGTAGAGGCTGCAGCCAGAATCACGAATAGAGGAACCTTTTTTTTTCTTTTTTTTTCTTTGCTTTTGCAGACAGTTATGAAAGGTCAGTCTATCAGGGTCTATTACCTCTTACCAGATGATTGTATTACCATAAAGAGACCAACAGTTCTTCTTGTATGTCTGTGTTAATGGGTTGTCTTTTAGAATCTTGCTTTCTGGCTCTACTTTCAGAAGAAATCACCTGATTACTGGCAAGTGACCTTATGTAGAATCAGCATTATCTCTCCTTATGCGTGGGCAACCCATTTAGTAGGAGCCTTTTTAGTGACTGTCAAATGACCCTTAGTCACCTGGCTTATAGACAACACTCCAATTTAAATCTCTCAAAGTCAGCCTACAACAGCAGGATCTCATTCAATTAAATTATCAGTGTTAGAGCTGATAGAATATTATTCAGTTGTCTTTGCTTTTACACTAATTCCACCCCCCAAATCACTGCAATTGTAAGAAAGTTGCTGAATATAATAATTTGATCATACAGTATCTGATATTTAATGTTGGATAGCTAATTGAGATATTTCAAACTTATATTTGCCCTTTCAATCTATGAGCTCTAAATGATGTGTATTTTCCAATCATTTTTTAAGATTAAGACAAAACGGACTGCAAGAAAGACTTTTTTTTCTCGTTAGTTGCATTTTGACATCTTAAGTAATAATGTCTACCTTCTGATGGAGGATATGTGAATATTAGCAAAAAGTTAATTTTAAATAATGAAGCGTAGTCTTCAGTTTAGGAAAAGAACTACTTATTTCTGACTCCATCTATTCTTAGTTGAGGCCTGAGGTGGGTTTTTTTTTCACGGTCAGTCCGTGACTTCTGAAATTGAGCAGTCACGACTCACCCAGGGTAGGGAAAAATATGTGCTGCAGAATTTTTGGGTACCTGGTGAACTAACTTGAATTGAGTCTCAATTCGCACTCTCTCCTTTAGGCATCTAACTTGGTGGAGATTCAAGGCAACCAAAGTTAGGAGCCTAAGTTCCTTTTATAGTCAATGGAGAGAGGTAAGCACTTCAAGAAAGTGCCTAAATCTAGCACGTATGTTACACTCACGTTGTTTAATGAGAAACTTTGGATCTCTTCTTAGTCTACTGAATGTTCTATTGAGTGACTATATCTTAACAATTCGTGCCTTTTTTCTTCTTAAAAAAAAGGCTTATTACAAATCTGAACTTGCAGAAACTAAACAATAGATGAAAAAGATAAATATTGTATGAAGAGAGTTTTCAGACAAAAAAATTTGTAGTAAATTCAAATGGAGATATTGGAGGATATGAACTATGTACCCTGTTTCATTTCTTAACTAGTTTTAAGAAAAGTAAATTTAAAGTTTTCAGTTAAAAAAAATACGTTGCAATAATATCAGCAAATTTTATACATCTGTTGGTAATTCTTGCATGAGGCTGTGCCATGCTTTAACCCCAGGCAGTGCTCACATAGTTCTTCCTCGTCCCTCAGAAGGGCTGGGAAAAGAGGGAGAAAAGGAGGGGAAAGGGAAAAAAAGTGTGTGGGTTGAGATAAAGACAGTTTAATAGAACAATAACAGAAAAGGAAAATTAATAGTAATAATGATGGTAGAAGAACACACAAGATACAATCACACTCTCACCACCCATTAAATTGGTGAACTGGGACCACCCCAAGGAGTGATCGTGAGTCCCGTCCCCTCTACCCCCAGCTGACCCCAGGTGCACACTGAGCCTGATGGCCACGGTACGGAGTAGTCCTTGGCCCTTCCATCACTCCATCTGTGCTCCCTCTCAGCTTCTATGGGAAGCTGAAAAAAGTCTTGGAAAAATATAAACATCACCTAGCAATAACTGAAACAATACGCATTACTGACATTCCTTTCATACCAAATCTGAAACACAGCAACTACTAAAAAAAAAAAAAAAAAACATCCACAAAACTTCATCCCAGCTGAAACCAGGACAGGCTGCCAACATACACTGGGAGCTACTTTTGGGGATGGCTGTTTACAGAAGTCTCTAAATGTGATGAGGCTTTGTTTTTAGGTATCAGTCATTACTTTGCACTTTTATCAGAAGATCAACTGCTCAATACATAGATTTCTTAGCATACAATATAAAACACATTTCCATATAGGTGTTCTTTTTATTTCGGTTAGGTTGGGATCTTTCAAGTCTGATCCTCCCGTACCAAGACAACGGATTGAGAGGCCAAAAAAAGCTGCAGCAGGAGAAGGAAAACGGGCAATGCCTGCTCAGGTTTGTGAAGTGTTATCTTTATTATTGATTTGTTATGGCACAGTTACTACAAGTGAATTTTACATTCTTTCTGTTAGTGTTGTTTAGGGTTTTGTAGTTGCAAACAGTAGTACTAAAGGATCTAGACTTCATTATCAGGCTTCTTGATTTGTTTTGTGTGGGACTGCAGTATTTCATTGAGTGCATGGAAAAAGGATTTACTTCACTGTAAGGACTGACTTCAAGTTCAGAAATAGGATTTACGGAATCATTTTTCCATTTAAAATTAGCTTGTTTGCTCTGATGCTTGTTGCTTTGAAAGGAATCAAAAAAGAAACTTCTTTACATTAGTGTGTTTGAGAGAGTTGCTTCCAGAAGTGGGTGATTGCTCTTTGTGGTTTGTTTAGGTAACCAGTGATGGTCAGAATAAGTGTTATTATACTTTCTGTGTTTGGTAAATAGCGACCTGTGAAAGTTTCTATAGCTGCTTTATTGCAAGGTGCTGGAAGGGAAAGGGGTGGTTACAGGGAACAGCAAACAGGTTACTGAGCACTGTACTGGAAGAGTGAATTTGGTACTGCTGATGACCATACTTGAAGGATGACTTGGAGTACACTGCTTTACAGATAGTGAACAAATCTATAAAGTCACAATAATTGTATTCTTTGACTGCGTCAAACTTCATGCCATGATGTTTCTTACATGTAAACTTAGGTGTCTCCTCTGAAAAAAAAGTTAAAGATCTTAATGAACTGCCCCTCTACACTTACAAATAAACTTCTTCAGTAAGCTCACAGACATACAAACTGTGGCCATTCAGTTTGATACTGTAAAATGGGAATTAATTCCCAAAGCACTTTGTAAGTTGTCCAATGTTTGCACAAGTGTGTCTGTAACTGTGCATGTGTGGCATAGACAGAAAAGTTTATTTTTTATGCTATGTGTTGCTAAAAGGCCCGTTTCGTATTCTTGTCTGACAACAGTGGCTATTTGAGGTGAAACTATGTTTCTTTTTTACCCAGTTAAAAAAAATGGAGGAGTCTCATCAGGAAGCTACAGAAAAAGAAGTAGAGAGGATTTTGGGATTATTGCAAACTCATTTTAAAAACGATCGTAAGTATGATTCAATGAAGCTTTTAAAGCATTAATATGAGAAAATAAATACTCTTAATCTACAGTTAAGAGTGGTTAAACTATAGAAACAAAATTAGGTGGAGTTTACCAGTAGAAATCTTTGTGTTGAAGGCTATATCTTGACTGTGGGGTATTTTGTGAACACTGATTAGTTGCTGTTTGATTGCAAAGTTGATTTAAATCCTACCCTCTCCTCCTTAATAGAGCATGCTGTTTTTTAAAGGCAATCAAATAGTCACTGTGTTTGCGTGTGGCAAAGCGTAGAAAGAAAATAATACTCTCTAGAAACTGTTTCTTTCTACAGGCAACTGGGAATTCAGCATTGTAACTAAAGTGACAAACATACAGTTAGCTTTTAGGAGGAGTACTGACTTTCTTAGGTTTGTGTTTACAATTATTAGCTGTGTGTATACCACCTGTTTGGTTTTGTTTGTTTGTTATTCTTACCAAACCCATTTTTGCATCTCTAGCTGGTACACCTATTTCCTTCTTTGATCTTGTGATCGATCCAAACTCTTTTGCACGCACTGTGGAAAACATCTTCCATGTTTCCTTCATTATAAGGGTAAGGCGTGACATGTTCTTGAAATCTTATTTTAGATATTGGAATTACCTAGAAACACTGATTTGTTGTTTTTTGTGGCATTAATATTGACAGATTAGGATTTAAATACTGGAAATCCTAATTTGTTTTATACAAACAGTCTGTGATATTTTGATAATGGAATAAAGAAGAAAACAGAGTTGACAGACTAATTTTTTTACTAGATATTTCCAGACAATTAACCAACAAAATAATAGTGAAGTTTTTGCTGTCAAAGCACTTTTTGAAAAGGAATTCTAGCTGACATTATTTTAAATCATAGTCATAGGATGTAGAAGAGATAATGAGGTTGTAGAAAAATGTCAGTGCAGTGTTTAATTTTCTCTTTGAATCTGTAGATTAAACTAGGTGTAATGATAAAACAGACTTGGTAAAACGGAGAAAGAAATATATTTTGACTAAATTTGGGTTGATAGTGAATATTGATGTGATTATGAAGGGTTAACTATACTTCATGAATAGTAATGATTTTTAAGTAATGATTTTAAACTCAACTTTTTTATAATTCAACAATTACCAGCTTTCCTACATCAGCCGCATTCTTTATGAATAAGTGCTATATTGAAATAATTTTTCCTATTTAGTATGCCAATTAAGATTCTTTATGTATCTGTTTATGATTATGTAATATCTTAACTAAAAATACAGAATCTCAGTGCATTATCCTCACTAGATAGTTCTAATTTCTGAAACTTTAAATCCTACTGTCTTTTAGGATGGTTTTGCAAGATTAAAGCTGGATGATGATAAATTGCCAATAATAGGTAAGGCTACAGAAACTTCTGAAGAAGCAGATGGTACAGGCTGTTGATAGTGACTAGCTTAGTGGATTATGTATAAATTGATTTGCTTTTTGTGTTCCTGGAGGAAACCTACCTTCCAAGTGTAAAGACTATGAAAATACTGTATTTTGAACAGAGCCTTCAAAAGACAACGAGGGAAAGGAGGGTCACCATAGTGCTGGAGCACGGAACCAGGTTGTCATATCTCTGAACCATCAAGAATGGAAGGTATCAGAGAGAGCACTTGATACTTTTGATTTATTTTTTTTTCTTAAGTGTAAAAATGCATCCAAGAGCTGTGCTGTTACATACTCTGATGAGGGTGGGTGTTCCTGCATATATTATCACTACATTTAATTTTATGGATTCCAGAACAATCACAAATCTAATGAATGTTTTTAAGTGCAAGAAAACTGAGAATTGGGATAGCAATTTCATATTTGATCCTTGAAGCTGGTGTCAGTTTAAGTGCTTTTAATTCGTGCAGTGACTTGCCTTTATTCTTCTCTATGAGGACTGCATAAGTACGGAGGCTGTTTCTTCCCTTACATATGATACTTGCTTCTAGATGGGAAATTCTTCGTGCAGTTTCCTCACTGTTTGTAGTTTGTAATAAATCTTAGACAAAATTAGTTTTTAGCACATACAACTCTTCTGCTTTCTCCTTCACTCAGAATGTGCAGAAGAAACTTAGTAATTTGAAATAGTGCTTTAGTATGAGAAACTTATTACTTGCCTCGTGGTAACTGCAATGAAATTGAAATAGATCTTGTAACTTACGTTTTTTTGTCATGTCTGACTAGGAGATTGTAGAAACATATGAAATAACAGAACCCATGATTAGTCCTCCTTATAGAAATGAAGATGAAATGGATATAGCTTAATTCAGGTAAGTTCAATTAAAAAAATTAAACTAATTGAGGGTACAGTGCGTGAGTTCCTTATGCATGTGGGAGAAATGCAGGGAAAACTACCTGTGACTTATAAATATAGAAAAACTATGAGCCGGATAACTGTGTAATGTCTGGAATATTTCACACAATGCCGTCTAGTCTTCTATACAGTAATTAACTGACAAAACAAACCCTTTATTTTTACATTTGGCGGTCAGTAAGTGATATACTTGAGTTAATTTTTTCATACTCATACTTGGAATGCAATGCTGTGAAGAATCTTAGGGAGGGACTTGGGGAAGCAGGGGAAGGGAAGACAGTCTGGTTCCCTCTAAAATCCTGTAAAAGATAGGATTGAATTATTTTATTGTCACAGTTGCTCGGTAAGTTCCAAATCTTAATGCATATTGTCTTATTGTCTTCTTTTTTTTTTTTTCTTTCCCCCTAGGTGCCTTAAAGAAAATATTTTAAATTTTTTCCTTCAGAAGAGATTTTATATGTATATATTGTAAAATTAAATTTATTTTTATTGGTACATCTCGACACTTTATATAAGCTGTCTCATTCATACCTGTCACAGGGTTATTACCATATACTTCCTATTTATTATGGCTTCGTTTACTACTTTATATGAAGTTTACTGAGAAGCTTTCAAGAAAAGGAAATGCTCTCCCCCTTCTCATCTCGTCTCTCAGCAATAGCAACCCGCAAGGGGGATTTACATCATTAACCACCTCTGCTCTGCTAATCTTATCTAGAGGATCTTGGGTGCCGCAGGACAAATTTGATACTGTCTTTCTCTTCTGGGAATCAAGGTTGGACTTAGGAAAAGTAGTCTCAATGAGAGATAAATTCCTCCTTCCTTTTTTCCTAAGTCCGTCATGTGTATTTGGTTTTGGAACTCGGGCAGGGCAGCTTTCTTGGGCCACGGCTGTATTGTCTTCAGAATAAATAAAAGTCTAGCTCCATCTCTAGGAAATGCTCTTCTGAGGAGCGCTGCCTCTGGAGTTTTTAGGATTTTGTCCTTCCTTTCCTCAGGAGGCAGGTCTCCAGTCCATCAGCGGGGGCGATGCGCTCTCTGCTGCTTCCCCCGCTCTCGGGAGCCCGTCGAGGGGGGCGATAAAACACGGTCAGGCCGTGAGAGTAGGAGAAAACACATTTTGATCATTTTTGATCATCTACAACAAACCCGAGCGCTGCCTGTTGGTTCAGATCCGTCGAGCGGGGGGAGCCCTGCCCGGGGCCCGGCCCGCACCGCTGAGGGCGGCAACCTCATTCCCGGCTTCGGGCGGGGCCGCGGGGGCCGGCGGGCGCCATGGCTGCCGCCGTGGTGGAGTACAAGGGCTGGAAGGAGGGCTACCGCTGCGGCTACTGCGGCTCGGAGCGGGGGAAGGTCTCCGCCGGTAAGCGGGAGCAGGTGGGACGGGACGGAGCCACCGGGGCTCCTGTGGCGGGAGCGGGGCCGCCCTCACTAAAGATGGAGGAACTTGCCAAGGGCCTGCGGGGAAGCGCCCCGCGGCTGCCCGCGGTAAAGATGGCGCGGGCGGCGTTTCCTGTAGGCGCTGCCCGCGCTCCGCCCTTAGCAAAGATGGCGGCGGCGGCGGCTGTTTCCGGGCGTCCCGGGTCGCCGTGTGGGGCGGCGGGCAGGGTGCCGTCCTGAGGCGGGCGGCGGGGCAGGGCAAGAGGGGTCAGCGGGGGAGATGGCGGCGGCCGGCAGCTCTCCCAGCATCGTCGAGTACTTCGGCGGAGAGGATGGCTACCGCTGCGGCTACTGCAAGAACGAGAGCGGCAACCTCTCCCACGGTGCGGGGCAGGGCGGGCGGTGAGCGGGCCGGGCTGGGCCGGTGCTGCCGGAGAAGGGGGCGGCCGGCGGGTGCGGGGCCGCTCCTGGCTGGTACCGGCCGGGCTGGGGGAGGCCTGAGGGATGGGGACGGTGTGGGGATGGAGGCCATGGGCTCAGGGTGCCTCTCCATAGAATGGTTTGGGTTGAAAAGGACTTTAAAGATCATCCGGTTCCAACCCCCTGCCCTGGGCAGGGACACCTCCCACCAGACCAGGTTGCTCCAAGCCCCATCCAGCCTGGCCTTGAACCCCTCCAGGGATGGGGCAGCCACAGCTTCTCTGGGCAACCTGGCCCAGGCTCTCACCACCCTCAGGGTAGAAAAATTTCCAGTCTATGAGCAACCCATCAGGAGTAGCAGGAGAGCTTTGTACGGAACAAAATGTTTCAATTATTACTGTCATAACATACACACCCTGAGTAGAGGTGCTGTTAGGATCTTGCCCGAAGCGTTCTCCTGGTCGGGTTTCATTTCACAGGTGCAGTTGTCCTGCCGGACCCTCCAAGGGTCTCCCATGGTGGTGGGTCGGAGCCTTTCTGCCCAGCGAGGCCCTCGGCTCTGCCCCTGCCTCCAGACAGAGTCCTCAGGCCGGCTCAGTGGGCTATATTTATATTCTTTTCTGCTGTGAAGAGTTGACAGTCCCGAGCTCGGCTCAGCTGGGCGGCCGCCGGGGCGATTGCTCTCCACAGGGTCCCTGGGAATGGTCTGTGTCAGTTTCAGCCCCACTCTGAAAAGTGCTGCTGACCCAGTGTTTCTGACTCAGTTTAACGAAATTAAGGCACAACTCTGTGTTGTTTTGTTGGTGTATGTTTGGGTAAGACAGCAGGCAGCGAGGTAAACTTCTTAGCTTGTACACTCGGAGCAATATAGTTTGCATCCCAGGACTTAGGTTGGTTTCTCTTTTCTACACTTAATATGCACGTTGTAAGTCAGTAATTTATAAGATTTATGAGTATGCCAAATCCGTGAAAGACATTGATTTGAAAGTCACCATCAGCTGCTCAGATTTATAGTAATATTTCTGTAGAACTTGTTGCATTTTAGTGTTTTAATGCATAACTGTGGACAGTCAAGTGTGTTACTGTGTTATTTATTTCAGGTATGTGGGCACATTCGATGACAGTTCAAGATTACCAGGATCTCATAGACAGAGGATGGCGAAGGTATATTCAAAAAGAAAATACAAAGCCATGTTGTCAGTTGAATTCAGCTTAGAATCCAGATTTAAAATTTAGGTCTGTGAAAACAGTTAATGAGTTTCTATAAGAAATTGAAACAGAAGTATTTGTGTTATGGTCTGGGACGTTCTGTAACATGACCCTGTTGAACAGCAAAATATTTGGTTATTTCAGAAGGACAGTGTTATTGTATACTAACATCAACTGAAGAACTTGCTTCTCAACTTCTGATACTCTTCATGTAATATTTTGATATTATTTTAACAAGAAAGGTTCATCTTCTATTTATTTTGTAGTATAAGCAACAAAAAATTAATACATATTTCTTATTATTTTTAGAAGTGGAAAGTATGTCTACAAACCTATCATGAATCAAACGTGTTGTCCTCAATACACAATAAGGTAAGAAGCTCAAAATGTGCTACTGTAAGTTGTTTGACCGCTTCAGATATGTTCAACCATCTGTGTTTGCTGCTTTAGATACAGAATACTTGAAAAGTTTATCTACTTTTAATGGTGCTTTGTATACTAAACATATACTATAAAATATAGACTGCTCTCTTGCTTGCTGGTTGCAGATGACCTAGGATATCTATATGCCACAAACACTGCTTTAGTAGCCCAAATAAGAGAGGCTGTCAGTTGAATAACTATAAGTAATTCTAGCTGGGCTTTTCTGGCATTAGTAGTTAGCATCGATCAATCAATAAGATGGATAAGTGAAGAATTGTAGTGTATTAGCCTCCTAGGAAAGCTTTTTTTAGGCAGTGCTTAGGCTCACCTTGGCATATTTTAGTAATTATAGTGATATACACACAGAACGTGCCATAAAGAATGATATGCACTACAAGGCAACATACTTGTATTAACTCAAAAGTGTTTATAAAATATTTGATGACTTAATAGAGGGAAACTTAAGAAATGATTAGAAAAATATATATACAGTGTAACTTTTTAAAGCAGTTCCTAACATTTTTCTCTGAAATAATGTTTCGGAAAAGAATTGATCATAATTTTTTCTTTTTGAGGTGCCAAGCTTTGCATTTTCAGACCTCCAAATCTCACAAGAAGGTTCTGAAGAAAATGTTGAAATTTATTTCCAAAGGAGATGTTTCGAAAGCAGCGAGTGAAGGTAAGAAATTCTTACTGTTTGAAACCAACACTGAAATTTGAAAGGAGGATCAAGTACCTGCTGGACTGATTGAATGGCTAATACCCTTTGATTTTTGTATGTAGAACCCTTTATCAAGGTCTGGGAAGTTTGTGTTTTTAGTGTGCTTTGAATCGAGAGCCCAGAGACCAAGCTGTGCAGCTGACTTGCTGTATTGAAAAATACGTTTCCTTATTTTTTTCGTAGACCAACTTATTGTCTTTTTTATCTCTGGGCAGGTGCTTAATTTCTAGCTGGGTGCGGCAGAGAATTAGACCCTGTTTTTATCTCTGTCACAGAAGCAATAATAATTTGGAGAGGACTAAGCGGGATGGTGGGTGGCAGAGGAAAGGAAGAGCAAGGAGGGAAAAGGAGGGTTTTTCTTCCAGGTGATTGAACAGTCACACCCCATTTATCCAACCCCAAACCCAGCTGTGCTCAGTTGCTGTGAAATTTGTGTTGGTTCTGAATCATTATAATTTCCCTCCTGGGTATATGTTGGTGTTTTTGTGTCTTTGTTTTTTGTTTGTTTGAAGTTCTAGCTTGAGATTAGTTGACTGCCCCGTTTTAGTGGAGAAAATAAAGCTGTTCTTATCAATGAGTTTCTGGTGCAATTTGGGGTCATAAAGGAAGTTTTCCCTTTTCAGACTATTGCAAACAGTCACTTTATCTGTTGAAAAGCAGTTGTAAATTTGGAAAGAAGTTAATTTGATATTAATTGTGCAAACTGTGAGCTGTGGTTTTACAGAGGGAAATTAACCCACGCAGTTTTTAATTATTTACAGAAGAGCCTATGGATTCCCATATCGAAGATGTGGTCACGTGTGATTTTGCCTACAAAAGTGAATCTCATGTCAGTCAGTCTGAACTGACACCCCTGAGTGTGGATCCCACAGAGAGAGTGGAAAATGAAGATAAGGGCACAGGAGAAACAAAAGAAGAGGCAAAGGAGCAGAAGGTGGAATCGGTTTCTCCTCAGATACCTGCAGATAAAGACACACCAGTCCCTGGAGAACCATCACATTCAGCTAAAACTGTTCATGCACCGCCCAAGCCAGGTACTCAAATTTCTGGTAGTAGCTGGAATATGCTATCATGATTTTGCATGGTGTTGAAGAACCCTCTTATCTTGCCTAGGAATTGAATAATTGTTTCTTTTTATTATTGGTACTCTTGCCGATTTATGGAATTCTAGTGTATAAACTTGAGAGGTGGTGTGTTTTACTTGTTCTCTTGGTTCTTGCTGAAAGTTGCATCGATTTTTCACCGATTTATGGAATTCTAGTGTATAAACTTGTGAGATGGTGTGTTTTACTTGTTTTCTTGGTTCTTCCTGAAAGTTGCGTCGATTTTTCATTGTATTCATTTTTTTTTTTTTAATTTGGTTACCAAGTGTGTGTTGGGATGAGTTGGGATGGCATTCTAATTTCTAATTTCACTTGCCTGTTACATGTTGTGCCAGTATTTGTGAGAACTTCAAAGTACTTTTTCCTTTACAAAGACTTTTGTCTCATTCTATAGGTGGGCTAATTTCGAGTAAAATCATGTTGTTTTATCCTTAATAAACACTCATTCTGATTGGTTCAGGCTTTCACCGGCTTAACAAGGAATTTTGCAACTAAACAGAAAGGAAAGTTTTCAGAAATGCTTATGAGAAAACCAGTGGCACTGCAGAGAAGCAGTGCTGTTACAGAGACTTGGAAAACTTGCCCAGAATTTTTAAGACTGTATTTTATATTTTATGAAATGCAGTCGAAGCTTCTATAGTCATCGTTTTTTAAATAATTACTGAAAAACTTTGTTATGTAAACGTTTTGAAAGCAAGCTAAGCGGCTGTTGACAGCAGGTGGCAGTCCTGGGTAAGGATGATGAGGGTAAACCTGCCCTTGTTTTGAAAAAGTAAGATATAATCTTCATGTTATGTTAAGAATAACTTTAGGTAAAACTTTAAACACTGGAAATGCAGATAAAGAAAGCTTGAAACATTGTTTGTACTCTGTTTAGTAACAGAGGGTTTAAAAGAAAGCTTGAAACATTGTTTGTACTCTGCTTCAGAAAAAGAGGGTTTGCTTTTATAAAGGAAGATTATTCATTAGTGTGCTTCTTTCTGAAGGTTTAAAATGAAGTATAAAAGTGAATAATAAATTAATCAGCTTATTTAATTAATCTCTAATTATTATTTTTTTTAGGGTAGGTAGTGTCACAGGTCAAATTTAGTTTAAAATTTTCCAGATAGAAAGATGTTTAGGTTTCATCTTGGAAAATGTAGACTTATTCTGTAATAACATTGTTTAATTGTGTTTTTATTCCTTTATAAACAAAACAGGTCATTGTCCTATGGGAATAATGGGCTGTTTCTGCACAGTTTCAGATAGAAAAGAAGGTTTGCTTATGTCTGCATGCACATTCATTGCTTTAAGAAGTTTTTCTTGCTAACTTACAGCTTATAGAAGATAGGAGACATGAAACAGATCCTGATACAGATGAAGTACTCATTCTTCAAATGTGTCATGAGTATTTTAAATAAACTCTTCCTCTGACTTGTTTGCCCATGGGCAGGTTGCATAGTATCTGTAATTTCCTCATAATATTTGTCCTTTTCTGGTGAATAATTTTGGCTGTATGGATGAAACAAATACAAGCCTTAGCTGAGAGTTAAGAACACTTGATAATAAAATCTGCTGGTGCAATTGTAGGGTGTCTGAATAATGCCCAAATGGTATTAGCTCTTTTTCTAACTCCCCAAGATGCTCTCAGCATTTCAGCTCTTGTGGATTCTGAATGGCACGACCAGGCTGGGACTCTTCTGGGGGAGCCCTAAAGAGCTCACTGCTGACTTCTCCCAGGAGGGCACTCATAAACTGTAAATCTGTGTAGTATGCACATTAAAAAGAATAATTACAGCCTTGCTGATACTTAACAGTTTATCCCAATGTGAAATACTTTGCCAATTCCTATGCTGGATCCTTTGGTAAAGAAAGGTGCAGGCAGCAGCTCGAGGGCTGCAGTTCTTTGCAGGTGAAGTGATTCTAAACCCATCAGTGAGCTTCTAAAATATCCCTGCTCTCACCATTTCCAATTTGCTCTCGTTATCCATGGGAAGGTTTGAAGCAGGTAGAGGACAAGAAAGAAGCCAGTTTTGGTTCATAAGTTACTGGTGAGGAGGAGGAAAGAAAGCTCTAACTACGTTTTCATAGGAGTTCTGGAAAAAACAATTTCCATGTAATTTCTAGGCCTTCAAGTGAGTGGAGTGGGATAAGCTGTAGTTAAGTCTGGGTTTGGATTCCTCTTTCCTTTTTATAAATATTAACAGAGTTGGAAATGCATCTTCTCCCTAATGCTTCACATGAAAGCACCTCACCCTTCAGGGTACTTTCCCATTTGAGAAGGTCTTTCAAAAATTGCCGGCGTGTCTTGTCAAATACATGGATTTGGGGAGAAAGCTTATGGTGTAAAAGACTTCCTCTGCAATTTGTCATAATATTTGTTACAGTTTTGATTCTGTGCAAGATATATGACTGTATTTCTCTTTATGGGAGCTTTTTCTAGTCTTTCTCTCTTTTCAACGTTTTTAATACTATGACTCTATTTTGGTTCCGACTCATCTACCACTGCCCTAGTAATAAAAAAAATGTGGAATTAAGAGTAACTTTGTATTACAGTAGCTGGCTGCTGATAAAAATATGAGTGCAACTTTTCCTTTTGTAGGGAATTTGCAACAGCAGCTGCTAAGGTGAGACAGGCAGTGCAGTAGAACAATTCTTTACGAATTTGACTGTGAGATTTTGTAATTTTGGTGGTTTTTTTCCTTTCAGTATTTCAAGCTGATCCTGTAGCTGTCTGGCTATAGAACACCATCCTGCCATATATTAAACAGGAGCTTTTCTTTGTTTCTGGGAGAGGGATGTGGTGTAATGATTTACGGATAGGCTTTTACAGACAGGAAGTCTTTTCATTTTAATTTTTAAATTCAACCTTGGCTCTGGGATGAATATGGAAACACCTTGACCACGATTCCAAGTGCTGCATTAAACAGCTGTAGAGGAAAAAAAAAATCATGGCAACTGAGCTTGGCATCGGGCGTTGCTGGTAGTTGTAAATGTGAAAGACCATGTTATGTTCAGATCACAGTCTGCAGTTAATGGTGATTTTAACCATTTCTTTTCAGTGATTGCGTACGACCTTCTTGTTTGTTGCAAAATGTGGTAATTAATTCTTTGCCTCTGCTCTTGCAGGGAAAGGGGCTGATCTGAGCAAGCCACCGTGTCGAAAAGCAAAGGACATACGGAAAGAAAGAAAACTGCAGAAGCTCCTTCAGAACCAGATGTGCACACTTGAAGGCTCTCAACTTCAAGCAGGAGACCAAGTTGTCCTCTTGCAAAACTCTAAATCTAAAACAAACCAACCTAAAACCATTGAAGACTTTGTTTTTGTCTCTTTACCTGAAGATGCACGACACAAGTTGGAGGTAACGTCTCATTCGCTGTCGTTGGAGGCAAATTAAGGAAAAGTCTAGTTAGGGAGTTTTTGAAATGCTTAGGTGTTTAGCATCTGTGACTTTATGGAATGATTATAGTTTAAATCTTGAAATATATATCGTGTGTGTACATATGTATCTATATATCTGGTGCAGCTGAGCTCTGTGTAACCACAAGAGGGTACTCGTGCACTTGCAGTCAGTCATAGCAGAGGCCAGTACAGTTACCAAAATAACTTGTAAATTGATTTCATACAACGTGACTTGAAAATGAAGGACTTTGGATTAACTGAGTGTTGAATGATGGGAGAGATTCAATATTTAGTTCTGCAGTATATAAATACTTAAACTATCTATGCTAACGAATCTTGACAAGAGAGCAGTAACTGTTCGTAAAATTAAACAGATAAGAAGATAGCTGCTCTTTATAAACATCACTGATACGTGTTGATGTCTTTGGAAGCTGTAAAAGTGATGGTAGGAAATTTTGCTTAATATACTGGTTGCCATTAAATCCACTAGTAATATAGAGATAGTCATCTGGAAGACTTTTGGTCTTTCTAACATTTGTTAATCATAAAGCCTTTTTTTTTTCTTGTTACTTTTTCTGGAAGCTGGAAAGGTGTCTGAATATCAGTATTTTCCTGTAGTTACTGATTATCAATGATGGCATTCAAAATTAAAGGATTCACTAAATAACTGACAGGAAGCCATGACATTGATCCATCTCACTAACTCCTCCAGACTTTGTGATGAGTTGTGTAACAGAAGTGTGATGGCTTTGTCTGAACATCTTCACTTAGAAGATGAAGGGAGGATTAAAAGGAGAATGGTGCCAGCAGTGTTTCCCAGATTGCCTTTGCTCCTCACTAAGGCTCTCCAGTGTGGTGTTTTGGTTTGGTTTTTAATAGATCAGAATCAATGCTATTTATGAAAATAGAACCATACTGAAAATTATGTAGGTCTTTTGAAATTAACGTGTCCTTAAATACACTTGAAAAGAAATGCTATATTGCTTATATGATAGCATTCTTTTTTGTTAGGAAGCAATCATTTTCACTAAGAACAGTTTTCAATTTATAGAATTTTTTTTTTTTTAATATTTATTTTTGTATGTGTAAGGCCAATGGCGGGGAAGATGGATAACTTCCTATTACAGTTAACTCATAATTGAATAGGGAAACATTGTTTAATCTTCCTCTTTCAATTTGAAAACTATCAAGAAATCCCTTTGGGTTTATTGCAATAAAAACATAGTCATTAGATAAAGTGCACCGATCTGAGTCTTCCAAATGCATGGGTCCTTCACGGATTTTTCAGCATAGTGTGAAACTACAAGAGAAGACTTTAAAAAGTAGAGAAAATGCCTTAAAAATGTTGATCTGCATACTGTTGGTTGGTATTATTTCCTGAAAACTGTGCAGTTCTTTTATAGGCATTTTAATTATCTTAATTTGAAGTTTGAAAACCTTGTATGTTATTCAGTGTAAACATAAAAGTCTTCAATAGCCTAAGTTGAGCTGAAAAATTGAAAGGCTATTGGCTACTATTAATTAAATTGTTAGAGCCCTTGTGGAGGAAGTAAAAATTTCTCTCTGTTGTGATGTTTGTATGAATGTACAGTTATTGCATGATCTTGTAATAATGAATGTGTTTAACTTCTTCTGAAGGTGAGGGTGGTGAGATCATCTCCACCAAGTTCACAGTTCAAAGCCACAATGCAGGAGTCTTACCAGGTCTATAAACGTTACCAGATGGTTATTCACAAGGACCCACCTGATAAACCAACTATAAATCAGGTCAGAAGGCCAAACGAATTTTATGCAAAGCTCAGTTTCCCCTCCGTTTCATGTGCCTTGTTTCTAGGAGAATCAAACCTGGATTTTATATCCGTTGTATATTCAGAAGTGTGTAAAATGCTGGATAAAATAAAATCAACGTCCTGAAAGTGCAGACTCTTTTGATATCTCTCTGTGATTCTTTTTGAATCACGAATATTTGTTCTTATTGCGGACAGAAGAGTTGAGGAAGTTACGTGGGGATGCTATTGGGTAAGAGGTGGAGAGGAGGAGGCTTTTGGGGATAGATGTTGTGGGCCTTATAAATACAAATGTCATAAGATCTAAAACCAGGGGACACTTGGCTTGATAACTGGTCTCCTTGGCTTTGGTTTGAGCTCTGCCACAAGGAGGAACAAGTGTGACCAGGGCCAACATGTGAGTGAAGGATTCATCACACACAGATTGTTAGTTTAAGGTTCACAGCAGTTTTATAAACCTCTTTGCTTTTGATTTAAGCCCTTCAAGAAGTAATCTGTGCTCTCCATCTAAATTACCCATTGTTACCGCTTCTTATAATGACCAGGTGGTGTGTAGTGGTTACCTCTCAGACACATTACCTCTCTAAAACTATAAAGAAAAAAAATCAGGAGTTTGGAGAAAAGGTGTATGTAGCAAGAATATGTAATTGCTAAACCAGGGCAATGAGTGATGTGCCATTAAAAATAATACTTTGTAAAAGTCCTTGAGACTATGCAATGAAAATAAAATTTGTGGTTGATTTGTGAGCTAACTTGGTCAAAAAGTAGGTTTGCTAAACTGGTGCTTTGAAGTATTCTAGTGTTGAAAAATTTTTATTCTCTTATGAAAGTACCAACAGTCAGTTTAAGCTCAGTGTTAGTCGTCAGGCTTTCCCCCTGGAGGAGACTTGTTATTGTGATAAAAGTAGAAAACTGATTTCGGAGGCTTTGAAGTGGATAGGAGGAGATCTTTCACTAGCCTTACCTTCAGAAGCATATTGCCTGATGATATGCACTCAAAACAGCATGCTTGTATTTCCCTTGCTCTGAAGGTGAGGTTAGTACCCGTCTCCTTTGAGGACCCCCAGTTCAAAGCGTCCTTCAACCAGTCAGCCACACTATTTTCCAAGTATCAGATGGCCATACACAAGGATACACCTTCTGACTGTGGCGAAAATGAGGTACAGTTCACTGCATGCACCTTGCTGAAAACACTTTTTTTTAGTGCACAGCTAAATGATGGGAAACGGTGTCTCTTAGAGTGATCATAAATATTAAATTATTGGAGTTCCCGTTTGGGAGGGAAAGCGATGTGGTTTTTGGTAAGCTGCTGTTGCAGGCCTCAGCCCCAGGAAAAACAGCTGGAGAGAGGGAGTATGCACCACCATAACTAAAAAAACTAACGTTAGTAGTGAGTTATGTGGGGGTGTTGTTTCTGCATGATTTGTGAAGAGATCTGGGACTGAGATTTCCAGTGGAAATGGGATAATGGTATGAAAATGCCTTTTTCTAAGACAAAAGCATCTGCTTTAAAGTTGTTCGGTACCTTTTCCACATTTCTCCTTAAATTTTTGTTGTCTCACTTAAATGAAGAGGTGAAGGTTTTAGAATCTCAGTTTTATTCACATTTCATTGTAAAAAAATTTTTACCCTCTCAACTAGGACTCACCTTGGTAATAGAAATAGTGGAAAAATATTCTCAGCAGCTGATGGTCTGAGATTCAGTGAGATTCGTTGTGCAGATAAATAAAGGCTGCTTTGAAGATAGAAAAAGGTGTTTACAGGATGCTGATCCTAAACTAATAAGTAAATAATAATAATAATGAAAAAGTTGAGTGGGGTTCTAAACAAGCAGCAGTTATCTGTTACTCTAGCAGGTGGTACAACGTGCTCGTTAGCAGAATTAATAAAGCTGCTACCTCAGATCTGTCACTTCTACCTATTTAAATGTAAGACTTTAATGTTGATGAGTTATCTAGTCAGACTTCTCTCTTCTTGGGAGCAGGGCTCACAGAAGTGATCTGTAGTGAGCAGGGGCTGCTTTCCAGGTAGGAGAATAAAACCACAGAATCATTTTTGGCTTTAGTTGAAAAGAGCGTAAGGAGAGCTTTTTTGTGAGATCTCTGGGGGAAAGGCATAACATTTATTGTGCTTTGTTTTGAAAAATAAGAGGATTCATAACAAGGAGTTTCTATCCTTTTTATGATTGCTGACATAAGTTGGGTTAATCATAATCAGGTAAAAATTGGGAACGTGCCGAGAAAGGCTGAGCTATTTGCCAGCTCTGTGCCAGGCATTGCCTGGTCTGATCAGAGACTTGGATTTGTCTGCTACCATGCATTTATTTCAGCCCCAATGCTTACACGTAGCGTGTATTCCACCTTGCTTTTGCTCTGAAAATCTTGCTGCTGCAAAGAGTAGGATGATAGAAATGTAGAATCATTTTGGCTGGAAAAGCCCTTATGATCATCAAGTCCAACCATTACACCACGAACCCGTGTCCCTCAGCCCCAGGGTAGGGTTTTTAGGTAGCATAGGGTTTTTAAACTGTCAATTATCCCTTTTTCTCTTAGTTTGTCTGGTATAAATTAAACTTCCCTTAGAAATCTTCATCCCTCAAAGTCCTTTGGTCAGTCGCTCTAGGATTCAGCTTCAAAACTGCCCTGGAGTGTGGTCAAGGACTGATGTTACACAAAGAATATTTGTGTCAGCTTGTTTTTATTGAATTCAATTGGCGTCCTGAGGAAAAACATAGCTAACGATTTTCTAATTAAAGGTTGCTTCATAATGCTTGCTCTTAAGTAGGGCTGCAGAAGGACTGATTTTTCAGTTCTTCACCGTGGGAAAATAAAACCTTATTATGCTGCTACGTAAATGCATTTTTGGTAATATCTCTTTTTAAGAGTTGTTGGAAAAAGTCAGAAGAGTTATGGGGAACCTCAACAGATTATCAGGTGGGAAAGTACAAATAGCTTCTGAATGAGGTAAGGTATGATCATGGAAAATAGGTGTATCCCTGCCTATTAGAGAAGTTTATCCAAGGCTGCTTTGGAATTAGCTGAGACCCTGAACTGCTCATTTGTGGAAGCTGTGAAAATGTGCAAGGGAAGGACCTGTGCTAGTGTTTGTCACAGTCTATGCATTTCTTCTGGCCCTTTATGAAAGTACTGTATATGGACCTCTATCTCAGGTCCAGGACAGTAGTTCCCCTGTGCTATTCCAAATATTATATTTATTTTTTCCAAAGTAGTGGAAGGCTGTAATCCTGTTTAGGATATGGATCTGTGTCTACAACATACAAACCCCACTAACGTAATCAATTGCAAGCTTTTATCTACAAGTTAGAGCTTTTTTCTGCTTGCATGGGGGTTATATTTATTTTGTGAAAACGGTCAAGCTGTAATGAAAAAAACTGAAATAATGAAAGCCTGGAAAAACCGGAAAGGAGAGACTTCTATAATGAACAGAGAGGAGAGAGTGAGCTGAGCATCCTTTCGTTGGGCAAGCGTTGTTTGAGTCAAGAGTATCATAACTACACAAACAAATTGTATGAATGGCAGTTTATCCACCTTTTTTTCTTAATTTTTCTATGGGAAATATGATGAATCATTACACAGCTTTGTCACCATAATTCACGCACTGAGAAATGGACAAATATGGTTTTGGAGCTTGTGGTTTTTTTGAAACTGAGTAACTTTGGGTTATATTTCTGGGGGAAAATGTGTAGGTTAATGTATAGAATAACACTCAGAGAATAAATAAGACAAATGGCTGACCTTTTTATGTGTGTTGTATAATACTAAGAGGCAGAAATACTTGGACAAATCAAGGAATCACGTGCTGGTGGCAGACAGCACCAGTGGAGGTGGGTTTCTCCACAGACAAACCACTATCACGTGCTGGTGGCAGACAGCACCAGTGGAGATGGGTTTCTCCACAGACAAACTGTTATTCTGGTTTTCAAGAAACAGAGAAGAATACTAAGTGCCCAGGCAGTACTTTGTGCTTTAGCTTTGTAGAGTTACAGTGCAAAAATCTGAAAACAAGGTAGAAACATGACAGAAGGAAACAAGAGAGAAACAATAACTAGATCTGAGGGCACAGTCTGGCTCTTCAGGTAAGAACATTGGATTTGAGGAAGTTCAGTAATAGATCTGGCTTGGCTGGCTCTTAGCAAAGCAAAAGACACATTTGCAAACATTTTAACTCCTGCTCAAGAGCAAAAATACCTGTTTCTGTGTAAGAAATGCAGGGAGGACTTTGCAGAACACAAATCACCTGGAAGATGCGACGATCCAACCCTACCCCAGCTTCAGGGCGATTAACAAAGTATGTGGAAATATAGATGTAAAAGTTTCAGAATATTTTGCCACCTGCATGTCTTCTGTGTTTCATATGAAGTGTCAAAATGTATTTCTTGGTATTTGAGTGATAGATAGAGATGTGGAACTTGCGTAGCTCTGGAGGCAAAAGATTTTCAATGAAATTAACACGGTGAAAACATTTCTGCTTGGCCCTTTCATCCCGAGAAGGAATTTCTTTGATCCCAATGATGTAATCAACGGCTAATTTGGATAGAAGAGGGGATACTTCTGGCAGTTCTTCCTAATGAAGTATCATCTCCCCAGAGGCATTGCATTTCTGACCCAATGTTTTCTTTTTTAAAATGCTCTTTGAAGTCAATTATAGAAGCTGTCAGTGTATTTTATAGACACACGCACACATACATCTCTACCAACTCTCAGTGAGTTTAGTTCTTTAGCTGTAGCTACTTCTTGTGCTAAAAAACAATTAGTGCCCATCATTCCAAAATGAGGTTTACGTATAATACGTTATCCTGTAAAAATTAGAAATTATGCATGTTTTTTTTTTGTCCAGTGAACTTAATGGTTGCTCTGGGTGGCTTTAAACACCGATACAATGGACATAGTCCATTTCTGTGATTTTTAGGCTTCAAGCCTATTTACAGTAGTCTTTGTCTTTAAGAAACCCGGCTGAAGTGCAGCTGAAACAAGCGATGTGGCAGCTACACAAGTTAGAAAACATTTCCATAAAAGATCGTAAAAATTCTACAGTAGTTTCCAGAAAGAGCAAGAGCGAACACTTTAGTGCTGTTTAGACCTTCTGAAGCAGAGACCTTTTATTTAACTTTTTGTGAGTGTTTTCTAACGACAAACTTGCAGAAAACCAGTATGTGTCTGCATTCCCTCGGCAGAGCTCGCTGGACACTCGCTTTGCTTTGTGCTTAAATAAATATTTGTCTTGGAAGAAAAGAATTTCACAACACACAAAAGATACGCTGTTTGAAAAGGTGCAAAAAATTACTGAAATAGGTATAGTGAGGTTTTTTTTTTTCTTTCCCCATTTTTTTTAATTGAAATCTACTTGAACTAATGCAGAAAACTGAGTAGTCTGGGAAATGCCAGGGAGCACGTTCCGATCAATTTGAAAACTGGTATCAGCAGCCAGTTGCAAACATTTTTTTTTTTTTTTTTTTTTTCCTCTTTTAAGTATTATCTGGTGGGGTTTTTCACTCCTGTTCTTTCTCCCTGTCCACTAATTTAGGTCTCTCTGACCCAGTTTCCTCTTTTTTTTATTTTCTAATGAGGTAATGCTTAAAAAATCAATAACCTTTGTGGTTATTTTTAACTTTCTGTAGCTTGCCTCAGCAGCCATACGATTTAGGTCTCTCTGACCCAGTTTCCTCTTTCTTTTTTTTATTTTCTAATGAGGTAATGTTTAAAAATCAATACCCTTTGTGGTTATTTTTAACTTTCCGTAGCTTGCCTCAGCAGCCATACATTTTTATAAATTTGAATTACTATAGATTCTAATGCTCTTGAATTTTATGGTTTCGGTTGATGGCAGTGCTAATATGATGATGGCTCTTCCTTCTGCTTATTTGTGTGGCCCTTGTGGCCAGTGTCCTGGATTCATGGATTTTTATTCTTGCAATGCCTATAAGAGCCCAGTAATTTAGGCATCCAGGCAATTAAGCAACTTCTCCATAGTCATGTAGCTTGAGTTCAGATTCTTTTTTGCATCGTTTACATTGTTCTTCCTGATTTTGACACTGAATTTTCTATGTAAATCCATATAAAAGTAAAAAAGCTTTACTGTAAAACTGACAAATCTCCATTATTTTGAAAGTAAGTTTCTTCTGAGCAGACAAAGCCACAGTGACTTTTGTCACCCCATAAGGGAATAGAAATTGTAATTCTGGAATGTACATTCTGTCCTGTCAGCATTTATTTCTATTTCATGAATCTGATTATTGTCCTGAAAACTGCATTGAAGATATGTGTTTAAACTTTTATTATGAGCCTGGCACCTTTATGAGAAACAAATCCCAAACCCAACCAACACCCTTGGTTTGTTTTAAGCCCATTCAGAGATTGGATTTTAAAAAAGAAAAAAAAAAAAAGCCCAAATCCTGTATCCTTTCTATTCCTCACCCCTCCTTTACTCAAAGGAAAGGGGGAAATATTCAGTTTTCCTTCACAGTGAACATGAACAAACTCTAATATTGTCAAAGGGAAAATTATGAATAAAGGGGTTTTTTTGTGATGTCTTCATGCTGAAGATCTTGATGCCTCAGAGCTGTTTTCTCCCGAGAAGGCTGGGACATCGTTGTGTGACCTCAGAAAGCTGCTGAGCCACCAGGTGAAGCCCGTTCTGGTTCAGCATCCAAAGCACCTGAATATCTTCCCCCACCTGTAGAAGGAAGCAGGTGTTAACACTCCAGTTTTATTACAGCTTTTTAAAGCTGTGCATGTGCTTTCAGTTGAGCAAGTAACTCTTGAGTTGAGCCAAACCTTCCTGTTATTTTTCTGCTTTTTCCCTGTCTTTGATTTGATTCTCACTGATGTGTCCTCTCTTAGTTTATTAATTACGTTTGAACTTATTTCCTGTTGTTCTGTTGGTTCTTTCTGGCAATTGTAAGTAGTTTGCACCACAACAAGAATGTTGTGGATTTCATATATATATATATATATATATGTATTACGTAGTTTTTAAAAGACTAAACTTTATCTAATTCAGTTTGAAATTAAAATCAGAAAAGCATGACTTTGTGAAAGGAATTTTAATTGTGCTTATGTGACATACTGATTTATTTTACATGCAACGCTATTTCTTTCATGGTTTGTTGAGTCATTTTCGAATTGCATTCATAATCTTGCAGTATTAAAATGAGTTTGTTAATTTAGAAGCTGAATCTTTACGTTTACTTCAGTTTAAATAAATGTAGACTAGGGATATTTCTGGGTTATGATGAAAGTGGTGTGGGTTTGGGGGTGGGAGGGGAGAGTAAGGGTTGAGAAGATAACAGCAGAGGTCAGTGGATCTAAAATATTTATTAAATTCTCCAGCTCTATGTGTCGATTACATTCTTCCTTAAAAAAACAGCAACCAAACAACACGCCCACAATAAAAAAAAATGTTAGTTGTTTCTTAATTGACTTCTAGAGAAGATTCCTGGTCTTTTGAAGTTTTCTAGGAGTTAAGAAAATTGTCTATCCTGAGAATTTAGCAAGTATCAACAGGTGAAATAATATGTAATAAGAATTGCAGTTTTTTTTTCTTATAAGATTGTGATACAAATTCAAGTGCAGTTAAGAATATTCTGTCCAGCAGTCTAGATAGTTGCAAAAGTACATACTCCTGAGCAAGCAGGAGTTATGCTTAAGTACACTTAAAATGTGCCCTCCCCCCCAGCCCCCAAAGCCAAGGGTTGGTGCAGCAGGGCCTGGAAAATGGATAAAACTGTTTGAAAAGTGTCGTTGGCTCAGTTTTCTCACCCATAGGGTTTAACTTGCACTATAAAGCTAAAGTTACAGATTAAGAACTATTGGGGGTCTTCTGACATGAAAATTAATAACAGATGGTTTATTTTTACTGAAGCCTGCACGTTCTGAAATGACTGGCTGTAAGGACTGATGCACTCGCAGTGTAGGAATTTGTAACTCTTGTTCTTTTTTATGGGAACATACCTCAATAATTCAAATTTTGAATTTCTTTTTTTTTTTCTCTTTAAGTATTGTCTGGTGGGGTTTTTCACCCTCGTTCTTTCTCCCTGTCCATTGGCTTGAGTTCAGATTCTTTTTTGCATCGTTTACATTGTTCTTCCTGATTTTGACACTGAGTTTTCTATGTAAATCCATATAAAAGTAAAAAAAACTTTACTATAAAACTGACAAATCTCCATTTTTTTGAAAGTAAGTTTCTTCTGAGCAGACAAAGCCACAGTGACTTTTGTCACCCCATAAGGGAATAGAAATTGTAATTCTGGAATGTACATTCTGTCCTGTCAGCATTTATTTCTATTTCATGAATCTGATTATTGTCCTGAAAACTGCATTGAAGATATGTGTTTAAACTTTTATTATGAACCTGGCACCTTTATGAGAAACAAACCCAAAAAAACCCACCCAACACCCTTGGTTTGTTTTAAGCCCATTCAGAGATTGGATTTTAAAAAAGAAAAAAAAAAAAAAGCCCAAATCCTGTATCCTTTCTATTCCTCACCCCTCCTTTACTCAAAGGAAAGGGGGAAATATTCAGTTTTCCTTCACAGTGAACATGAACAAACTCTAATATTGTCAAAGGGAAAATTATGAATAAAGGGGTTTTTTTGTGATGTCTTCATGCTGAAGATCTTGATGATGCCTCAGAGCTGTTTTCTCCCGAGAAGGCTGGGACATCGTTGTGTGACCTCAGAAAGCTGCTGAGCCACCAGGTGAAGCCCGTTCTGGTTCAGCATCCAAAGCACCTGAATATCTTCCCCCACCTGTAGAAGGAAGCAGGTGTTAACACTCCAGTTTTATTACAGCTTTTTAAAGCTGTGCATGTGCTTTCAGTTGAGCAAGTAACTCTTGAGTTGAGCCAAACCTTCCTGTTATTTTTCTGCTTTTTCCCTGTCTTTGATTTGATTCTCACTGATGTGTCCTCTCTTAGTTTATTAATTACGTTTGAACTTATTTCCTGTTGTTCTGTTGGTTCTTTCTGGCAATTGTAAGTAGTTTGCACCACAACAAGAATGTTGTGGATTTCATATATATATATATATATATGTATTACGTAGTTTTTAAAAGACTAAACTTTATCTAATTCAGTTTGAAATTAAAATCAGAAAAGCATGACTTTGTGAAAGGAATTTTAATTGTGCTTATGTGACATACTGATTTATTTTACATGCAACGCTATTTCTTTCATGGTTTGTTGAGTCATTTTCGAATTGCATTCATAATCTTGCAGTATTAAAATGAGTTTGTTAATTTAGAAGCTGAATCTTTACGTTTACTTCAGTTTAAATAAATGTAGACTAGGGATATTTCTGGGTTATGATGAAAGTGGTGTGGGTTTGGGGGTGGGAGGGGAGAGTAAGGGTTGAGAAGATAACAGCAGAGGTCAGTGGATCTAAAATATTTATTAAATTCTCCAGCTCTATGTGTCGATTACATTCTTCCTTAAAAAAACAGCAACCAAACAACACGCCCACAATAAAAAAAAATGTTAGTTGTTTCTTAATTGACTTCTAGAGAAGATTCCTGGTCTTTTGAAGTTTTCTAGGAGTTAAGAAAATTGTCTATCCTGAGAATTTAGCAAGTATCAACAGGTGAAATAATATGTAATAAGAATTGCAGTTTTTTTTTCTTATAAGATTGTGATACAAATTCAAGTGCAGTTAAGAATATTCTGTCCAGCAGTCTAGATAGTTGCAAAAGTACATACTCCTGAGCAAGCAGGAGTTATGCTTAAGTACACTTAAAATGTGCCCTCCCCCCCAGCCCCCAAAGCCAAGGGTTGGTGCAGCAGGGCCTGGAAAATGGATAAAACTGTTTGAAAAGTGTCGTTGGCTCAGTTTTCTCACCCATAGGGTTTAACTTGCACTATAAAGCTAAAGTTACAGATTAAGAACTATTGGGGGTCTTCTGACATGAAAATTAATAACAGATGGTTTATTTTTACTGAAGCCTGCACGTTCTGAAATGACTGGCTGTAAGGACTGATGCACTCGCAGTGTAGGAATTTGTAACTCTTGTTCTTTTTTATGGGAACATAACTCAATAATTCAAATTTTGAATTTTTTTTTTTTTTTTTTTCCTCTTTTAAGTATTATCTGGTGGGGTTTTTCACTCCTGTTCTTTCTCCCTGTCCACTAAATAATAACAATTCTAGAATTTGATTAAGGTATCACAATCATTCATTTTTGTGTACTCGGAGTAATTTAGAGAGCTGGTGACTAGATCTGAAATGGTTAATTATAGGAAATGCACAATCTGCTGTTTTCACTGGCACCTTATGGAAATTCAGTGTTCTTCTGTGAGGTCTGTGTCCAGAGGTTCATCTATTTTTGAAAGTAAGTTTCTTCTGAGCAGACAAAGCCACAGTGACTTTTGTCACCCCATAAGGGAATAGAAATTGTAATTCTGGAATGTACATTCTGTCCTGTCAGCATTTATTTCTATTTCATGAATCTGATTATTGTCCTGAAAACTGCATTGAAGATATGTGTGCTTTATTGCCCCTTCTGAATTAAAGTCAAAGTTTTAATTACTTAGGCTGAATATGGCACTCTGTCCTAAGACAGCAACTTACAACATTGGCACTTGTTATTGCTGCCTGCCTCTCCTCCCCTTCCCTGGGAAAAATGGGACGACTGAGAAGTCATCATCCCATTTTTTGTATTCCCCTTTAAATAGAATAATCTTCTTCAGTTCATCTCAGAAATCGATAGATTTCTTGACAACAAAATCTTGACAATGAACAGGGTTTTGGAGGTGCCTCTATATATTCCTTTTATCAAACTTTTAATTGAAAATTTCTATTTACTGTTACTCTGCAGTTTGCAAACTGTAGACTTATTAAATCATCCAGTTATTAAAGGAGGAGGGATTAAACTGTGTAACACATACTAGATTTTAAACAAAGGTTGGGGTTAAATACATACCGGAACATTGTAACATGTTTAATGGGGAATCCACCAATAAAGAAGTATTTGTATGAAGTACCCCATAAGGGAATAGAAATTGTAATTCTGGAATGTACATTCTGTCCTGTCAGCATTTATTTCTATTTCATGAATCTGATTATTGTCCTGAAAACTGCATTGAAGATATGTGTTTAAACTTTTATTATGAGCCTGGCACCTTTATGAGAAACAAATCCCAAACCCAACCAACACCCTTGGTTTGTTTTAAGCCCATTCAGAGATTGGATTTTAAAAAAAAAAAAAAAAAAAAAGCCCAAATCCTGTATCCTTTCTATTCCTCACCCCTCCTTTACTCAAAGGAAAGGGGGAAATATTCAGTTTTCCTTCACAGTGAACATGAACAAACTCTAATATTGTCAAAGGGAAAATTATGAATAAAGGGGTTTTTTTGTGATGTCTTCATGCTGAAGATCTTGATGCCTCAGAGCTGTTTTCTCCCGAGAAGGCTGGGACATCGTTGTGTGACCTCAGAAAGCTGCTGAGCCACCAGGTGAAGCCCGTTCTGGTTCAGCATCCAAAGCACCTGAATATCTTCCCCCACCTGTAGAAGGAAGCAGGTGTTAACACTCCAGTTTTATTACAGCTTTTTAAAGCTGTGCATGTGCTTTCAGTTGAGCAAGTAACTCTTGAGTTGAGCCAAACCTTCCTGTTATTTTTCTGCTTTTTCCCTGTCTTTGATTTGATTCTCACTGATGTGTCCTCTCTTAGTTTATTAATTACGTTTGAACTTATTTCCTGTTGTTCTGTTGGTTCTTTCTGGCAATTGTAAGTAGTTTGCACCACAACAAGAATGTTGTGGATTTCATATATATATATATATATATATGTATTACGTAGTTTTTAAAAGACTAAACTTTATCTAATTCAGTTTGAAATTAAAATCAGAAAAGCATGACTTTGTGAAAGGAATTTTAATTGTGCTTATGTGACATACTGATTTATTTTACATGCAACGCTATTTCTTTCATGGTTTGTTGAGTCATTTTCGAATTGCATTCATAATCTTGCAGTATTAAAATGAGTTTGTTAATTTAGAAGCTGAATCTTTACGTTTACTTCAGTTTAAATAAATGTAGACTAGGGATATTTCTGGGTTATGATGAAAGTGGTGTGGGTTTGGGGGTGGGAGGGGAGAGTAAGGGTTGAGAAGATAACAGCAGAGGTCAGTGGATCTAAAATATTTATTAAATTCTCCAGCTCTATGTGTCGATTACATTCTTCCTTAAAAAAACAGCAACCAAACAACACGCCCACAATAAAAAAAAATGTTAGTTGTTTCTTAATTGACTTCTAGAGAAGATTCCTGGTCTTTTGAAGTTTTCTAGGAGTTAAGAAAATTGTCTATCCTGAGAATTTAGCAAGTATCAACAGGTGAAATAATATGTAATAAGAATTGCAGTTTTTTTTTCTTATAAGATTGTGATACAAATTCAAGTGCAGTTAAGAATATTCTGTCCAGAAGTCTAGATAGTTGCAAAAGTACATACTCCTGAGCAAGCAGGAGTTATGCTTAAGTACACTTAAAATGTGCCCTCCCCCCCAGCCCCCAAAGCCAAGGGTTGGTGCAGCAGGGCCTGGAAAATGGATAAAACTGTTTGAAAAGTGTCGTTGGCTCAGTTTTCTCACCCATAGGGTTTAACTTGCACTATAAAGCTAAAGTTACAGATTAAGAACTATTGGGGGTCTTCTGACATGAAAATTAATAACAGATGGTTTATTTTTACTGAAGCCTGCACGTTCTGAAATGACTGGCTGTAAGGACTGATGCACTCGCAGTGTAGGAATTTGTAACTCTTGTTCTTTTTTATGGGAACATACCTCAATAATTCAAATTTTGAATTTCTTTTTTTTTTTCTCTTTAAGTATTGTCTGGTGGGGTTTTTCACCCTCGTTCTTTCTCCCTGTCCATTGAATAATAACAATTCTAGAATTTGATTAAGGTATCACAGTCATTCATTTTTGTGTACTCTGAGTAATTTGGAGAGCTGGTGACTAGATCTGAAATGGTTAATTATAGGAAATGCACAATCCCCTGTTTTCACTGGCACCTTATGGAAATTCAGGGTTCTTCTGTAAGGTCTGTGTCCAGAGGTTACCATTCAGCCATAGATCTGCTGCTGCTCTGTGTTTGAGGGGGAAGAGTCTGAAATAGGAGTGTATATATATGTGTGTGTATATATATATATATGCACCTACTGGCAGTTGTGTTTTTATTTCTAAAATCAGTTTTATTGCCCCATCTAAAGTAAAGTCAAAGTTTTAATTACTTAGGCTGTATATGGCACTCTGTCCTAAGACAGCAACTTATAACATTGGCACTTGTTATTGCTGCCTGCCTTCCTCTCCATCCCTTCCCTGGGAAAAATGGGACGACTGATAAGTCCTCATCCCATTTTTTGTATTCCCCTTTAAATCGAATAATCTTCTTCAGTTCATCTCAGAAATTAATAGAATTCTTGATGACAAAATATTGACAATGAACAGGGTTTTGGAGGTGTCTCTATATATTCCTTTTATCAAACTTTTAATTGAAAATTTCTATTTACTGTTACTTTGCAGTTTGCAAACTGCAGACTTATTAAATCATCCAGTTATTAAAAGAGGAGGGATTAAACTGTGTAACACATACTAGATTTTAAACAAAGGTTGAAGTTAAATACATACCGGAACATTGTAACATGTTTAATGGGGAATCCACCAATAAGGAAGTATTTGTATGAAGTAAGTAAATGATGGTAAATAAATAACTATTATATTTTATTACTCTCAGAATCTTGAATGAGCTCCAGATCATTAAAACCTTGCCTTCTTGATTGCTCGTCTGCAGAACATCATTTAGTATTGAGGAAAGAATTCTGTTGTGAAAATGCTTGCACTTTCAGGAAGTTGATTTTATTTTTTTTTCTTCTTCCTCCTCTTTAGACTTAAACCAGGCTTGCTTATGATTTTGCGTGAAAATAGACTTAATGTATATTAAGAGACATGTGGGCCCTAACCCCCTTGCTTTAGTGATGGGGCAGGTACCAATGGGAGGGTGGGAAGAGTCTCCCTGGTGCAGGCAGTCACAGAGAAATGTGTAATTTAGAATTAAGGGCACCAGAATGAAACCTATGTTACGTGGTGATAATTCTCTCACATTGCTTTTCTTAAAAATCATCTTCTTTTTATAGAAAGGAAGTCCTTTGGATGGTTAATCGTTATATCTATTCATACTTCTAAACGAAATAAAACGTGGGAGGCGGTTTATGGAAATTTGGTTTGAACTCTTAAAATCTGATGGTGTTTCTCAAATACATGGTTTTGAAAGAGCCTATTTGTCTGACTGTTACTGTATCCTGAAGTATTGCTAATATTTGTATTGTTTTTTCTGCTTTGCATATTTGGATTGTCTTCTTGGGCACGTATTTGTGATGAACCTACCTCGATGCAGTTCACGCGCTTCCTCTGTGATTCTCCTCTGGAGGTATGGATTTCTTTGGGGTGCAAGTTTTGAAACGGGTGTATTCTTTCCTCTTTGCTCTCTGTAGACAGCAAACCAGTACGGTATAAATGCTATAGATGGGTGTCACAATATTTGTGTCATCACTGACTGGTAAGAAGATAGGACTGTGTTTTCA
>NW_015090865.1:2819629-2821336 GCF_001431845.1 Calidris pugnax | reverse complement strand
TGATGCCTCAGAGCTGTTTTCTCCCGAGAAGGCTGGGACATCGTTGTGTGACCTCAGAAAGCTGCTGAGCCACCAGGTGAAGCTCGTTCTGGTTCAGCATCCAAAGCACCTGAATATCTTCCCCCACCTGTAGAAGGAAGCAGGTGTTAACACTCCAGTTTTATTACAGCTTTTTAAAGCTGTGCATGTGCTTTCAGTTGAGCAAGTAACTCTTGAGTTGAGCCAAACCTTCCTGTTATTTTTCTGCTTTTTCCCTGTCTTTGATTTGATTCTCACTGATGTGTCCTCTCTTAGTTTATTAATTACGTTTGAACTTATTTCCTGTTGTTCTGTTGGTTCTTTCTGGCAATTGTAAGTAGTTTGCACCACAACAAGAATGTTGTGGATTTCATATATATATATATATATATATGTATTACGTAGTTTTTAAAAGACTAAACTTTATCTAATTCAGTTTGAAATTAAAATCAGAAAAGCATGACTTTGTGAAAGGAATTTTAATTGTGCTTATGTGACATACTGATTTATTTTACATGCAACGCTATTTCTTTCATGGTTTGTTGAGTCATTTTCGAATTGCATTCATAATCTTGCAGTATTAAAATGAGTTTGTTAATTTAGAAGCTGAATCTTTACGTTTACTTCAGTTTAAATAAATGTAGACTAGGGATATTTCTGGGTTATGATGAAAGTGGTGTGGATTTGGGGGTGGGAGGGGAGGGTAAGGGTTGAGAAGATAACAGCAGAGGTCAGTGGATCTAAAATATTTATTAAATTCTCCAGCTCTATGTGTCAATTACATTCTTCCTTAAAAAAACAGCAACCAAACAACACGCCCACAATAAAAAAAAATGTTAGTTGTTTCTTAATTGACTTCTAGAGAAGATTCCTGGTCTTTTGAAGTTTTCTAGGAGTTAAGAAAATTGTCTATCCTGAGAATTTAGCAAGTATCAACAGGTGAAATAATATGTAATAAGAATTGCAGTTTTTTTTTCTTATAAGATTGTGATACAAATTCAAGTGCAGTTAAGAATATTCTGTCCAGAAGTCTAGATAGTTGCAAAAGTACATACTCCTGAGCAAGCAGGAGTTATGCTTAAGTACACTTAAAATGTGCCCTCCCCCCCAGCCCCCAAAGCCAAGGGTTGGTGCAGCAGGGCCTGGAAAATGGATAAAACTGTTTGAAAAGTGTCGTTGGCTCAGTTTTCTCACCCATAGGGTTTAACTTGCACTATAAAGCTAAAGTTACAGATTAAGAACTATTGGGGGTCTTCTGACATGAAAATTAATAACAGATGGTTTATTTTTACTGAAGCCTGCACGTTCTGAAATGACTGGCTGTAAGGACTGATGCACTCGCAGTGTAGGAATTTGTAACTCTTGTTCTTTTTTATGGGAACATACCTCAATAATTCAAATTTTGAATTTTTTTTTTTTTTTCTCTTTAAGTATTGTCTGGTGGGGTTTTTCACCCTCGTTCTTTCTCCCTGTCCATTGAATAATAACAATTCTAGAATTTGATTAAGGTATCACAGTCATTCATTTTTGTGTACTCTGAGTAATTTGGAGAGCTGGTGACTAGATCTGAAATGGTTAATTATAGGAAATGCACAATCCCCTGTTTTCACTGGCACCTTATGGAAATTCAGGGTTCTTCTGTAAGGTCTGTGTCCAGAGGTTACCATTCAGCCATAGATCTGCTGCTGC
>NW_015090865.1:2812736-2818870 GCF_001431845.1 Calidris pugnax | reverse complement strand
TGATGCCTCAGAGCTGTTTTCTCCCGAGAAGGCTGGGACATCGTTGTGTGACCTCAGAAAGCTGCTGAGCCACCAGGTGAAGCCCGTTCTGGTTCAGCATCCAAAGCACCTGAATATCTTCCCCCACCTGTAGAAGGAAGCAGGTGTTAACACTCCAGTTTTATTACAGCTTTTTAAAGCTGTGCATGTGCTTTCAGTTGAGCAAGTAACTCTTGAGTTGAGCCAAACCTTCCTGTTATTTTTCTGCTTTTTCCCTGTCTTTGATTTGATTCTCACTGATGTGTCCTCTCTTAGTTTATTAATTACGTTTGAACTTATTTCCTGTTGTTCTGTTGGTTCTTTCTGGCAATTGTAAGTAGTTTGCACCACAACAAGAATGTTGTGGATTTCATATATATATATATATATATATGTATTACGTAGTTTTTAAAAGACTAAACTTTATCTAATTCAGTTTGAAATTAAAATCAGAAAAGCATGACTTTGTGAAAGGAATTTTAATTGTGCTTATGTGACATACTGATTTATTTTACATGCAACGCTATTTCTTTCATGGTTTGTTGAGTCATTTTCGAATTGCATTCATAATCTTGCAGTATTAAAATGAGTTTGTTAATTTAGAAGCTGAATCTTTACGTTTACTTCAGTTTAAATAAATGTAGACTAGGGATATTTCTGGGTTATGATGAAAGTGGTGTGGATTTGGGGGTGGGAGGGGAGGGTAAGGGTTGAGAAGATAACAGCAGAGGTCAGTGGATCTAAAATATTTATTAAATTCTCCAGCTCTATGTGTCAATTACATTCTTCCTTAAAAAAACAGCAACCAAACAACACGCCCACAATAAAAAAAAATGTTAGTTGTTTCTTAATTGACTTCTAGAGAAGATTCCTGGTCTTTTGAAGTTTTCTAGGAGTTAAGAAAATTGTCTATCCTGAGAATTTAGCAAGTATCAACAGGTGAAATAATATGTAATAAGAATTGCAGTTTTTTTTTCTTATAAGATTGTGATACAAATTCAAGTGCAGTTAAGAATATTCTGTCCAGAAGTCTAGATAGTTGCAAAAGTACATACTCCTGAGCAAGCAGGAGTTATGCTTAAGTACACTTAAAATGTGCCCTCCCCCCCAGCCCCCAAAGCCAAGGGTTGGTGCAGCAGGGCCTGGAAAATGGATAAAACTGTTTGAAAAGTGTCGTTGGCTCAGTTTTCTCACCCATAGGGTTTAACTTGCACTATAAAGCTAAAGTTACAGATTAAGAACTATTGGGGGTCTTCTGACATGAAAATTAATAACAGATGGTTTATTTTTACTGAAGCCTGCACGTTCTGAAATGACTGGCTGTAAGGACTGATGCACTCGCAGTGTAGGAATTTGTAACTCTTGTTCTTTTTTATGGGAACATACCTCAATAATTCAAATTTTGAATTTCTTTTTTTTTTTCTCTTTAAGTATTGTCTGGTGGGGTTTTTCACCCTCGTTCTTTCTCCCTGTCCATTGAATAATAACAATTCTAGAATTTGATTAAGGTATCACAGTCATTCATTTTTGTGTACTCTGAGTAATTTGGAGAGCTGGTGACTAGATCTGAAATGGTTAATTATAGGAAATGCACAATCCCCTGTTTTCACTGGCACCTTATGGAAATTCAGGGTTCTTCTGTAAGGTCTGTGTCCAGAGGTTACCATTCAGCCATAGATCTGCTGCTGCTCTGTGTTTGAGGGGGAAGAGTCTGAAATAGGAGTGTATATATATGTGTGTGTATATATATATATATGCACCTACTGGCAGTTGTGTTTTTATTTCTAAAATCAGTTTTATTGCCCCATCTAAAGTAAAGTCAAAGTTTTAATTACTTAGGCTGTATATGGCACTCTGTCCTAAGACAGCAACTTATAACATTGGCACTTGTTATTGCTGCCTGCCTTCCTCTCCATCCCTTCCCTGGGAAAAATGGGACGACTGATAAGTCCTCATCCCATTTTTTGTATTCCCCTTTAAATCGAATAATCTTCTTCAGTTCATCTCAGAAATTAATAGAATTCTTGATGACAAAATATTGACAATGAACAGGGTTTTGGAGGTGTCTCTATATATTCCTTTTATCAAACTTTTAATTGAAAATTTCTATTTACTGTTACTTTGCAGTTTGCAAACTGCAGACTTATTAAATCATCCAGTTATTAAAAGAGGAGGGATTAAACTGTGTAACACATACTAGATTTTAAACAAAGGTTGAAGTTAAATACATACCGGAACATTGTAACATGTTTAATGGGGAATCCACCAATAAGGAAGTATTTGTATGAAGTAAGTAAATGATGGTAAATAAATAACTATTATATTTTATTACTCTCAGAATCTTGAATGAGCTCCAGATCATTAAAACATTGCCTTTTTGATTGCTCGTCTGCAGAACATCATTTAGTATTGAGGAAAGAATTCTGTTGTGAAAATGCTTGCACTTTCAGGAAGTTGATTTTATTTTTTTTTCTTCTTCCTCCTCTTTAGACTTAAACCAGGCTTGCTTATGATTTTGCGTGAAAATAGACTTAATGTATATTAAGAGACATGTGGGCCCTAACCCCCTTGCTTTAGTGATGGGGCAGGTACCAATGGGAGGGTGGGAAGAGTCTCCCTGGTGCAGGCAGTCACAGAGAAATGTGTAATTTAGAATTAAGGGCACCAGAATGAAACCTATGTTACGTGGTGATAATTCTCTCACATTGCTTTTCTTAAAAATCATCTTCTTTTTATAGAAAGGAAGTCCTTTGGATGGTTAATCGTTATATCTATTCATACTTCTAAACGAAATAAAACGTGGGAGGCGGTTTATGGAAATTTGGTTTGAACTCTTAAAATCTGATGGTGTTTCTCAAATACATGGTTTTGAAAGAGCCTATTTGTCTGACTGTTACTGTATCCTGAAGTATTGCTAATATTTGTATTGTTTTTTCTGCTTTGCATATTTGGACTGTCTTCTTGGGCACGTATTTGTGATGAACCTACCTCGATGCAGTTCACGCGCTTCCTCTGTGATTCTCCTCTGGAGGTATGGATTTCTTTGGGGTGCAAGTTTTGAAACGGGTGTATTCTTTCCTCTTTGCTCTCTGTAGACAGCAAACCAGTACGGTATAAATGCTATAGATGGGTGTCACAATATTTGTGTCATCACTGACTGGTAAGAAGATAAGACTGTGTTTTCAAAGGAGGCTGAGGACTCCTTTGCTGGACAATAAGCTACCACTGAATTTCACATCACTGTGTTAAATAGTAGCAGAGAGTGCTGTCTTGATTTATTTCTATGAAGAAAAAATGCATTAATAACTTACTGAACTGGTATTTGACTACAAGCTGAGTTAAAAGTTTAGGAGAGCTGCTGTTGCTTCGTTTCAGGCAAACGTACTGCTGTGGGTTCCTTGCACTGTCTTTCTTGTTAGTCTTAAAGAGTTAAGTACCGCGTGACTGTAATGAAATTGTCAGGTTATAGTAATTACGCTGGTAATTTGATATGTGGAAGTTTGAATGGATCCATGTGTGGAGAGTTTGTTGCTTTTCTCTGCCGAGTCCACTGGCCTTTACATTCCTGAAAGCTGAAGAGTAATAGAGCTCATTAGACTTTATAGGAAAAGGGCTTTTATCACCTCGTCAACTCAGGCAGCAGACTGCCATTATAGTCTTAATTTTGTATGGCTACGTAGATGTTGATGCACACTTCCCTGCCAGGTTTATACCGGTATTGTTTCTTACAGACACTTTTTATTGACATTTCGAAGCTTGAATTAAATTTTGTGTGGCACCACTGCAGATGTCTTCAATTAGATGAAGTTAAATAAAAGGGGTTGTATATCAGAGGCCAAGGGATTCTTGAAATTCTTTATTCTGAAACAGTTGCCACAAGCAAATCTTCTAGTATGTAGTCTGTTTACTCTTTTGAAGAGAAATAATTTAAAATCAAATTTAAACCTTACATGATTTCAATTTGTAATTTTTTGAATTTTTAATGTCATTATTAGCTGCAAATAGTATGAACACCCAAACTCTTCCTGGCTTTTTTATTTCCTCACTTTACTATTCTGTTGAGGTTCGATTTTGGCTATGGACTTTGGCACAAAAAATGAATATTAAAAAAAAAAATCCAGTCTGTAGTAGCAGAAAAACAGGCAAATTTCTAGCAGTAAACAGGGTAATGTAGAGAGAACTGCTTTAGGGTTTTTTATTCATCCTTTTGTCTTAGAAGCTACATTTAAACATTTGCCATTTTACCATTGTACCTCTCGGTACAGCAGTTGGAAGGAGCCTCAGCACTCAGATGTCCCATGGCATTACACAGTTGAATGAGGATTTTTTGGGGGTTTTTTTTTGGTTTTTTTTTCAAATCCTTCTCTAATTGCTCTTTAGTCTTTTTCCATTTTGACTGACGCTAAGCATTAAATCAATGATTTCATGAAACTGCTCTCAAAAGCATCTCTTTGAGTGAATTGCTAATTTATATCCCATTGTCTAGATATAGCAATATTTTTCCCCATACATTTATGAACATTTGACATTTCCTCTGCCCTTTTAATCACTTGGTATTGCGGGATCTTTCTGTAGTTGTTTACACTCAGCTCTTGTTAATCATCCTGAACACTTTTAAATTATCAGTGCAGTTTGCAGCAACATTGTTCAGTCTTCAGTGACTCACGTACCAGTGTGGAGAACAGCATAGATCCTCCACGATGGAAGGTTGAGGTGCTTTCCATTATGTAAATGATCGTTTGTTCTCATTTTGTCTGCTTTTGTCTGTATTGAGGTGCTTTGGAATCCTAAAGACCTGAAAGACATTTGTGAATCAAGATCTTTGCTCTTTGAAAAGCACATCAGCTTCTGCTTCACTATATTTTGTTTATTGATACGTGTTAATTTCTAGGAGATGTAATAAATAATGTGATTATGGGTCTGTAATTCCCAGGATTGCCTTCTGTAGAATGTCATGTTTAAGTTACACTCAGTGCACTGCTCGGGACTAAATCAAGACTCATTTCATTAAGACATCTTTAGCATTTTAAGTTTATTGTCACTGTGTTAAATAGTTGATGGTATCACTCAAATACTATACTTTTCCAGTAAGGCATAGAAATTAGCTCTGGATTCTGTCACTGTGTTAAATAGTTGATGGTATCACACTTTTCCAGTAAGGTATAGAAATTAGCTCTGGATTCAGAGTCTTATATCCTGATGCAGTGAGTTGATTTACTTTGTTTTGATATGGAATCACAGAATTGTTCAGGTTGGAAGGGACCTCTTGAGCTCACCTAGTCCAACACTTCTGCTGCAGCAGATTGTCCAGGACCATGGGTTTTGAGTTTCTCCAAGGATGGAGACTCCATGGGCTCCCTGGACACCCTGGGCCATTGTTTGACCACCTTCTCAGTTAAAACCTGTTTCCTTCTGTTCAGATTGAATTTCGTGTGTTTTAATTTGCACACATTGCCCCTTGTCCTGTCAGTGGTAACCACTGGGAAGAATCTGGCTCCCTCATCTTCGTTCCCTCCCATCAGGTATTTCTACATATCGATAAACCCTCCCCGTGCATCGTCTGGTCTCGAGGCTGAAGAGTCCCTGCTTCCTCAAGCTCTACTTAAACCTCAGAGCCTCTTGCTCTTTATGGCCCTTGTGGACTTGCCCAGTGAGTCCTTATTTTTCTTGCACTGGGGAAATACAACAAAAACACAGTGCTGAGCAGAGAGGAAGGCTCACCTCCCTCACCCCCTGGTGCAGCACGGGATGCTGTTGGCCTTTTCTTGCTGCCAGGGTGCATTGCTGGCTTTTTTAAAAATAAACAGTGCTACCTCTCTGCTGACACAGCTTATATTTGTAGGCTGCTTTTACAGCATCTCCAGTAATCCCTAACGAAAGGAGGACGTAGTAGTGAAAAGGAAATATGTTGCTAACCAAGAGATAGGAATCTACCATATGGTAGGTTGTGTGTGTGTGTGCCTTTGGGAAAGCAACTGCTGGAATTAATCACTTCACTTCTTTGGCAAATAATTTCCACTGGAGTGGAGCAGTCAGGAGTTTCCTGGCTTTTTTTTTTTTGCTTTTTTTTTTTTTTTTTTTTTTTTTTTTAAAGGGTTAGATTGGGTTTATATTTC
>NW_015090865.1:2511199-2812590 GCF_001431845.1 Calidris pugnax | reverse complement strand
CGATTTTGGCTATGGACTTTGGCACAAAAAATGAATATTAAAAAAAAAAATCCAGTCTGTAGTAGCAGAAAAACAGGCAAATTTCTAGCAGTAAACAGGGTAATGTAGAGAGAACTGCTTTAGGGTTTTTTATTCATCCTTTTGTCTTAGAAGCTACATTTAAACATTTGCCATTTTACCATTGTACCTCTCGGTACAGCAGTTGGAAGGAGCCTCAGCACTCAGATGTCCCATGGCATTACACAGTTGAATGAGGATTTTTTGGGGTTTTTTTTTGTTTTTTTTTTCAAATCCTTCTCTAATTGCTCTTTAGTCTTTTTCCATTTTGACTGACGCTAAGCATTAAATCAATGATTTCATGAAACTGCTCTCAAAAGCATCTCTTTGAGTGAATTGCTAATTTATATCCCATTGTCTAGATATAGCAATATTTTTCCCCATACATTTATGAACATTTGACATTTCCTCTGCCCTTTTAATCACTTGATATTGCGGGATCTTTCTGTAGTTGTTTACACTCAGCTCTTGTTAATCATCCTGAACACTTTTAAATTATCAGTGCAGTTTGCAGCAACATTGTTCAGTCTTCAGTGACTCACGTACCAGTGTGGAGAACAGCATAGATCCTCCACGATGGAAGGTTGAGGTGCTTTCCATTATGTAAATGATCGTTTGTTCTCATTTTGTCTGCTTTTGTCTGTATTGAGGTGCTTTGGAATCCTAAAGACCTGAAAGACATTTGTGAATCAAGATCTTTGCTCTTTGAAAAGCACATCAGCTTCTGCTCCACTATATTTTGTTTATTGATACGTGTTAATTTCTAGGAGATGTAATAAATAATGTGATTATGGGTCTGTAATTCCCAGGATTGCCTTCTGTAGAATGTCATGTTTAAGTTACACTCAGTGCACTGCTCGGGACTAAATCAAGACTCATTTCATTAAGACATCTTGGCAAAGGGCTTTTTTTTTTTTTCTTGACTATAGTAGTGTAGAGATCACCATGATGTCTGCATGGGGATACTGTTGCATATCTTTATATTGAAGTCCCTTCTACATTCACAGCTTCACTAATCTTTTTAGCATTTTAAGCTTACTGTCACTGTGTTAAATAGTTGATGGTATCACACTTTTCCAGTAAGGTATAGAAATTAGCTCTGGATTCAGAGTCTTATATCCTGATGCAGTGAGTTGATTTACTTTGTTTTGATATGGAATCACAGAATTGTTCAGGTTGGAAGGGGCCTCTTGAGCTCACCTAGTCCAACCCTCCTGCTGGAGCAGATTGTCCAGGACCATGGGTTTTGAGTATCTCCAAGGATGGAGACTCTACAGGCTCCCTGGACAGAGCAGATTGTCCAGGACCATGGGTTTTGAGTTTCTCCAAGGATGGAGACTCCATGGGCTCCCTGGACACCCTGGGCCATTGTTTGACCACCTTCTCAGTTAAAACCCGTTTCCTTCTGTTCAGATTGAATTTCGTGTGTTTTAATTTGCACACATTGCCCCTTGTCCTGTCAGTGGTAACCACTGGGAAGAATCTGGCTCCCTCATCTTCGTTCCCTCCCATCAGGTATTTCTACATATCGATAAACCCTCCCCGTGCATCGTCTGGTCTCGAGGCTGAAGAGTCCCTGCTTCCTCAAGCTCTACTTAAACCTCAGAGCCTCTTGCTCTTTATGGCCCTTGTGGACTTGCCCAGTGAGTCCTTATTTTTCTTGCACTGGGGAAATACAACAAAAACACAGTGCTGAGCAGAGAGGAAGGCTCACCTCCCTCACCCCCTGGTGCAGCACGGGATGCTGTTGGCCTTTTCTTGCTGCCAGGGTGCATTGCTGGCTTTTTTAAAAATAAAAATATGCAGTGCTACCTCTCTGCTGACACAGCTTATATTTGTAGGCTACTTTCACAGCATCTCCAGTAATCCCTAACGAAAGGAGGACGTAGTAGTGAAAAGGAAATATGTTGCTAACCAAGAGATAGGAATCTACCATATGGTAGGTTGTGTGTGTGTGTGCCTTTGGGAAAGCAACTGCTGGAATTAATCACTTCACTTCTTTGGCAAATAATTTCCACTGGAGTGGAGCAGTCAGGAGTTTCCTGGCTTTTTTTTTTTTGCTTTTTTTTTTTTTCTTTTTTCTTTGTGTAAGGGTTAGCATGGGTTTCATATCTCCATCCACAGCAGAGGGTAAAATGGAAAAGTTCAAGATAGGAAATTTCATGAAACCTTCCAGAGAAAAGTAATTGTGCAGTTAGTATGGTCACTCCATTTTTGGGAGTTGAGTAGGCAGAGCCTTCTACAGCTGCACGCTGGTCTGGCATGTGGGTTAATAAGTGCAATTTCCATAATAATAAAGTAATAAAACATCTCTTAAAAGTAAAGAGGAAAAACTAAAGTGCTTTGAAGAAAATGGAGTGCTCTCAGCATCACTGAATGGTTATTACATTGAGGTGTACTAATTGGGGCAATATGTAATTGCAGTTGCTATTAAATATTTAAATTTTAATAATGCCTTACAAAATATGAGCAATCAAATGTGTTCACAGGATCATTAGCTGGCAGAATATGAAGACAAGTAGAATTAACGTGTGATGGAATATATTGTATTTTTCTCTGCAACATAGTTTAAATGTTGGAGAGAGAATTGCTAGCTTTTATTTTTGCCCTGGATTTAGTGGTGGGGTTTTTTATTGTTTCAATATCATCAGATTATAACAGTTGATTGTGTTGAAGTTTGAGTAGAAATTGTTCATTTTAAATAAGTTGGCCCCTCTGGGCTGATTCCAGGGCTAATGTGTATTGTTTTGGGTAGATGAGGTGAGCCCTCCCCGGTGGGGTTTGCTCACCTGATGTCACTGGTGTGTTTTACAGCACCTTTGACAGGGGTGGTCCCAGGGGGACAGGGCAGGAGTGTGAAATGCTATAACCTGCCTCAGGAAAATGGTTCCTATTCTAGACCTGTTTCATGTCAAACTGCCTGGACGGTGCATGAGAAATCAAGTTAAAAGGAGCCAAGTATTCATTGAGAAATTGGAGAAAACATAATACTTACAAGCATTACAAAAGATTACATTGTATGAAAACTTTTCAAGGAGGAGGAAAATGGTACTCATTTTAAAAAAATGTTATTTGCTTAATGTAATGGGAGATCCCTGATCATTTTGCCTGAAATCAGTGCTGTGCTGCTTATGTTTGTTACAGAACATAGACTCTTTTATGCTCGTGACATTTCATTGTAATTGCATTAGAGAAATAACTGTAGTTTATACTTTACTACAAGTTCTTCACTGATGCTAATATTTCAGTGTGCAGAGGTCTGGTGACCAAACCCATATGATGCCATTTGGAGGTTTAGGGACACAGACACAGCATTTGTTTAACTTCAGAAGACTTTTCTTTGAGTGCAAATCTTTTCCATGTTGGTTTAGACAATCTTTTTTAATGTTCATTAAATCCTAAATGATGAGTTTTTGACAAAGAAAGAAAATCTGTTGTAACTGACATGTAAGGAAGTCTCTGTTATGTTACCAATCACATTTCCCTGTGGCCTGAAGGAGATGTTTCATTTTTTTCTGCACCCTGGGAGCCGAGAGGAGAACTCAGCCTGGGCTGAGAAATCCCTGGAGACAACTTCTTACTTGACTGTGTCCTGGCTGAAAAGTTTTACTGCTGACCTTGTGATTTCATTTGGCTCTACTGAAAGTTGAGGATATTGTATGAAACCATAACTGTTGAATAAGTGAATTTTACCTGAATGAGAAGAAACCCAGTTTAATATGCTGGTATCTGAGTCTAATATGCTCATATACTGCAGATTGAGCTCTCAAATGTTTGATCGTTTCACTTTTACAGTATCTGCAGCTCCAGAACTAGTTTTATGCCATATAACCATATGAAAATGCAAACGTTTTATTGTATGGCCTTTATTTTGGGACTTATTGGTTGGGTAAGTCAGTTGAAAGGATTTTTGTTCACGTGATTGATTTCTTTTGACACATGTGGTACCAATTAGAATAACTTCTACTGCCCATCATCTCTTCAGTCTGCGCTACTGTATCAAAATACTTGATTAAACCCACCTTCTGTTGTTGTAATGCAAACCAGTTGGTAATAGTAGGCAATATTGTCAGATTTATTGAGTGAGAAGCAGCTTTCTGAAGATCTGGCAATGCAGTGAAAAACATGACTAGATGGATAATTAAGTTGAGCACAGTGGAATTCAGGATTAAAGTAAACTTGACGTGGGAGAAAATGGCATGCCAAAGTTGGTTGTGTAATACAGTTTAAATTAGGAGATCGTTTTCTTCTTAATTTGAAGCATCAGTTCCTGGCTCTAGGTGCTTTACCCCGTCCGGAGACATACTTCACTGCATATCCAAAACCACAGCGCACAAGAATAGTGATTGAAGCATCAGTTCCTGGCTCTAGGTGCTTTGCCCCGTCCGGAGACATACTGCATATCCAAAACCACAGCACACAGAATAGTGAGTTCTTAGTGTTTTTGCAGAAGATACTCTGATGTAAGCTGACAAAGAAGTGCCACAGATCTTCTCGCAACGCAGAGTTTCAGGTTCTGAGACAAAATGTGTTCTGTTGGTCATAAAGAGTAAACCTCACATAAAGAGTGAGCTGCTCAGTTCTTTTTATAAATGCTCTTCTCAAGGAACTTTAATGGCCACTCTGAAAAAGCTGAATTTCTGTGGTCAAAGTGTTCCCAGTACCTGGGGACACCGGGGGAGAGAAACAGCAGGGTTTTTGCTGTGGCAGAAAGTGCTGGAGGAACTGGGCAGCTCTGGGAAGCACCAGTGTGGTGAAATGTCCCTCCTTCACCTTCCTGCCTTCGGGCTACGTCTTGTTGAAGAACAAGTAGGTCAAATTAAAGAGTAGCTGCAGAATTGGTTTGCATGTAATAATGCATTAATAACTTGATGAATCACATCCTTGTTTTATCATGTCAGTATAACAGCCCCTCGATGGCAGAGGCAGATCCACAGATTGGTGTTTAGGATGTGTGATATGTAGAGTTTACTGATCATGGGTACAGCAAAGGTCACAAATGATGCAGGGAACTAACATTGCTTTCCCTGCTTCTCAAACTCCTTTTTCTCTTTTTGTATGTCCATGGATAGCGGGAATAATTTCTCACAGTATTTACTTTTGTGTTAAAATGCTTACTAAAATTGTTTTTGTACTGCAAGTCTCCCTGTCAGACGATTGCATCTCTCTTTTGGTTTTCCTTAGGCAGAGAATGCACCCAATGGACCAGAATGTGGCTATGGCTCTTTCCACCAGCAGTACTGGCTGGATGGGAAGATAATTGCTGTTGGAGTAATTGATATCCTGCCCTACTGCGTGTCCTCTGTCTATCTGTACTATGATCCAGACTATTCTTTCTTGTCTTTGGGAGTCTACTCTGCATTACGGTAAGAGGACGTTTTTATTATCTGGTTAGTCATAATAGTAAGAATTGATACTTGTTCCTTGATCATGGGTACAGCAAAGGTCACAAATGATGCAGGGAACTAACATTGCTTTCCCTGCTTCTCAAACTCCTTTTTCTCTTTTTGTATGTCCATGGATAGCAGGAATAATTTCTCACAGTATTTACTTTTGTGTTAAAATGCTTACTAAAATTGTTTTTTGTACTGCAAGTCTCCCTGTCAGACGATTGCATCTCTCTTTTGGTTTTCCTTAGGCAGAGAATGCACCCAATGGACCAGAATGTGGCTATGGCTCTTTCCACCAGCAGTACTGGCTGGATGGGAAGATAATTGCTGTTGGAGTAATTGATATCCTGCCCTACTGCGTGTCCTCTGTCTATCTGTACTATGATCCAGACTATTCTTTCTTGTCTTTGGGAGTCTACTCTGCATTACGGTAAGAGGACATTTTTGTTATCTGGTTAGTCATAATAGAAAGAATTGATACTTGTTCCTAAAGTTAAGCTTTTATTTGCAGTCTAAACATATACTGGTAATGCTATGTCTAGCAAAGTATTTGCTTGTTTTTTTATTTATTTTAGTTCTCTCCAGATGGTTGCGTTCCAAAAAAACTTTTAATTGTCATCCTTGAATAGGGATGTATCTTTCTAGTTAGCTAAACATTATAAAGAATAAAAGACCACTCACAAGTGAAATACCTAGTTTTTATTGCCCCTCAAAATAATTTAGTATTGCTTGGTTTCAGCAGGAAAAGACCTTTGTTTGTTTGAATAGAAATAACTCTTCCTTTGGCCTTTTTCATAGCCCAGTCACCAAATGAAATTAATCACTTTTATAGTTTTATGCACATTGAGATCATAAATAAATGAGTACCTAAAAACCGTTGTCTTCTGAATTAGTAGTCTCCTGCTGTACTAGCACTAGGTATGTTTTTCAGGTATGTTAATCTCATTATCTTTGTCTTTAGGAAGTCTGATGGAGAGAGTAATCCTATGAATTTTAAAGCCTTAAATTAACTATCAGCGTAGTCTTGCAAAACAGTAGGAATAGTGACTCATGCTTTCCACTGTGAATAAGACTTGTGTGCTAAATTGCAAGTTACTATTTTTCTTCTGTAAGCAATTTTAGCATTCCATTATTATTATGAGGAAAAAAAAAAACCCTAAATAAGTGGAAATATTTCTGCATCTCAGTTTTTTTCTTAGCTTTTTTGCTTGTCTGTGTACATGAAGTAAGCTGGTCACAGACACGTGGTCTTCCCAGTGAGGTTCTTGTGAAGCAACTGGGCTTGAACCTCGTGCCAGACATGTCTGTTTTCAAGTTTCTCTGGGTTTGAGAAGCTCTAGCAGAAGTCTTTACCTGTTGAGATACTGTTTCAGGTATGAAAGAAGCTCTAGAATTGTCAGATCCCACTTCTTTCTCCAAGGCATCCTGTTGAGAAGCATCTTCTCTATACATGGAGTTTTGTAGCTCTTGTTTAGTGTAACCCACCAGGGTGGGTAAATATGACATGACTTTTGAAATATGGAAAGTGCAAACGCTGTTTTTTAGGAAACCTTTCCTTATCACAGTTACTTCACATGACTTTTGAAATATGGAAAGTGCAAACACTGTTTTTAGGAAACCTCTCCTTATCGCAGTTACTTAATGTACTTTTGCGATAACTAATAAACCACATGCAATTTAATCTCTCAGAACTGCAATTACTTATAATTTGTTTGGATTTTGATTAGGATCTTTTGATTTCCTAAGGATCTTTTTTTTTTTTTAATTCTCCTTTTGGGTGTATTCTTCTCTTTGTAGCGGTGAATTTTGTGATTTCTGAATAATCTTTACATGGGTTGTTCAAATGCGTATGTCAAAGGGGTTTTCCCACAAAGTTCACTATTAAATTGCTGACATCAGCCCGATGGTTTATTGCTGCTGAAATGAGGTGCTGCAGTCGTTCCTCTCCATCTCTGCTCTATGCTGGGCTTCTAGAAACCATGTGTTGAGCCACTTTAATTTACAGAACAGAAAACTGTTTGCTTTAGCAACCTGGTTAGTGAGGGGAGTTGGCTCAGTGAAGAACCTGTTAACACCAGAGCTGGTGCAAGAGTTGTGATGGAACCACGACGTGTAGATGAGAATGGCCAGGGAGGGGGAGAGCAGGTCTTTCTTCCACCTCTGGTAAGATCGTAGATCAGTGAAGTCCTAAAGTGACATTTTCTCCAAGTCTGTCACCTTTAATAGGAGCTGATAACGTTACCTTACTGTTAGCTCTCCTCACCTTTTTCTGGAGTGGTTCTTTATGAAGAAGAAACTGTAGAATCACATAAGATTTTAGGTCAGAAGGGACCTCTGGATGTCTTCTGGTCCAGTTCCAGTGCAAATCAGGGCTAACTTCAAATCCATGAGCATTAATGGAGCTGTTGCTGTAGCATCTCCAGTGGTCTATGTCTAAAAGAGTCTGAATCGTCATTTTTTCTGATGCATTCAGTGGCACTGGCGATTTTATGAAATTAATCAGCATTAACAAATGTAGAAAAAATGTTAGAACTCCTGTGATTTCAAATTTATCTTCTTTCTGTCTATTAGTGGTCTAGGTTTTTAGAAGTACTTCATTACATATGCAAGATACTTGAAATTAGACTATTATTTTTTTTCTATGTGAGGTGAGCACATAAAATACTAAGTCCTCCTATTTCATTACATATGCAAGATACTTGAAATTAGGCTAGTATTTTTTTCCATGTGAGGTGAGCACATAAAATATTAAGTCCTCCTACTCAGTGGCATTGGCGATTTTATGAAATTAATCAGCATTAACAAATGTAGAAAAAATGTTAGAACTCCTGTGATTTCAAATTTATCTTCTTTCTGTCTATTAGTGGTCTAGGTTTTTAGAAGTACTTCATTACATATGCAAGATACTTGAAATTAGGCTAGTATTTTTTTCCATGTGAGGTGAGCACATAAAATATTAAGTCCTCCTACGGGTTATTTTTTAGCATTTGTACATATCAGATTACTTTATGTCATAATACACTGACATAATCCATGCTTAGGAATTCTTGAAATGATTTTAAATTTTCTACATAATAAATTTAAAACTTTGTCGGCGCAACATGCGTGCGTGGCTCAACTAGTGAAAAAGCAGCTTATAAATTCTGCAGCATTTAAGGGCAATAAAAATGAGTTCCCAACAGTCTTAGAGGGAGCCAGCCTTGTTGTTCTTTCAAAAAGAGAAAAAAAAAATAATCTTGAGAGTTAGGGAGGATTTAGGAAGTTGCAAAGGAATCTGATACCTTCAAAGCTGTTGCCAATTTTACTCTGAGGAGGTTAAACTGCGTTGCAGCGCTGTCACTTCCACTTCATGCTACTTGGGGAATTTTTGCTGCTGAGTCGAAGAAAGGATGGGATTTGAAGATCGTTTGAAATATGTAGGCGTGTAAGTAAAGAATGAGGGGAGAAGAAGCTACTTGTGAAATACTAGTCTTACCAAAGAGGGGAAAAAAATAAATCAAGAAATATTGAGTGATTCTTATTCTTATTTGCAGAAAAAAATTAACCCTTCCCTCAAATACCTAAAATCATGACTCCTAGACAAGCAGAGTATTCATAACCTCTGTTTCGTAAGAGGACAAGTACTTGACCTTCTTTTCAATTTGGATTATGTAGCACTGAAATACTAAGTCTGAATTTTGTATTGATGAAATAAGTATGTGTCTTCCTCACTAGTTGACTCTTGCCAAGCTCCAACAGCCGTTACAACTCGTTAGAGATGTACCGTAACTGAGAGCTTTACAAAAAGGTAATTGCAAGTCTGTCTGAGTCCCTTTTCCGTAGGGATTTAGGCAGGATGAAGGCAGGTAGATGTGAGTTTTGTGTTACAATGGCACCCGATTGCTGCTTCTGGTTTAAAATGATGGTGTCGGAGGATTCTCTTGCATGGGATCACAGCGCACACTCCTTCTACAGGAAGGAGAAGGATGGTTTAGCATTCCCCCAGCTAAACTTTGCCTGGAGTGGGATTGGCCAAATAGATGAATGAAAGATCATTGAATTGTCTAGGTCGGAAGGGACCATTCAGATCATCTAGTCCGACCATCAATGTAGCACTGACAAAAACCATCACAAAGCCATATCTCTAAGCATCACGTCTCCCTGTCTTTTAAATGCCTCCAGGGATGATGATTCCACCACTTCTCTGGGCAGCCCATTCCAATGCTTAACCACCTTTTCAGTGTAAAAATTTTTCTTGCTATCCAATCTGAACCTCCCCTGGTGCAACTTGAGGGCATTTTCTCTTGTCCCATCGCTTGTGACTTGGGAGAAGAGCAGAACTTCCTTCTCGCTATGCTCTCCTTTCAGGGAGTTGTAGAGAACAATAAAGATAAAGCAAGAAATTGAGTTAAGGGTCTGTAGTGGGGACATATCACTGGAGGCCACAGGACGTGTGAAGACATGGGCAGTAGTTCTAAGCCAACTACCTTTGGTAGCACGGGCACTGATTTGCTTGCATGAAGCTTTATTGCCCATGGTCAGGCTGTTCCTGCAGCCCAGTTTTTCTCTCATTACCCTATGGTCTGTTTATTTCCCTTTCTGCTCACTTTGAGTCTTCTTGTTTTGTGAAATCAGACAGTGTCATCCAATCGGAAAGAGAGTAGAAGAGATTTTGAAATGCAAAGATAATGTTTTTTCCCTGTAGTGTTCCAGTTTTTTGAATAGCAGGAAGGTATTTGTTTTAATTAGCTCCAGGATAATCTGCATGAAACAGTCTGATTGTTTAACTTTCTGCCATGTCTTAAAGATTACATATATGAAGTGCATGTTTGTAGATTTTTGGGAGTACGTAAATCTCACTGTTGTATTTACCTGGATTTCCAGATGTGGAGTAATTTATTTCTAGGCATTCTCCTCTTGGAACAGATGTATATTGATACAGAGTTATCATGGACCCATGACGGTCTTGGCAAACTGAAATGTTAGGTTTTTAATGTATTTAAATGTCTTAATTACTAACTTAATATTAATTGATTTTAAAAAACAAACAGTATTTCTACATGTATATTGATACAGAGTTATCATGGACCCATGACGGTCTTGGCAAACTGAAATGTTAGGTTTTTAATGTATTTAAATGTCTTAATTGCTAACAATATTAATTGATTTAAAAAAACAAACAATATTTTTACATGCTTCCTGTATGCTCATGCTCATATCCTCTTGTCCCTTCAACATTGAAAGTAAGAACCACCAGACATATTTTTTTCAAACTTGGTACAAATGTGAACTGCAAAGTTACAAACACTGTAAAAATGAGCATTATATTGGAAACACCAACAGAATCTTTGTGATAATACTAGTCCCAGTAAAATAAAAAGCAAAATTATTTTGGAATCCATTAACACATCTCTTTCAGAAGAAATGAGAAAATCATACAAACAAACATGGGCTAGATGAAAAATACCTTCTGTTGCATAAAGATGGATGTTTTTACATGTAAATTGCTTGAATGCAAATAAGGGAACAAACAAGAGGCTTATCTTTGAATCTGGTTTTTTAAAAATACTCAGATGTTTGCCAATCAGTCTACAATAGCTGTGACATATTTCTGTAGAATACCAATGTATGTGAATATCAACAAGAAACCCGTTAAATAGAGGCTCCTAGTCACTTTTATTTGAATTTCAAGTCAGTTAATTGGCAGGAGAAAACACAAAAATGAAAGTATTTTGAGCCTGACATGGTGTTTTGCATTTTGGTGATCTGGTTTTTTGTTTTTTAAGCATTAATTTTCAGTTTATTATCTTTGGGAGTTTTTAAGCATTAATTTTGAGTTTGTCTTCATTTTTTTTATTTGATAGGTCAAGAGCCAGGTAGCTGTAAAATATTTCAATATGAAGAGGTAAAATGAATATAAGAATTGTACTCAGAAGTAATTAGTTTCTTCTCTCCTTTCACAGGGAAATTGCTTTTACCAGGCAACTTCACGAAAAAGCTCCTGATCTCTGTTTTTATTATATGGGTTTCTACATTCATTCATGCCCCAAAATGAGATACAAGGTAAAGTGTGTTTTTACTTATTTCCTTAGTGTGCTATTATTCAAAGCATTTGACAGTGTTCATAGTAATACAATATTTTGTAATTGTCATTTCGGATTTTAATGTAGACTTTATATGGTTAAAATTGAACATTGGTTACTATTTAACTTGGCTTAGGAATTTTTTATTTTTATTTTTTTTAAATTTAGCTGCATGTGGTATTTATTACAAGTTGGCTGAAAAGCTGTTCACATGGAGAGATTTTTTCGAGTCTGTCAGATAATAGTTTGTAATTTGTTACCTGGCTATCTCATGTTTACGGCGTATCTTCCAATAGACTCAAATTCTCCTGGTTTTAGATTTGCATATTTGTGGACCTGTTGCTTAGTGACCGTAGGCAGCGATAACGTGCCTTCGTGGTCTTGGCTGCGCTTGGGTTTTTCCTCTTTGGTTTTTTTTGTTAGAGAAAGGGGACTTGTGCTGCCAATCGGACCAGTGGGAAGCTCGGTTGGCAGCAAGTTTGAGCCAGGTGGCAGAGTTTTGAAGAAAAAAATAAATCAGGAAAATCCACAGAATGTTTAGAATAACCATCCTGTCACCAAACCTCCTTTGTGTAACCCTCTTGGTTTCAACTTTGTTTTAAACCTGAGCGCCTGTGGGTGTCTCTCTTCTGTAGCTCTTGCATCTCCTGAATGTGGTATCTTTTCTTTTTAAATGTATCATTGCTTTTTAATATTATGATATAATTTCAGAGTCCTGAACATTGACAGAAATTTGCTGAATGTAACCAGATATATCTGTTAATAACGTAAAAAGATACAAAGCTCATGAAAAATAGAGTAAGAGGTGCAGTCTTTTCTTTTCTAAAATCTTTTTTCTAAAAATGTTTTCTAAAAATCTGCAGTGCTCTCAGCTAGTTTTCAAAAAGCCAAAAAATTGCAATGCTCATTGAAGTGATGGTTGTGAGGAAAACCCATTTCAGCTTTTATTGTGGCCTGCACTACAGGTGACCATGATGATTCAGTCTTCTGAAATTAACAAATCCCTCCTCCTCCTTTTGTTAGTTGTTTGTCTTTTTTTGTGTGGTTTTTTTTGTTTTGTTTACTTTTTCCCCCCTTTCTTTGTCAGCTTGAGTTTACCATCTACATCTGTTGGCAAACAGAATATTAAGTTTGAGGGAAGCAAATGGGTGAGCTGGAAATCACTGCCTCTGACATCGAAATTGTCTTAAAGGCTCTCACATCACCAGCTTGATCCACAGGTTCTCATTACCTGCTCTGTTCTTTGGAAATATTTAAAAGTTTGGGATGCATTTCATTTACTATGGCACTTAAGAAAAGAAACAAATCTGATTATAATAGCAACGAGCATCCCAGTTCTGAAAGACAACATTGCTGAGAAACTTTGGGTCCAGCTGCTTGTAGTAAGTTTTAATAAAAATGTGAACTTTGTATATGTGGATTAAACAAAGCTCATACATGAGTCAATGTATTAAAGCAGCCGGCAAACTATTAAAATATGAAGATTAAATGCTGTAAGGCTGGGAGCTAACCTCAGTAGCCACTATACATTGGTATTATTTATTATAATGTGGTATCTCTTCTGTGGGGCCTGTGTTGTTGCTTGAAAATGATTGTATCAAGAGTATAAGATTCTCACGGTGCTTCTAGTTTTCATTCTTAAATAATGGAAATTGAATAAATTGTAGTTGGGAGTGTTATAACGTATTTTTCTCTTCACAAAAACTCCTTTTCTTCCTGTTGTTCCCAAACAGCTTGCATTTGATTGCAGTGTGATTTGAAGATGGAGGAGTACCAGTGAAATCAGTGAGGATGGGAGAAGGCAATATATTGCAATATTAGGCTGGGTTTCAGTTCCCAACTTCTTTTAGATTTGTTCCCATGTATGGGTTAATATTTATGAGCTGGTAAAATAAAACCTACATCACATTGAGACAAAAGGATTTCTGTAGTCCTATTAACTATGCTAATATGGAAAAATGCTATGAAAAACCTTAAGCAATGGCTTTGTTCCATTTTTTCCGGGTAGGTTAGGGTAATACAAGATGAAAATGGTTCTCTGAAGAAACTCACGACCTTGTGGTAAAACTTCTCAGGCTTTGTTAGATGTGGTCGCTCTTATGTTGGAAAATAGTCTCCTGGAAAATTCTCCTGGAAAATTTTCCAGGGCTCATGAGATGCAAAGTCTTTTTCCTAATGCCTTTTGGAGTCTCTGATAAAATTTTAAATATAAGAAAGTATTTTAGTTCAGGATGATGTTGGTCTCAGGCTTGCTTCTCATGCATTTAAGTACTAGAGCTGTACTTGTTAATGCTTTTCGATTAAAGACAGTTGTTTTCAAACTTATTTATAGTTACAGAAATAAAAGAACCACCTTCAATGAACAGCCACATCAAAGAGATGCTTGAGAGGATCTTGGATTTTTTCCTGTACTGATATGCTGTTTTATCCCACATCTTTCCAAGTCAAAAAATTTTGCTCTATGTTACTAAATTCACATTTTTCCAATCACCGCTGAACTCTTTGAGATCCTTTCTGTTCTTTCCATTACAGTTTTTTGATACTGATTTTGAGTCTCATGGTGGGTGACGCTCAATTGATTTTGGGTTTGTGCTTTGTAGATTTACTATTTGTAAATAGTAAGTGTACTTGCTGCATGCATTTGCTCTTCACACCTCTGTTGACCTTAAATCAAGTTCTCCTCTCAGTTCTTGTGTTGGATAGGATCTGTTGGTGATACATTCTACGTGACTTTCCTTAGTTCTGGGTTTTCTGAGGTATTTTTCAGTGTCAATATTTGCATGCAAATACTGCAATTGGAGCATCTGTCATTACTTGTTTGGGTCAATGATCTTTCCCTGAAGCCCCTCTGCCAACCTTGAAAATAACTATCAGCGTACTTTGAAGTGTGTAAGAGATTTAATGTCCTCTTGCTGTGTTATCTCTGTGTACCGTTTTAAGAGCATTCTACGATGTGAAGAGGTGTTTTGACTGAAATCTTTATCCAGACTTGTAGGCAGGCCAAAGTAAATGGAATTCTTTCAAGCAGTCTCCTTCGGTATCAAGGCATGGCCAGACTTCAGATAGATGGAATACTAGAAAGGGTTCTGAAATGTCAGAAAAGAAACAAAAGGCTGATTCATCTGTGATTAATCATTCTTAAACTAAATACCTCGGACTGACTGTGGTCGTAAGTGGTGCCCCTGGAATTTTATGGTACTTGAGAGCCAATTTTTTTGGCTGCTTTCAGGAATTTCAGCATCGCTCCTCCTGCAGCAGTGAAACACACCCAGTGGTAGCCTGGGCTTCCACAGTCACGGGACCCACGAAGGTCTGGCTCATCCTCACCACTTGTCCTGCCTCTTTGGCCATTTGTGACCGTAGAATTTAGTTCACCTTGTCAATAAGTTTGGATTTGCTGTGCCAGCAGAAAGGCATGAGGGAAAGAGACTTAATGTGACGTGGCTTGATGTGATCCTCGATGGTTTTCGGGGTATAGGCACCCACTGAGCAGCACCTTTGCAAAATGTGTCACTAGTGCCACACAAATAGATTTGGCATTTTCATACCTCTGTGCTTGGTCTTTTTATTCAGCACATATTGAAGTTGCTACCAGCTGCCAGCCCGTGTTTCTCACTGGTGTTACCACTTACCCTGATAATGGGAAAAGATGGTGAGCTGAGAGTAGTTGGGAGGATTGGAGTTGCTCTGCTCATGGCTGTTAGCATTTGCACTTGTGGCTTTTCCAGGGTTAATTTTGTCCGTTTATAGGAATAAATATGTATTCACATTAGTACCGAACAATTATGTGTATAAATAGTTCATAAATATTCAGCTAAATATTCTGAAAAGACAGTACTTGTTACAGAGTGCCAAGTTGTCGCTTGCGATACCGTTTGGTAATAAAGCACTGAAATAGCTGGGTTGAAAAAGCATTATCTACTCTAAGAAAGCAAGAAGAGTTTTGGTTTTTTGGCGGGACTGTTAAAGCAAACAACAAAATAATAAAGACAAAATCGTACAATAATAATAATAATAAAGCCCTGAAAATTGTAAGCTACAGAAGTGGGGGGAAAATTTTGGTTTTTCTGTATGTCTTGTTAGCATTACTTTTAACTGCCTCCCTTCTCCCTCCCTTCCATTTCTCCACCAGTCTTCCCCGCTGGCCAGGATGCTCCCCTACATTAGCATCCGCAGCTAAAATGGAACATTCATTTCTTCAGAGCTCTGCACTTCCCCATGTGTTCCTTCTAAAGGTTTGGGTTAGTCACTGGGGGGAAAAGACTACCCTCAGTTATATTGGAGCTTTGGGGTTAAAATCCAAAGGGATTTTGAGAAATCTTTTCAAGTGGCTGGCCAAGACTTCCAAAAGTATTTTGGATGATTGACTCGCTGTACATGTGTTAAATGCTTCTGAAAATCAAGTTGCTTTAATATTCCTTCAAGTTGTAACTCACGCAAAAAGTCCTTATCCCTCTACATATATTTTATTAAAATGTGTTCCAACTCAAAGGCTGGCTGGGTTTTGGATCTGATAAGTCGTGTTCTATTCAGGATTGCAGTGACCCTTACTGCTTGCTGCTCCCCCACTTTTTTTTCTTCTTTTTTTTTCATTTTTCCTTTTTCTTTTGTTCTTTTATTCCATAAAAGCTTTCTCCTTTCACCTTCCCTCATCTGGAAGACTCTTACTAACTACTGAGAGCCCTCACTCAGTGGATAGCACTAAGTATGTAGGAATAAACAACTATGAGAAAGTTGGGCAGAATAAAAAATGCCATGGGTGAACAATAATTAGTTCTTTAGTTCTTGTTGTAATGCTAGTGATAAATACTTAAAAGTATTTCTTTCTTACTTTGAACAGCATCTTACGAAACGTTTGAGGCCACCTTCTAGGTTGCTTTTCTTTATTCTTTAAGACATTTCTAGTTGGGTTGTGAAAACTACATGATAAGCATCAAAAAGCAGGAATTAAGGAGATGCTCAGTCCTGGGTAGCAACAGCCATTACTGAATCCTGACAGTGGATTTTCAGTGGAAATATAATTATTAAAAGCAGAATATCAGCTTTTGTGTTTTTTTCATAGGAGGTAAAGATAGAAAACTACATGATAAGCATCAAAAAGCAGGAATTAAGGAGATGCTCAGTCCTGGGTAGCAACAGCCATTACTGAATCCTGACAGTGGATTTTCAGTGGAAATATAATTATTAAAAGCAGAATATCAGCTTTTGTGTTTTTTTCATAGGAGGTAAAGATAGTGAATGCAATTACTACTTTTTTTTTTTTCCTAAGCTGCTGTTTTATATTGTGTGTTTAACTTTTCTACTAGAAACAAACACAGGTCCCAGGCATTTCTTAACTTTATTTTTCCTTTTAACTTTTTTTTTTTTTTCCTAAGCTGCTGTTTTATATTGTTTGTTTAACTTTTCTACTAGAAACAAACACAGGTCCCAGGCATTTCTTAACTTTATTTTTCCTTTTAAAATACTTGCAGTCAGGACTTACGTTTTTTGGAACTCCCTTGGGAAAAATGAGAATATGTCCCTGGGGTTTTACTTTCCTAATTTTGGAAATGTGGAGTTCTTTTCAGTTGTTTACTTGAAGTTTAAGATGATTGAAGTGTAGCAGAACTGAAATGAAAATAATATGTATATTTATGCCTGTTTGTCTTATTTGTAGACTTTTATCAGGGCAGAAAGAAATGTCTGTTGTATAGGTCTCGGCTGACTTGTGGAGTGAACGAGTCTCTTTCTCATTACTGTCCTGGCCCTTGAGAAAATAAACATGTGTCCAGACGCAGAAGTTTTTGGGGTGTGTTGCACAAGCTTCGAAGGAATTGTATCTGAAAGTAATTTTCAGAGTGAAGTTGTATTTGTGAGACATGACCTTTCTCCAGTTTCAGCTGTGTACCTGTAACTTCTTCCTTGATGGCTCTTTGCTTACAAAACAAAATTCCTCCAACTGTGTAAACTTGTGTGTGTGTGTGCTTTACTTGTCTATACTGGAGAAATAAATAGAGGGAACTTGCCTGTCTCTGTCAAAAGGAGCTGCTAAAAAGATTTATTCAGGATCATGTTAATAAACCCGAGGCAAACCATCGTCTGAATGATAATAGCTAGTAGAAATTTATCATGTCTAATTCATGACTCTGCATAGTCATAAATTCACTGCTTATTGCTGACTTGGTACTAAATCTTGTCTGAAGGCTTATTTGGGGGCTCCAGAGCAACCATTAGCAATTAAAGTGAGAACTGTAAACTGACGTGTGTAGACAAAAGAGGTGTGGGGTTTGTTTGGTTGGGGCTTTTTTGGAGGGGGAATAATATACTTCACAATTCACGTGTCTTTAATTTTTCTCCTTCATCTGAGCAATGAGGTTACAACTCACATTTCAGAATTTTCCAATTATAGTTCTATAGAAATCCATTAGTCCTTGCTAGTAAGTGTAAGAATGCAGGGAATTGGGTGTCTTTTTAAAGTTTCTAACAAGCACATGGATTGATATAGTGCTGTGTTGTCGGCTTCGCTTCATTTTTTGTTGATTTAATCATTTTTGGATGGTTGTCAAGAGCTAGTTAAATTGTTTTGCTTCTGAATTTTGACTGTCTCCGTGTCTCGTGGTGGGTATTCCCAAAAGCAAGTAACATGCGGAGATGCGATGCTGTGATGCAAAAGGTTAAACCATGTTTATGAAGATAATGCTCTTCGCTTTTCCTAACATAGTCCACATGCGGAGATGCGATGCTGTGATGCAAAAGGTTAAACCATGTTTACGAAGATAATGCTCTTCACTTTTTTCCTAGCATAGTCTGTGTGTGAAGTTGTTCATAGCTGTGCCAGTTTTCAAGGGTTGGGCAAAATATCAAAGTTCTTGTGTCCTGGAACAAAACGAGCCCTTTAAATCTGTCACTGAAGTGCAAGTCATTGAAACACGGGGACGTTTGGTCTGTGCACCACGTTTGCTGAACCTGGCAATGCTTGGAACGTTGGATCTCTCGTTTGACTTCAAATCTGATTGCTCTTACTGTATTCTTTCTAATTTTTGCTGGTTTGCTGATTATATTAGCTCTAATTAGGCAACATGACCGAGTGGAATTTATTTGGTCTGAAAGCCAGGAACTCCTGCTTTTCCTGGCTCTGCCGTATTTCACCTTGTGGTCTTTACAGTAGGAGCTGGCTGACAAGTCAGTTAATCTACACTAGAGATGTTTTTTCTCCAATTTTCCAGGAAAGATTTAATGGTAGATACTTTAATGAGGTCTGGTTTTACTAAGACCTCATTAATTTTACAGAGGTATCACAGTACACGTCTCTGAAGTGTTACATTTAATCTAGATGACAATTCATGATTTTGAATGATTGTTTTCTTTGTGTGAGTTTGTTTAGCTGGTGACTGTACTGAGTCTCCAAGTAAAAGTGTGTTAATGAAGGGCTATTATTTATCTTCAACCCTGATGTTAAACACAATGCTGCCAATGGTCTCGTTTGTAAGAAGTTCAGCATCACTGTTTGGAATTGAGAGACCCGGACTCTGGGAGAGGGGAATGGTTTGGTGCCGGGAGGGACCAGTGCAGTCATAGAAAAGGAGCCTTGTTCAGGGCTGGGAGGCATTATGTATCCGTCCCCTCACTCCAAGGCAGCATCAACTATTTGTCTGCACTTTTGAAACCTGCTAGATAGACATCCGTGTGCCAAAAGTCTCCTTTGATAAAGTTATATACACCTCCATGCGTTGGTGGTTATATTCCTACACATTCTTGTGCTTTATTAGTCTTCCCAATGAATTTTTTTAATTTGTGTCTGAACTGAACTTTTCTTCCTAAAGAATATTACATTTTGTCCTGCCTATCATGCACATAAAGCCCCCTGTTATTTCTTTTTTTTTTTTTTTTTGCAATACCTTTCTTTCTAAACCTGATGGCTACCATCACGTCTGCAGTTCTGCCCTAGAGAATGAAACCAAGCTTTCTGTCTAAGGCCCTCAAATGCTGACCTTGGCTTCTACCATTTGTTTCTATAAGATGAGTTATTACCTTCATCATTCTAAAGAAGATGGTAGACTCTGGAGGCAAGGAGAAATGGGAGAAAGGAGGAAAAAAAAAGAGAAGTGTGTGAGTACAAAATTTTCAGAATGGGCTAAATAGGAACTTGGACTGAATTGTTTTTAATAAGGTTTGTGACAAAATGACTAGGAAAGCACACGCCTGCATGCCTTTGAATCTCTGTTCTTCATTCTGCTTTAGCCAAGTCTCTGTTAAAAGTTGCATTTTTCTTTATTTCAGGAGAGAATATTGCATTCAGTGAGGTGACAAAACAGAGAGAGTTTTATGGTTGTTCCTTCCAGTGCCTATGGAGATCTTCTGGATGAGTTTTTTTCTTCCTTACTATAGAAATTATTTTTTATAGTATTGTAGCAAATGCTGGAAGTGGCAGCTCAAGGAAAGTAACAAATTTGGAATAGAGCTCTTGGATGGTGCTGTGTTTTCACGAGGTCTGTTGTGAGGGCACTGGAGCTCTGAGAGACACTACCCTGAGGTTTCTGCTTATCATGTGAGAGTGTTAACTGCTGCCAAAAACTTGATTTTGTTTAATTGTTTTCAACTGAATAATTGAACTGTTCTAAAAGGAATGACTGAAACTGTTGGGAGTAGTTATTTGCTGTGTTAGATGTGTAGGATAACTTTGGGATTCGTACTGGAGAGGTTTCAAGGGAGCAGATCATCCTTTTTAATAGAATATTATACTGTTTGCTTCCTTCCTCTTTCTTGCTCGGAATTAAAATGTTTTCACAAATAATGCTGAGCTAGAATGACAAAAAAGGGGTCTGAAAAGGACCCCATTGTCAACTAATTGAAGAAGAATGGGTTCGTGGAGCGAAAGTACACAGGAACCAAATCTCTGTTCTTCCCAACACAAATGTGCTGTTGTTTTATGAATGGACAGAAGACAAGATGGGCTTTTTGTTCCACTGATCCATTGATTTTATTTATTTATTTAAGATATTAAGGCTAGTGTTCTGAAGGGCTACTTAGTGCTAATACGGTCAGTAAGGTTGATCCATGATTTATTTTGTGAATATTTTTTTTCATTTCTTTACATTCTTTCCATTTCAGTCTTTACCAGTTGGCATTGTGGGGTTGCTATTAATTGTATTTAATTATCTTCCATTCAGGGGGAAGGGGAGGAAGGTGGAGAGATATTATGGTATATTTTGGGGGGGCTTGCCACTCTGCATTTGTGTCCTACACTGGCAGTGAAAGACAACGAGAACCAGAGATTCTGTCCCAAATTCTGCCCATGCTTCTTGTGTGGACAACCTGAGGGTGCTGTGCAGGGACATCAGGTGGGAAGGTCTGCACGAGGAACAACTTTGGGGCTGCTCCACCACAATGCCTGCTAAATTAAGTATGGCAGTGAGAAAGGATTCAAAGGACAGCACCTGAGCAGTCTAAAGTATCGCAAAATGGTATTTTATGTGTTTCTCCTAAATCGTTGTGTGCTTCTAATAGACCTCAATTTGTAAGCCCCGACTGAAATTTTATTCTAGAAGATAAATCGGTTTCTTTCTCAGAACTGTGTCTGTTTTGCTGCTTGTTGCTGATGATAGTTTAATGGATTTACAAGCACAAAATTATTCTGTGTTAATGGGGGACGGTAAAGAAACTCTGTACGTTAAACGTCGTCTTGATCACATTGATGACTGAATTGTTAGTCCTCAAATAGCTGTACTAACAGCCCCACCTTCTGATGAAGTTTTAAATGATAGTATATTTACCTTGTTTACTTGTGATGTGGGAAGAAGTTAGGGTGATGATCCAAGAAAAGAGATGGTAATATTCCTCAAGCCCATACCTATTAAGTTGGAAAAGTTACAAACTGCCACAAAAGTATCTAAAATCACTTATAGGCTACAAACCAAATTCAGCGTAAGATGGGCTTCCTTTAATCCTCTCCCCTCTCTGGTGGTTGCATGAGCAACAACAAACAAGAATGAGCGTGAACCTTCTCCTGAGAGTCTCGTAAAACTGAGATTTATGAACTCTTTCTGGGTTTTTGGCCAAGTCTCTGGCTCCGGGCTGCGTTGAGTTGCTTGGATTGGGCAACCTCAACAGAAATCTTCTCTAAAGGGGCAGCTGGAGACCTTCTGATGGTGGAGCTGGACGTGCCGTGCTTCTGCCAAGACTCCTCAGCACAACAGCCTCCTGGCTGCTGGGCAATGAAACAGCTTCAGATGCCACCAAGGCTGAACAGGGGGCAGAAAATGTTTGGCCTCTGTCCTTTAGATATATAGATCTGGCTGAAACCATTCTGTCAGTATTTAGTGGCATCTGATGCTAAGCATACAAGTATTTACTGTGCTTTGCTCTTTATTCTAGAAATGTGTTAAAAGTGCATGGGAGCGCATGAAAACTGCTTTCATGTTTCAAGATGTGCGTGAATGCAGTCTGGAGCTTTATTGGTTTTAAAATAAAGCAAGGAGATTGCCTAGGCAATTTTTAATTATTTTAATTCTAGAAAACAAGGATAATAAACTGCTCAAATGTCAACAAAATGCTTGACTTCTGTGAGTGCAGTTCTAATTTTCATACTTCCCTAATCCTATATTTGGATGTACATTTAATACACCCTTGAATTACCTTGAATTTATGTATGATCAGGACTTAACCATAGCATATGGTACAGCTACTGATTCCAGCCTTCAAACTTGTTTTCTTCTGCGAAGGTGATTATAAAGAACAAAAGAAAACAGTTTCCAGACATCTGGCATTAAGAGAAAACTGAAGTGTTGATGTTTCAGCTCAAAGACTTCAGGGATAGATAATGTTAAACAGTATGTGTTCCTAAACATGCACGTAGTCGTTAGTGCACCTTTTGATGGCAATAATTTTGATGAGAGCATCATAGAGAATCTGTTCTGACCGACTCTGAGGACAGTGTTGGGCAGCTTTGCAGAGCCACAAACACACACGTGGGCATTTCCATTGCTAATGGGTGCAAAAGCTGCATCTGGAATTGCCACTGCAGAATTTGCTACTATAATTTCTTTTTTTTTTTTTTTTTCAGTTTTGTATAATAAAAATGGATTGACTTGACAAGAATTCCAGCGTAATATTTTATATTTTATAATAGAATAATAAATTCCAGTTTAATACTTTTTTTTTATAATTAAGGAGACAGAATTTATTAACTTAAGGAGGAGTTTGAAAACAAGTCAATGTCAAAAAGAACATGCTGAAAGGGTACAATTATCTTTACTGTGTTATGTCCTTGGGCAGTTATTATTCCCTGCAAAATAGCTTAACAAAAATCCAATACGTCTTTCTATGTAGCCATATTTTCTATGTCTTACTCCTACGATTGTTTAGCGTTCCTATATTTGGATTCTTTCTCCACTTTCTTATATTTAGCGTGGTTCCAGAGGGACTCTTAATGCGTTGAAGCCCAGAAACGAGGGCCCTCCCAGTGTTTCTTCTGCCAGCTGACACAAACGGCCTGGCTTTCAGTTTTCAGTTCTGAGTCCCAGGGCTGAGATGATGAACAGGAGTTGGGACAGGCTGTGGTGGCACTTCACCTTCTGCTTTCTGCCAAGTTGGGCTGTTCTTGGCTCTTTGCAGTAGGTGTTTTCATGCGCCGTAGGGAGGTGCGATGCCTGGTGGCTTGGTTTGACATGTTCCCAGCCTTGAAGCCCAGGTGCCACCTCTGCTGCAGTGACAAAACTAAACACTTTTTTGCAATACAATATTTTTTTTTGGTGTCTCGTTTTGAGACTGTTGCAGTGGGATCAAGAAGGGCTTGGTTCCAGCCGTGTGGTCTGTGAGCCCCACAGGGGGAGCGGGTCCCGAGGTGATGCAGGATGCTCTCCTGCTGAGACCAAGCCCAGACAGACTTTGTTTACAACTTCTCCTCTCCCAGCAAACAAAGCAAACTTGTTTAACCAACACTTGACAAACAAATTGGACCTAAAATTAGATTGCTTACTTCATGAGTGAAAATTTACTATGAAAACAAACATTTTTAAGGGACAATAGAAGAAACTTCTTTTAAAGTGCACTTCTTCTGGTGGTCAAGAATGTTGGTACAGATACTTGTTGATACTTTGTACAGATTGCTGTTTTTTTACTTGCTGTTTAAGTTCTAACACATGCGTGGAATACGGCGGTAAAGCCAGCTTTTTATTTATTTATTTATTCATTTTTTTAATCTGTGGTAAGTTCTAACACATGCGTGGAATACGGCGATAAAGCCAGCTTTTTATTTATTTATTCATTTTTTAATCTGCAGATGTAGGGGGAGACAAGGAGGTTTAGATTTTTTTTGGTAGAGGTGTGTTACTCCATCCTGATAATATGAATTGTAGACTCTTAAACAGTGAATTTTATCGTTGTCTTATTTTCTACTTCAGACTTCAGTCCGAATACTGTCTTTTTGTGTGTGTTAAGGATGTGTTACGTTGAATTTTGCAAAAGGATTTAGTCAAGATCCTGCAGAAATTAAGTTTTTACTAATAAGCTTCCCAGTGCTGTTTTCTCCACTTTGTCCCACAACCTTACTCTTTTCTACTATCCTAAGATTACTGTTAACACCTATTTGTGTGTATGTACCACAGTTGTTGAAGTCGTTTCTTCAATACTGGGTGTGTATATTTCAGTGTTGAATGACTAAAGGTCAATTATTTGGCTTTTACTAGTTTTTTTTAATTGCTGGACTTGGAAAAACATGTCAAATGTACCATGTGTTGATAGAAAGCCTTAAAGATAAAAATCTTGTGCTCTTCTGAATTATCAATTCAGAATATTATTACTTGTTCTTAGATGCATGAAAGCAAAAAGAAATGAAAAAAGCTGGAGTGGCAACTTTTAAAGTGACATTGTTTTTCAACATGATTTAGTTGCAGGAATACTATAAATACTTTTGAAGTCTCACATAGCATATCTTAATCTAAAGCCAACATCCTGCATCTGAATTCTTAATTAGGAGTATATTTCAGCTCATGAATATCAGTGTTTCACAACTTGAGAAGCTGTCAATTAGTCTAGTATTTATTATGTCTTCAAATATTCCACAGTCTGAGTCAATAGCTGAGCATGAAGGTGAAGTATGAAATTATTTATTCAGTAAAAAGCTACCGTCAGCCCAGACTTTCCTGGGTAGGTCTTATTTTCTTGCCCTTGGAGTCTGGAGAGATTTTTTTGGCAAGTTCTCCATGTTTCTGGCTGAGTTTTTGGAAACCCCATTGGAGAAAGAAGTAAGACTTTGGGCAAGTCTAGTATGAGGTCGTATTCCTGGTGGTGGCTGTAGGTGGAAACGTGGGGATAGATCTGAGCAGAAGAAGTTGCAAGCACTAGTCTGTGCTCCGAGCAGCTTGGGGGGCTCAAGGGTGGTTGAGTGGGATGAAGGTTGAGTTTTGGAGCACCCTGCCCTCATCCCCATTCCTGTTGTGCTGGTGGATTAGTTCTGGTGAATGGTCATGTTCTGGTTCCCTGTACACTTGTACAGAAAAACATTTTAAAACATGCTCACTGTCATTTATATTCTACCAATTTAATTTTGTGTCTGAATATATTTTTTTTTTCCTATTAAATAAACATGGTCTGTAGTGTTTTTACTTTGATAGCTAGATAGACGAAGCCTGTCTCCAACAGGGCATTAATTTAGCTTTGCTGTGGAGTATGTCTATAAGCTGCTTGGATGAATGCTGTTCTTTTGGATCTGGTTCCAGCCAGTGAGGTATTAATGAATCTTTCAAGCTATTTGATATCAGTGTGACAATTCTGTGTATGTAAGTGTAAAGCGTGAGTGTGATATATTAGGTTGTGCGTATTTTTCTTGTGATTATTTTACTTTATATTAAATATAAGAAAATAAACTTTAATGCTTAATTTCATACACTTGATTTAATGAACTCAAAAAATATTGTCAGTTTATGGCAGCTCATCAAGAGAAAGATATGGGATCCACTTTTTTTTTTTTCCCCTTTTTTTCTTCTTTTGCTTCTCACAGCTGCCAAAATAAACTCCTTTTGAGATAGACCTAAGTCAACATAGTTGGTGTGTCTCTAATGAAGCATTCCTCTTGAGGCCCCTACTTGGGTTTTATCTTTTTTTGTCGTAGTTTTTTTTATATCTCTCTTTCCAAGTTTAATGCTGGAGTCTCCTTAAGAATTTCTGAAGCAGATTTATAGTAAACAAGTTCCATTTCAGTTATCGTATGATTTTTATTCCCCAAGACCGTTGTTTTTTGAAGTAAAAAGGCGTGTGTTACTTTTTTTTTTTCCTGTAATATACTTGATATTTTTTTAAGTTGTCAAAAAAGTTGGCCAAAATTCAGAGAAACTAAGATTCATCAAAAGTGTGAGCTTAACTTTTCCTTCTTATTGTTTTCCACTCGGACTTTCTCAAACTGTGCTACTTTTTTAAGGATTCTTGAGTAGGTTCTCCATGGGCAAGACAGATAGTACCTTCCAGCTTCAGAAGTGTGTCCATGAGGTACCAGCTTTAATTAACTTGTTCCCAACTGGATTGTTAAATGGCAATTTCCAGTAAATGTTAACTGGTTTTACAGATTTTCTTTAAAATCACAAAATTCTGGAGTCTCCAACCATCTCTCATTGATAGATAAAGCTGCTTGATTTATTCCATATCTATCCATAGAATCAGGATCATAGAATGATTTGGGCTGGAAGGGGCCTTAAAGATCATCGAGTTCCAACCCCCTGCCCTGGGCAGGGACACCTCCCACCAGACCAGGTTGCTCCAAGCCCCATCCAGCCTGGCCTTGATCACCTTGGGGGTGTTTTTGTTTGTTTAAAAAGATAAAAAAAAAAAATTGGTGACTGTGAGGTGGGAGTGAATTTGTGTAGGTTGTTTTGGGGGTTGTGGGGTTTTTTTGTTGGTTTTTTTTTTTGCCTTCTGAAGTCTTCCAAGCCTTCCACAGATGGATCCCACATGAGTGAGGGTGGATGGTTGGAGGCCCAAATGGGTTCAGGTGTCCATCTCTGTGTCCCCCCCGGCAGGGGCTCATTGCACGGGTCCAACCTCCATCAGTGCAGACCCAGCAGGTCGAGTTTCTCTCGAAGGCCTCTCCTGGGGACGGATAAAGCCGATACCTGTTTGTGTAACGAACTGGGGGAGTCAAGGGTCTGCTGGAGTACGGCCCTGATGGGATTCCAGCGGGCTTGTCTTTCAATCAAAAGGCTGAATTTAATAAACCCGGGGTCTGACAGGCTGTTTCTCGGGCAGCAAGGCCCAGCTCTAATGGGTCGCTGTTGATAATTTGGGGTTACTTTGTTTACGTAGTCTGAGAGCTTCTTTTTAAGCAGCTGGCTGGGAATAGAGATGAAGGCAGTCTTAATTCACTTTTAATAAAAGATCAATGGGTTTATTATGAAAAAATAGAATACAGATGTAAACTGTACCTGATAAAAGAATTAAATGTGTGTTTAACCCTCCTATTTTGTTTTTTCAGTGCTACTGGTGCTTGACCTTCCTCACTTTTGACACTCTTCTCTTTCTTGGTAGTTTTACATTTTAAATTCTACTTAGACTACAAAAACAAACTCTTCTGGTGTTTTTCATCTCAAGTGCTTACCAAATCCCTTCAGATTCTACAAAATATTTAAAAAGTAATCTCCAGGCTAAAGTCTCATTAAAACCTTTGCCCTTCCTGTGGAAGAAAAGTTCAGAGAAGTTCTGGTTGATTCTGATTTGGAAACTGTAAAACAAAAAATATCATGGTGTGAAGTAATAATTCAGGCTTGGCTGCCTCACTGTAAAATCTGTTTCCAGAAGTTTCCAATTAAAATGCAGCATGTCTAATAGTAGGAAGGAAAGCACCTTAAAGGCTCTTTTGTATTATACAGGAGGAAAAATGCCCCAAATGTTACTGAAAATAAGACTTGGTGGTATTTTTTTATTAAATCGTCAAAGGAAAGCACCTTAAAGGCTCTTTTGTATTGTACAGGAGGAAAAATGCCCCAAATGTTAGTGAAAATAAGACTTGGTGGTATTTTTTATTAAATAGTCGCATTTATATTACAATATGTTGATTTAGTAGGAGAAAGCACATACTCAAGATTTTAGAGATATGAGTTTTCAGTATTGATTTTTAATCAAGCCATTTGAAAAATTTGTCACATACATATAAAGACGCAATTTTTCTTTTGGTTTTCTTTATTATACCTTGTGTTCTCCTGCTGCTTGAACAGTTTGGATGTTTCCCCCCTGTGACCCTTTCTGCCTCTTTCAAAAGGAGAGAAAGCAAAATTGGAAGGAGGACAGATTGACTGGGGTGGTTAAAGGTAGAGAATAGCCTACAGAGGGGGAACAATACAGGATTTCGGTCCCTTCAGACTGATGGATACACCACATTTATCTGTAAAATCACGGTGATAAGGCAATGACTGTTGACTGCATTTCAGTAATAGAATTAGGAATGGTCGTCAAGCAGAACTACAGTTTGCAGGTTGAAGTAAATTAAAGTGGTTGTTCAGGATTATTGAATGACAAAATGCATTATTAGTGAAGTTACCTGGTTGTGGAAGGATCCGTATTGCAAAGTGTTGGAGGTCGAGGGAGCGTTGGCAGGGTAATGCCACGTGCTTTTACACTGTTCTTTTAGTCTTCACTGAGTGTTTTCTACTGACAGCCATCAGAGATGGGATCTTTGGCTCTGCCATGGCCAGCTGGTATGACCTGCGGTGGCTGTTCTCATGTTATAACCCTCAAAATGTGTTAATGTTCTATCTCAAGAAGGCTGTTTCTGGATGTCCCTAAAAATTTTAATCAGCATCAAAAAATAATGACATTTTAGGCAGATGTATTTTTTTATTTATTTCCCAAACCATTTCAAAATAGCACATTTTACACCTTGTTGGATATTTCTCGATGAAATGTAGATGCACAGACAGCAGTTTGTGCAGTTGTTGCACATTGACAGTGCATTTCAGCAGCAGGTGGTATTGGATTTAAAGAAGCTGAAATGTAAGACGAGTGCTTAGGGATGGCCCGTAAGATGATACTTTTTGTTGAAAGTCTTGTAGTGGAGTATTCCCAGGATGGTCCTGGCAGCAGCTACTGTGCAAGAGCTTTTCTGTTACGAGATAAAAGAGAGCAAAATGTTTGCAGTTGTAGGATTTTACTATGGACTGAATTACTTCTGTGACGTGTGCTAATTTCATCTGAAGCCAAAGGAAAATGATTTTCAAAAATAGTTTTACAAACCTGGTGAAGTTTGTCCTACTGTGATGAATTACTCCGCAGCGCTTTCCTTCAGGACATCCCCTCTCTGGTTTGGATTTATCTTGGTGCATACTGCAAATCAGCAATATTGAGAATAAGAAGGAATATAAATAGTACGCTTTGTGGTGATTTTTTTTGTTTTAGATGATGTAATAGTTTTATGTTGAATAATGAAATATGAACAATTCTCTTGAAGTGCAGGTGCTCCTGTGCGTGAGGGAGAATCTGGCTGGATTCTCAGGATCAAATTTTTAACAGCCCAGGAATAAGGGGCGGGGGGAGGCAGGGACTGGGGTGGATTCATTGTTTATTTTCATGTTGAGTTTTTAACATTTTTAAGAAAGGAAGTAAGTTGAGACTGTGTGCTTAGGGGAGGAAAAAAAGGGGACAAAAGCCCTTAGAAATTATTGCATTTGATTTAACAGATTCTGTGGATTCCTTTCTTAATTCTATCCACATAGAGACGGTGCCAACACTGGTCACTGGGAAACTCACCTCGGTGTGTCTCCGTGTTCCCTCTTCCTCTACGGGATGAGTCATGGGATGTGGGTTTAACCAGTACAGTAAATAAAATACCTTCATGGGAGGAGAAATATCTTACTTCTAGGATGTTTGGCACTACTTTTTAAAAAGGGAGGGTATTGAAGAGCATCAGTGGCTTGTTTAATTTTTACCTCTAATTACGTTGTGTGTCACTGGTCAGTGATGTGTCATAACCTCAGCCTCACACACCGTCAGGGAAGTTTATTAATAAGATTGCAAATTATGGGGGAAGAAAACATTTAAAAGAAGTCACCTCAGAACTATTTCTTCCTTTTTCCCTCCTAAGTAGGGTATTTTGATGCCCAAAATAAATACCGAATCTACAGTGATGGATAGAATATCAAATTTTCCCATTCCTGGTTTCCTCCCTAGTAAATAAACTCTTTTTTTGTCATAACCAAACTAGTAACACCGCAATGCAGTTAATTTTATACATCCCATTTCATGACAGAACGTGACATTATAGAAGTAAGTGGGAAATTCAGAAGAGGGCTGTGCAGTGGTATAATTTTCCCATGTGGGACTCCCAAATGTGATGTGTTTCAGGATGTAGGGGCAATATCTTCTGGGAAAAGTGAGAGCTGCTGAGCAATCTGTACTTACACCCATTTAGTCTTAGGAAAGACTAAATGGAGCTTCTGTGCTTCTGAAAGATGGTTACTTGGCTATTTCTGCCTTTTTGGCCAGTTGAGAAAATGTCTTTAAATCAACAAGTAATTATGTTCTCATTTTTATATATTTATTTTTTTTTTAGATTTGACTGAAAGGGCATATTTTTTTCTCCCAACTCCTTAAATTGTTTCATCTGAGTAATGGTGACTAAAAGTGTTCTTTAGCCCTTACCTTCACATACTTTTCAACTATTTCCGTTGAGATAGAGTAACATTTCAAAGAGGTTTATATAATAATGTCACTTCCATTCTCTGGCTTTAGAGGATTTTTCTAAGGCCTTGAGGTTTAAGCTCCTCCATGGAATTGGAGGGATATTATTTTAATTTAATATAGAAATTTGCATTTAATTAAAACCCCAAACCCAACAGCAATGGTTACAAGTCCATCCTGAATGTTTTCAGATGAGAAGATCAGAGACATAAAGACTCATTTCGGGAAGATGCATCAGGTGTTTGACAACGTTCAGCATGAAGCTTGGTGGTTGCGGTTTTTTTCATGCGGACAATTATGACTTTGTTTTTATCAGAGATAATTTTTGTATTTCTTAACCATTTACAGTTGATGGGAAATAAATAGTGAACAAAGTTAATTCTACTGTAAATATTGTTAAAAATGGAACAGTAAGAGAATGAAAGGAATTGGGGAATCTCTGCAATCATTCAAAAAATGGTTCTTCTGAGCTTGTGAATGTGACTTTTAAAAAATATGTCTTTATATAATCACAGTAGTTACCTATGTCCCTTCCTAAATATTGGTCAGCTTCATTCAAGACCACTTTGCCTTTTTTTATAGTAGATGTAGGGGGAAAAAAAATCAATTTCATATCCAATTGATATGAAGAGCTCTGAGTTGCATCAGCTGCGGTGTGACTTCTTATAATGTCCAGTCTTTTAACCATTGCCTCAAGACCTGTGCAATTGAAATCCTTAAACATTTTCACTCTATTTCGACTTTTAAAAAACATGTCTTTATATAGTCACAGTAGTTACCTATGTCCCTTCCTAAATATTGGTCAGCTTCATTCAAGACCACTTTGCCTTTTTTTATAGTAGATGTAGGGGGAAAAAATCAATTTCACATCCAATTGATATGAAGAGCTCTGAGTTGCATCAACTGCAGTGTGACTTCTTATAATGTCCAGTCTTTTAACCACTGCCTCAAGACCTGTGCAATTGAAATCCTTAAACTTTTTCACTCTATTTACTGTATGCCTCTTTTCCAAGCTGATACGTGAAATGAATATTTAATTTAAAAATTAATTTGCTATTGCCACCATATGGCTCTAAATGTTGAAAGAGTATGGATTAAACAAATAATGGCTCAAAGATAGATTTTTGACTTAAGTTATAGGCCGATGAATAATCTTATTTTAAATCAAATTAAGACCTGATTAGAGGAGGTTATTATTGCTGAGGTGGTGATTTTTTGTGCAGCTAAAGGGAAAATAATTATGGCTGTTTAGTCTCTGGGAACGTCTGCAAAGAATATCTTTTTAATAAATCAACAAAGAATGGTAGAAATTCACTAATCATTACCTGCGAGCTATTCCAGGAGAAACCTCCATAAATTAAAAAGAAAATGTTACTATTTAAGTAGCAACGAACAAAAAGCTCCATCACTAATGCAATAAAAATAGCATCCTGCTTACTGTTGAGTAGTGATTTTTTCCTATTAGATTTTTTTGGGTCTCCATTATTTGGTAGAATGAACAACACTTGAGACAAGCTGCTTTTGGAGGTGCTGAGTTTTTTAGTGTCGGCACCAGCTCAGCAGAACTCCAGAGGATAAGTTAAATACAAAGTTTCTGTAAGCAAAGCCAAAACTTTTGTAGTTCATCCTGGATACCGTAAAAATGTGTTCTGTTAATTTTACACTTTCTTCAACTGCCAAGGTCAAGTTTGTATTCCTGAGATGGTGCTGAAATTACTGAAGGAGTAAGGCTGTGATTTCACTGAAGCTGTTTCTGACTCATTTGGTGTAGATTAGATTAAAATTTTTCCTTATTCATAGGAAAATCTGGAAAGTTATAGCCAGAGAGTTCTTGTGCAACTGATACGATTACTCTCTTTTTCTTTTTTTTTTTTTCTTTTCCCCTTTCTAGGGTCAGTACAGACCCTCTGACTTGTTGTGTCCAGAGACGTACGCCTGGACACCTATTGAGCAATGTCTGCCCCTGCTCGAGCACTCAAAATACTGTCGATTGAACCAGGACGTAAAAGCAGGTAAGTTTAAAAGTAAAAAAACGATGTTTTTACAACATGTCGGCGTCATCTGCTGCTGAAGCATTATGGAAATCTTATCTCTAAAGGATAAAAAGTGAAAAATTCACAACTCCTCCAGCAAGCATTAGAAAATAGAGAGTTTTATCTTTTAACTTAAAATAAAGCAATGCAAATTTTAAGTACATTTTGTTTTACAGACTCAGTGTAGTTCAAAATTAAAACATATTGCTGCCTTTCAGATTATTATATTTGTTATTCTGTGCATGAAGAAAACCAATCAAATAATTATTCCTCTGTTAGATTCTGGTCTAATGAATGCCTAAAGAAAGGAAATTGGAATTAATACAGAAAAGTGAAAGGGGTGGAGACGCTTAAAGGCTTCAAGTGCTTCTGTTAAGAAACAAACTGGTGGATTTAACTTCACAATCTGTCAGAGAATTTGAAGAATATAATAAGCAGCAGAAACACCTTAAGCATCTTGAAGTGGATCGAATGTAGGTTTTTACCTTCTGTAAAGTAGATATTTAGTGATTTGTCCGCATAGAATGGTAAGAAATGTTACTGACCAGAGCATAATGCAATAATCATACTGTAAGCCAATGCTGTGCAGGCAGCTGTGAGATGTGGAGGGAAACAGACTGGGGAACATGCGTGGATGCTCTTTGAAAAGAGTGTTTGTCACTGTGGGAAAAGCTCGTTGAGCAAGAGATTTAAATGGGCAGCACGTCATGTCCTGTTCAGCTAGAATCATCGTTAGATTGGTGAGAGAAAATTGGAAAAAATTAAAAAGGTAGGAGGAAGAAGAGAAATGGTTTTGGAGGCCAGCGGTGTTCAGGACGCTCTTGTTATTCAGCAATAAAAGTAGTGTGTTCATTTGAGGGCAAAACAAATAACTGCTGCCTGTGAAGGTGTTAACCCCATACAAGCAAAGAGGCATCATCTTCTTGATGCTGTGCCATTCCAGTGGCACACCACGTGTCCACAAACTGCAGGATATAAAACTTTGCATCATTATCAGCATTGAATATTTCACTCCAGACACCCCTGGAACTGTGACTTATGTCCTGTGGTTTAAGGAAATTAAAACATAGCTACACGTTGAAATGCACTAGCCCTGCTGTGAGCTGATAGTCATTTGAGGTTTAAATAGTTGCTAGCTCTAAGGAAGCCATTTCTCAACACTAAAATCAATTTCCTTCTTACTTCTTTACCCTCTACAATAGTCAGTAATATGAGTTTAATGAAATTACAGTGAATTTAAAAAGAGCAATAGGAATGGTGGTGTGCCTTATTCCTCATGAATCAGCTTTCTCTAGTACTGCCCGTAATTATGTCCGTTAAGTAGGTCATGATTTATCAGGAGTGGGACTTCCGACACACAAACTGAGGGCAATAACCACATCCAGTAAACAACTGGGAGAAATAGTGCGACTTGCGTTGGTGCCTGGGGCAGGAAAACAGTCACTGGAAATGGGCATCTTTTAATATTGTCTGTAATGTCAGAAAATTCCTGTTAGTAGTTTGTTCATCACGTTTGGCAATTTTTGCACTCCTTTTCCCTCCCTTTACAAAAAAAAATTAAAAATTTACCTAATAAATTTACCAGTTACAGGTTATGACAAGAGCATAGAACAGCAGCAGGTGATACTTAAGGAGAGGGTGCTGTGCTCTGAGACCTTCCAAATCTCTGCAAAATGAAAATGGTTTCTGAGTATTCATACACATTACATGGCAGAGATCCTTCCTATAATCAGATTTATTTATTCTTTTCTGAAAAAAGAAGAAGAGAACAATATGTGCTCATAGAAAGTATCAAATTTTTTCTGAAGCATTAGAAAATATCAATTGATTTTTGAAGAGGACTTTTGCCCGCTTTGCTTTATGTGGTTGAGCATTTTCAAATGGTTTTACAGTGTATTGTTTTCCCTCCTCTTCTCCTCTGAAGTCTTTTGTTAACAGTTGGGGAATGAAGAAGAGAGGACAGAGAAACTAAACAAAGTTCTTAACTCTTTATACCACAGAGATAAATCTAAAAAAATGTCCAACAGTTAATAACTTAATAAAAGCACTCAAAGGAACAATAATAACTTTTTATGCTGTTGGATGGCAAATCACGGGCGCCTGATGGTTGAAATAGGTCCAACTCTTTACTGCTTCTGGCCAGTGTAATGAGATTCAACCTCACTTAACCTCAAACCACTCTGGTTGTACAGAGACAAGGATGAGGTCTTGTGCCAGCAAACGTTCACATTTGATATTTAAATAAACTCCTTGTAGGCTCTTTATGTGCAGTTCCTAACTTGTATTGAGAAACATTAGTTACTTAAGGCAAAAAAAAATGGCATAGCAGTGCTCAGACGGTGTTCACGCATAAAAGGTTGTGTTTATCAAGTTCTGCCTAAATTAATTGTGCCTTAGAACAAGTATTTTTCATTTCTGTTGTCTGTTCATTTTGAAAAATTCAGAAGACCTCACATCATCTTATGGATGAGAGAAGTTCATTAGGATTCTGATGTGTTTATTATTAGACAGTGACCAGTCATGTACTCACAAATAAATAAATAGTGAGGTAGAGGCTTTGGATACTGATACCTTCTGAAAATTGAGATTGTGCTGAACTGCATTTAACCATCATTAGCCTTAACTTTGCAGGGATGCACCCTATGTGAAATGGAGCTGTAAGTACAGATGGAATGATGTTATAGAAAAAAGAAGTTAATTGAAAGATTGCTCTGCAGATAAGCACTTCTCAGTGAAGTGATACGTTGATGTGTTTGACAACATATCAAAACTGATGAGCAAAATTCAATCATGTGATAGTGTACAACATATCAAAACTGATGAGCAAAATTCAGTCACTGCTAAAATATTCCTGGGCATGCTCTGTCACACGAGTCAGCTTCCTCTGCTCAAAACTGCTCTTCAGGGCTTTACTTCGTTGGTACTTTCACTAATAGCTTTGTCTGTGGATCAAACGCAGTATGACAAGAATTATAAATAATGTCCTTGGTATCCTGGCAATACTTTTCTCCTTCCACTTTCCATTTTTCTGAGACCAACCCACTGACATGTCTCTTTTTTTTCTTTTCTAACATCTGTTGAGAATTTCAGTTTGTTGCTCCTGAGAGAAGCCTGTGAAAAACATCTTCATGAAGTCAAATCTTTATGAAAATCTACTTTTGGGATGGTAATTAAATTAGTGGGAAACTTAATGTAAATCTTTCTTCCTGTCACCGCTGGACTGTCAACACCTTCAAGAAGCAACTTCAGATATAAGGGCAGATGCAATCCCAATCTAAAGCAGTGGCTTCAAAGCCTTCATGGTTTTGTAGAATCTTGCCTGTGTCCCGTAACGTGGGGTCTCTTTGTGCCAACCAGGGGAACATGGTGCCGTTACCCAAGTGACAAAGCTGTCCTTGGTCCCAGTTGCTGGCACGGCCATGGTAGCCTCAGTGGTGGAAGCTGCTTCCCACCTTTCCATGTCCCTGCTTTGAGCAGAAGCTTTGAGTAGAGCAGATCAAAAAGGACTTTAATACCTTTTTTTTTTTTCCTTGACTGATTTGTTTGCTGCAGTTGATAAATTGACTAAGCTAATACACATCTGTTCAGCTTCCTGTGTGTCTAATAATAGAGTGAAATCAAATGGCATCAAATGGAATACATTAATTACAATGTAAGTACTTTCTCCAGCGTTGAAAGGAACACATGACGAAGGCCTACATAGACTCCTCCGTCTTGGCTTGGTGTGTTCTTGGAGACAAGGCCCTCTTTGCTCCAGAGAGTGTAGTCTAACACAAACCATGATGGATGCAAATGGATGGTATGAAGAAGTAGAGAAGCATTTCTGGTTTGTCTGGTGAACTATATTAATAGAGTAAATTAAAGTCTATTAATAGACTAAACAGTAATAGACTAAACTGACTAAGCTGTATGAATTTTTCTGTAAACAACACGGTAAAGGCGACTTTTGAAGAAGGATCTAAGCCATTAATTATCTTTTAGAATTCAGGGAGGAACCTTTTGCAGCATGGGAGGTGTAGGAGTAATGAAGAATATGGGGAGACACAAAGGAGTTTCCTTCAAAACCAGATACAGTGGTCTGGGATATCAGGTCCCATAGTCAGTCCGAGCAACAAAGATCTTGCTTCTTCCAGCAGAGGAGACGAGGTCTGTAGAAGTTAGGCTTTAGACTATTTCCCACTGCTCTGAGCCAAAGTGACCACAGGCACTGGAATCAAGAGAAGATAATTTGTCTTGTCTGTGATTTTTCAGTCATCTGCCTGTAGCCACCTGGGATCTGGTGAGGCTACGTCGTCACAATAGACAGATGTTGAAATCCAAAAAGTCTTATAAATTTCCTCATGTTCACATACAAGTCTTAACAGTCAGGTAGCCACCTGGGATCTGGTGAGGCTACGTCATCACAAAAGACAGACATTGAAATCCAAAAAGTCTTACAAATTGCCTTATGTTCACACACAAGTCTTAACAGTCAGAAACAAACAAAAAACCAAACCCAAAACAACAGTAAAATCAGTGCCTGAACTCTCCTTTCCAGGAGTATTAGTCATCACTGTACTAAAGAAATTTACTTAAGGTTTCCATTTTTTTCCTGTAGTAGTAACTTTTATTGCAAGTTTTTACCAGAATTTTAAAACTTCTAGGAATACAAGCTGAAAAAACTTTTTTTTTTTTCCCTTGAGGAATGCATCTTTCTCACATCCTACGGAACTAATTCCGTTTTCTTTGCCACCTACGAAATGAAAATTGTCACAGCTTTGCAGCATTGTTATTCTGCTCCACAGAGCAAGCTGGAGTAGTAGAAGGCAAACATCATTCCCAATATTTAATAACTTTGGAATCCTCTTATTAGCGACTTGGTTATGCGTCTTAAAGCTTCTTGCAAGACACTGAGGGTTATTAGTTCTAGTAAATAAAGCCTCGAATTCTTATGCAGAAATCTGCAGACTCGGGCAGTTTTACAAAACTGTATTTATTTAAAAAATATATTTGTGTGCATAATACTTTCACTAGAAAATAATCTGTCACAACTATTTCAATAACCTTGATTTCTGGTGCTGCGTTTTTCAAAGCATTTAATTTTATGTACAGTTTAGCTACTATTCTTTTCTAGTACAAAGGGCGTATTTCAAACATGTTTTACATTTGTTGTGCTTGTGAATGCAAGTATTTTGTTAATTTTTTTTTTCCTTTTTTTTTACCCCCATCAAGTACAGAGGCTGTTTAATTTTAAGATAATTTAGAACCCTGGCAAAGTGATGGATACGTGTAGTGTTGCATCTTTGGATCGAATCAGATGGATTAACGAAAAGACAGTGTACATTAAGGCTCATAAGGGTAGTGTGATGTAGATTAATGTTTGTGTAGATAAATGCGCTGAAGTTCTTGAGGCGATGAAAATGTAGTCACAAAACTCACAGATGGAAAACATTAAACAAATTGTTTAGAACTGTGCAATCATCTGATTAGGGAGAAATTGCTGGTCTGCTCTGAAGCAACCGCTGTTCATAATGTTTTAAAGATACAGTGTTGTGTACTTTGGAGAGTTAGGAAGGAGTTTAAATAAATTCTGATGAATCATGAACTAAATTCTTCTAAAGAACTGCATTTTCAGTATCTTATCAGAGAGATAGGTAGTAAATTTGAATTCTGTAACCAAGAAAGTCAGACACATCAGTTATTTGTAGCAGCTCCTCTAGAAGAGGCACATCTTACAAGTTTGTATCTGTTTCTAATTAAGTTTATAAACACTTAGAATCATCAGAATGCATATTTCTAAATCCAGAGGGATCCTTGAGCACACAAGATAATTAAACAATGAAGAGTGTGCCAAAAAGGTGTAGCCAGGCAAATTTTTCCCTCACTTTTTAGTACGTTTGGATTAAAGTGAGAAGACTGCCATGGGCTCTTAGCCTCATGTGCAACAATGTGCTCAAAAATTCCAGTACTTATGTAATAAAAAGGTAAGGTTATTAACTTAATTTCTGGGTCTTAAACGACTGGGACCGTATAAATTGGCTCGTGGGTTAGAAATTACACTGAACCATCAGATCTGCACCAGAGTCTCCCAAAACAATCAATTGCAAAGACAGAAATGTCTTTAAAACATGATTTGAAGTATGGTCATAATACAAACTCCATTTTGCCTTGTTCTCACAGATCTCAAACTTCGTTAAATATTTGTGATTTCAGAGTTTGTATTTATTGGTATTATAAATATATCCGCTTCTGACATACAAGGAGCAGAGTAAATCAGTGCCCCTCAAGAAGCAGCATCATCTGACTTCTGGTGTAGTTCATGAAACATTTGGCTTGGACTGCAAAATTCCCCAAAATATGTTTTAGTCCAAAATGACCGTCATAGAGATTGTGTAACCAACAGATGGATTTTGAAATTACATATTTTTTTGAGGCCGTTGCTTGAAAACTAAAGATACCCTGGCATACTTTACTTCTCCTTGCATTGAAGAGATGGATCGTAGAATCATAGAATGGTTTGGGTTGGAAGGGTCCTTAAAGGTCATCAAGTCACCTCCCACCAGCCCAGGTTGCTCCAAGCCCCATCCAGCCTGGCCTTGCTGGTTGTGTGCTCAAGATGCTCCTTCACCATTTGAATGTTGTGACATTTGATTCTCTAGCAGAATAGTTCTGCTTTTTTTTGTGTGTGACCGGACCAGAATGAACTCATGAGTTGGTGAAGATTCAGGGGAATGTGGGGAAGGACAAGGACTGCCAAATCTTGTAGGAATCATTTTCCATACTCAGAAGGTGTTAGAAACTCAAGAACAGAAATTAAAAACTAAATAATGTGGGCTAAGTAGAGCGATTGTGCAGATATATTTCAAGCCGAGGATAACTAGCATATGGGATTAGTTTCAAAATGTGATAAAAGTTAAAAGCTGTAATTAGGTGCAGATAGGGAGCAGCTGTGGGAGCCACACCACGGGCATGTGCTGGGTCCCAGCTCCGCCACCCGCCACCAGCCCCTCTTTCCAGGGTCAGACCTTTCGTAAGGATCCTCGGTGCCTCAGATCGTGTTTACTCTCTGCGCCGCTGACATCATCCCGACTTTTCACATGCAGCGTAATTGATTCCATGTTTTAATTAATTTAGCCAGTAAATTGATTGCTGTAATCTGATTTATTTGGCTGATAAGCTACTGCCAATTGCTTCAATTTTGCCTATTTCATGGAAATGCTTGCGTTCGTAACTCTCAGCTTGACTCTTTGGGCTTTTCCCCCTTCTCATATATCTTAATGATGGCTTCGCTTTGCCCTTCTGTTCGAAAGGTCCTCTTGCTGCTTTCTGCCATTTTCACTTCTATACAGTTCAAATATTTCAATAAATAGTATTTAACTCTTTTATTCTTTCAGATTTTTTCTGGTTTCCATCCCACTTTTTGAGACTGTAACTCCTTAAAGCGTAACCCTGTCTTTTATTCCATTGGGTTTACTATCATTGCAGGCTTGGGGCTCAGTACTGTGTTGTCTTTTGGCTTGAAGTGTCATTAAAACCTGTTTTTTTAAAGCCTCTGGCAGTCTGGTTGAAAATGGAATGGTCTTCTAGAAAGCCTTCTGGTGAAAGTCTGAAGTCCTTGTTAGTAGCTCTTCACAATCAGCTGGCTTGGGGTCAGTTCCGTGGAAGATTTTGCTTCAGAAAAAGAAATAGAGCAGCTAATTTTTTTTAATTAATTTATAAATTTGATGAAAATAAGTGTATGGAAAAATACACTGTATTTTTTGTATATGGATCTGTAAATCTGCCTTGTGTGCTCTGCGGATTGCCAGGGTCACAGAACCTGACTTAGGGAGGGCCACGCACAGGACTGGGGTCTCCCAGTGTTCATGGGTTGAAACCCAAGCTGGACCCGCTGCAGTTCTGCTGCATTTAAACTGAATGCATAATCGAAAGTTGACTAGATGATCAAAAAGGGTTTTTAAAACAAGCAAAGAGACAAAAAAGAGACAAAAACCCCACAAGAGACTCCTGGGCCTGCAGTTAATATCCTTCATCGTCAATTCACATTCTTGTGTCTCGTATCCAAAGTCATCAAGGATAGTGTCACAGATACAACTTCAAAAGAATTGACCAGTTCATTTTGTCTTCTGGAAGAGCATTCAACAGTGAAATAGTTATCTTTGTCAACTTGCCATCTACTAGTTTTTTTTTTCTTTTTCATTTTTCCCTTGCCTTAGTGTCTTGACTTTGGAGGCACTGGATGTTGTTCTCAGATAAGAAGTTATTCAGTCTAATGTAACTTAAATTTTTCTAAGTACTGCTAGGTTTTTTTATAGTGCATCCCTGAAAACAAAGTCCTTGGAGAAGTATCATTTAAATCTAGCCCTTTGGTAGCCATTTCTCAGGCACCATATCTCAGGAGAACAAGTTTGAGGTAGGTTAGAATAATTGCATCATGTGAGAGCTCCTCATAAATGAACTGGGAATTTTATACTTATTGTTTTATGTGCATCTCTTTCAAATGCATCCAAACCAGCGGGTCATGCTTGGATTTTAGTGTTCAGTGATGTAGTCGAAGGCTTTTGTATTTGCAGGTGAGGCAGAAGCCTTTGCAGGTTGCTATGAATTAGAGCCGAGAAGGAGAACTGCTCTGAATTGCCATATTCCCAGGAAATGTTTTCCATTGGCCCCGTTTCATGTTTACTACTGGAATAATAAGAGTCAAAACACAATGAGTTATTGTTTCCGCGTGGCACAGCAGGGTTAGCGGATTTGGAATGTGTTTTGTCAAGTGATTAGGCTGCTTGCTTCTCCAGATTGAATTGCAAATCATAAAGCAGTTGTATGATTTCAGGCAGGAAGCCCAACAGCATTGTTTGGAAATGTCTTCAGCATTTACCCTTGTTGCAACTTCTTGTCTTTACCCCTTTTAAGTTATACTTGTAAAACTGTAATTCTTCTGTCTTTGTGTTTTCAGGATCATTGATAACGCTTTGATAAGATGCACTTTTCTCCTTAGAAACATTCTCTTTTTGAACAACGATTTCAGAAGTATTGAGAATATCCCAAGCGTTTTACTGTACTTCCTTTGTGACTTCTGCTTTCTGGTTGTAATTAAGAATTCTTTTCATTGAATTTTTTGGTTGTTGTTGTTTATGCTTCATTTTAACTGTACTCTTATTTTGGTTCAAGTTAGTGTTTTGTTACCCCAAGGCGTACTGGTCTTTAAGATTTCTTAAAGTCTGAGTCTAGTAGGAATGAAGCCATATGAGAAAAAGCACATTTCAACTCCCTGTTCTATAGAAATATTACTATTAATGGGTATTGCTTATCTCATCACTGTGTATTGTCTGTTTTGGTTTTTGAGGACGACTTCCTACGCTTTACTGGTGAAGGAAAAAAAATAACGCTTTAAATTGAGTAAGAAATGAACTTAAATTCAAAGGTCAGATACATTACCCTTCTGATTTGAGGTGGAAGCATTTTCTATTTCCAGTAATTATTATCTCCTATGTTTCAGTCACAAAATGTGAAAAGTTAATTTGTTTCTTCCTTTTAAAGTTTCGTTGTTTTTAAATCATTGATCATTAACTGTGACAAGGGCGTGTAAACCAGATGCAGCTTTTCTTCCAAAAAAATTTGATGAGGCTGTAGTGTTTCTCAAAGGAGTGGACGTTGCTGCAGTGGGACCAGCAAAGGATGGGTGCTGCTTTGAGCAGTTTTACACCTGGTTTGAAAGCTCAGGTATCAGGAAACTTTTGTAAATTGAATTTTAAACCTGTTCTTTTTAATTGATTTGGAAAACGTGAACACTGTGTTCATCTTTGAAAATGATGCAAGTCCTGACTGCTTCAAAATTGAAAATTAAAACCAGAGAAGAACTTGAAACAAAATCAAAATCCAACATCCCCTTTGTGCTGCCGGTCTGAAAGTACAGCTGCTGTCAAGTCTTCATCTTTGTACTTTTGTCTGTGGATTTCATGTTTAGAGGTAACATCCCCTTTGTGCTGCCGGTCTGAAAGTACAGCTGCTGTCAAGTCTTCATCTTTGTACTTTTGTCTGTGGATTTCATGTTTAGAGGTAAAAACAGGGGTGGGCTTTTTTTTTTTTTTTCATTTATAAACAAAATGGAAACTAATTTGTAATGTGAGTTATTTATTTGGGAGATTCCTTCAAAGACTGCTTTCAAAGTGAATCACGGGTTTCAATTAATGGCACAGTTTTAAATATTTTGAATTTTGTATTAGGACAGGTTCTTTGCCCATTTCCTTTCTTCCACTGTTTCTTCCTGCTATGGAGAAAATAAAATGCGGGTTCTCTGTGTAGTGGATGCAGGAGCCCAAAGTGAAGATGGTCAAATACTTTCTTTGTTCCAGGGGGTTTAAGTAGCATTTAAGGAAACTGAAGTTTATGATCAGAAACAGCATTGTTTCAGAGCTTAGCAGGTGTGCCATGTTTCTTTTTTGAATTAGAAATGCCAGACCTCAGTAAGGCTTCTTATTCACTTTGAACATATAGAAAATATAAGAAGTATTTTCCTGTGACTAATGTGGATTTTTTTAAAACTGGCAGTTTTCCTTTTTCCTGTTTTAAAAATAAGTCAGTAAATTTGTCACTTATTTTTAATACTTTCTTCACTTATTTTCCTGTAAATGGAAAAATGTGCATTAAAAAAATGGTTAGCTTGCTTGCATCTCTAGATCATCCCCGTGACAAATTTAAAAATGTCATGTTTGTGATGAGTCTATTCAGGAGGATGAGGGAGGAGGTACCATCGACTTGGTGCCCATCACGCGTGACTTTGAAGAAGAGCAGCACAGGAGGCTCTTTCCAGGCTGGCTTTCCAACCCAGTATCGATCAAAACCAGCTTGACCCAAATCAGCCACCACTGAAAAAGTGCTTTAGTAATAGTTTGCCACAAACCCCTTTGAACCATCGGGGTTTTTTCAGCGTGATGCTGGCTCTGAGCCTGCGTGGAGTTGCAGGAGGCTGTTGCAGAACTCACTCTCCCGGTCGCAGTTGCATGGCTTTGCACGTGCTCACCCGGCTTTCTGGCCAGATGTGGCTGTTTGTCACTTCAGTTTATATTAGGTAGCAATAATATAGATTAATGCACTCAGAGAATAAAAGTATTTGGAGGTTGGCTACCCAAATTAATTTTATAAGAATGCTAATCGATTCCTACACTGTAAGAAAACAACGGAGAACATGCAACTGAATTTGTGTAAATCCCAACTGATGCCTGTTTTGTTGTTGCTGAGAGTAAAAACGTTAGAATAATTCCTTCTCCTTGTTTTATGTTGGTATTTCAGCAGGAATGCATATCAGCATTTGCAACTCAATTTTTGGTGTTGGGAGGGAGCTTGCAGATCTTGGGGGGAACTTGCTTTAGGTCGAGCAAAGAAATAAAAGCTGAGTTGTACAGGAGCGTGTCAGGCTTCCTGCTCTTCGCATTCCTCCCAGTCCCGGGAGTATAGAAGTATTTCTGGGCTGATTGCTGGCTGAGGCTGCCTTTGAAGACCATTGCTGTTACTTCAGCTTATTACTCAGTGTCGCTCAGAACACTGCCCGTGCTTTGGACAAAGACGTATATCTGTGTGTGTAGCTGGGCCAAGAAATCCAACCGATACCTGCCTGACATCTGCCAAGACAAACCATTGCTTGGAGGGGCTTTAGATCTCTTCTGCTTTTTACTTAGCTTTCATTGATACTTAGCAATGCATCTGATATGCTTTGGTTTTTTTCTGAAAAGAAATCCTCTGTGTATTAATTGCATTTAATAGTGATACGGGGGTGGGAAACAACAAATTTTAACACCTCTTTGCACTTTTTTATGGGATCATGGTGGCAAGGTTGAATGATATCTATATCTATTTCTGTGCATTCTTTCCTGCCACCTCTGGAAACACTTCCTCTTTATCACTTGAAATAACTGGATTTGATGGAAGCAGTTCTATTAATAGGGTGTTATAAATGAGCAATAGTACTAGAAGGAGGTGCAGTACTGTTAAATGTCCATTTGAATTTTTGGGACTTTGCCTTTTTGAAGACTATCTTCTCGTGGAGCTGTTGATTAACTGTAGTCTGCAAAAGAGACACTGTTCCTTGACATAAAAAACATACAAAATTTCATTCCTTAATTCAGTTATATCTGTCAATACAGCTTGGTGGTAGGCACTTCAGAAAAATCAGTTCTGTAGATTGAAAGTACCCATCATTTTAGAGAACTGAGCCGCTCTGGCTGTGTTGGAGAGTTTCATATATCTTAGAATCACAGAATGGTTTGGGTTGGAAGGGACCTGAAAGATCATTGAGTTCCAACCCCCTGCCCTGGGCAGGGACACCTCCCACCAGACCAGGTTGCTCCAAGCCCCATCCAGCCTGGCCTTGAACCCCTCCAGGGATGGGGCAGCCACAGCTTCTCTGGGCAACCTGGGCCGGTGTCTCACCACCCTCACAGTAAAGAATTTCTTCCCAATATCTCATCTAAATCTCCCCTCTTTATATATGAGGCTTACACTGTCCGCGTTAAGTTTAAAACATGTCTGAAGTATTCATATTACAGTGATTTTTTTGAAGATACTGGTGCTTTCTTGATTGCTCTGGGAGAGCCTTCTCTTGCCTGAGGGTTGCGTTATAAACCTGTGCTGCTGGCCAAGAGAGGACTGGTCTACAGCATGGTCTGGCAAGCCTTGCTTCTCCCCAGAAGGAGCTTTGTTTAATAGATTTGCCAGAACCCTCACCATAAGAATTTCTTAGGCCCCAGCGTGGGCCTGAGGCAGGGGGGATAACGCACCCGCTGTGCTCCATGTGAGGAGAAGTGGAGTGAGGGTGTAAACGCTGAGCAATGGGAGTTGGGCCGAGCTGGTGAGGCTGGAGGGAAACTGAAGGTTATGGTGGCGTTAGTTACTGTAAGAAATGGAATCAGGGGCCAGGAACACTCCAGGCCAAAAGATGAACTCATCCAGGGCATCAGGCTCCAGTATTGTTTGACAGCAGCGAGTAGAGAGCGGCTTTGAAAGTTGCTTTCGGCACAAGGCCGCGAAGGCCAGGCTTGGCCTAAAGCCATTTCAGGGCACAAACTTAGGGGTGCAGTAAATACAGACTTTCCAGTTTAAGAAGTTAAAATAATTTTACGCTTCTGTCACCTCCAGAAGCTAAACTTGCAAATGTTTCCTTGGTGAACTTTGAGAAAGGAGGAGGGTGTAATAGAAGAGGCAGCAGCGCTGGTAGTAAAACCAACCTCTTGGGGTATCAGAAAGGTGTTGGCCACACATCAAAAAACCAAATGGATTTCAAAGAGGGAGAGAAAGCCATAAAGTGTTTTTGTCTTGGGTGTTTATCTAAAGCAATTGCCAACATTAATTAGTGGAGAATGCAATCTTAGCAAGTACTGTTCAGATTTTCTGCCTTCCAACCACATTTTCCTAGTTAAGTCTTGAGAAATACATTGTGCTTTCATGTTAGGAATCAAAACATAGATAAAAGTAATGAAGTCATTCTAAACTTTGTAAAGCAGGCTTCGTTAAGTTTCACATACTAAATTCAGGCAATCAGCAGAAAAATATTTATATGGCATTTCTGTGGATGAATAGGGGCAGGTTCTTAAGAATGTGTTGCAAAGAAAAACATTTAATGACCTCCTTTGTCTTTAATAAAGCATAAAGAATATTAGGCTTTTCTGTAGTAAGGGCTACATTTGAATAGGGATTTGTCTGGAAGGTTTTTTCAGAGTCTTTCAGAAAAATAGCTTATCTTACCTGTGGCAAGTCCAGTGAGCTTCGGGTATTTAACAAGAAAAAGTAAGAGAGGACTTGGTGACCAGTCTGTTTCCCTGAGCTGGTGTCATGTCCTCTGCACTTCGGATCTACAGCCTATTTTTGCCCATGAAGTAACTATTTGAATTACCTGGTTTTCCACAGCGCTTGGTTTGATTTTGAGTCAATCAGTGATCAGCAGGAGGCTTCACTGCGGGTTGTAAGTGGGGAACAGTGTAGAGTGGATGCTGTTCAGATCCTTTTCAAGGAGCCTTAAATGTTCTAACCTAAATGAAGCAAGTACATGAACTTATAAAATACTTTTAATTGGGGCAGATTGATGCAGTACTTAAAGCTAAGCAATTGTACTTACCTGTACTATTTTTTAGCCAGAATAGTGTCCTAATGCTGAAAAAGGTTGAGTCTTTGCATGGTTTATGTCCTCAGATGCTGACCTCCTAGTGAGCACCTCTGTTACTATTTGAATTTCTATGGTTCTATTCTCAAACTCATATTTCAGCTTCTGCGTTTAAGTTGACTTTAAAACATCGGTGGCTTTTTAAACGTGACGTTTAGAACCTCCAAGACTTCTTTCACTGGTATTATGTAGTAATTTTATTAATTTATCCTGCAGTGGCCTCAGGCGTATGGCATGTTCTCTCACTTTCTTCAAGGAGTTTTCTAGCACTGTAGGGCCAATTTTTCTGACACACTGCGGCTATATAATGTTATTATTCAGCAATAGTAGCATCAATTGGATTAATAAAAATAAGGAAGTTTTAACATGTACAACGATGCTCTTACGTGTATGATTCTGGCTAAATTAAGTCACAAGGGGTCTGTAGATGAGGTTAATAAGATTCAATTCCGGTGTGTGTATGTGCTAACTCTGTCGGTCTGTAGAGCTCGGGGATCAGACTTGAAGTAAGGGCATGTGTTTAAGTTCATTCTACTTAGAGAAACTTAGAAACCAGTAGAAATGGGGTAAAAATGATCATCTTGTTCCAAGCCCCTGCCCTGGGCAGGGACACCTCACACTAGACCAGGTTGCTCAAAGCAGTGGGGTCTGGGGAGCATTAAATGAATGTGAATTTTAAAACGCAGCAGTAGAGGTATTTTCAGAAATGCTCTATATCACCACTAGAATGTGAGGTGCAGGATTTATCTTTTTCACACACCACAAATACAGTTACTTTGCAAGTTAGGTTTTGTTTCCATCCTTGATTCAGGAAGACTGCTGTGTACATCAGCTCTGCTTTCATCTGCAGGTTAATTGTATTACTTCATACAGCTTTCATTAGGCGTATTGAAGTTGCATAAATTAAGGTCATATGGGCAATATACGTGACTAATCTTTGTGTTCTCTGATTCTCTTTGCAGTTGATGAAGGTTGTGTTAAGGAACTGGGCAGGGTGCGGGTACTTCACAAGAGAACCGTGATGCCTTACAGCGTGTATAAGAAGAGAAGGAAGGGGCCAAGCGACGAAGCCAGCGTCCAGCAATACGCAAGTTTGGTTGGACAGACCTGTTCAGAAAGAATGTTGTTGTTTAGAAGTTGAAAAATCATTAAATGGCATTTTTGATGGCGCTACGTTTCATTGCACTGCCACTGGATGATGTGTACTATAGCTGTGTGTTGGTTTGCCTACTCAAATAGCAGTATGAAATGCAGGTATATATCTAGGCTTGTGTGAGTACATGGTACTGTGTCTAAAGGCCAACTCCAATAAAACTTACAATACAGCAAGGCTTTAGCAATATAAGTTTAGAAAAACATGCTTGCAATATATCTTAATCAAGTAGTTCTAGCCTTTCTATGCATTTTGAATAATTCCAAGTATCTAAGCAAAATGAAAAACAGGTGTGTCTTTTTTGTAGAGATGAAGGTTGACTAAATCTAGATTAACAATAATTAAATTACAAATGTTTTCAAATAGCACCTTGAATATCTGTCGTTTAAAATTGCCATGAAATCTATGCTCGCATTTGTATGCTCCTGAACTGTTGCAAGAGAATTGAAACGTGCTGTTACTTTCTAATGTGAAATCTGGCATGGTTTCATTTTATTTCAGTAGTATATTTAAAAATGGGAAGAAATGATTTTGACTGCACATTCTTCATTGGTTTAGAGCGGTAGGTTAGTGTCCGAGGTCCTAGTGAATGTAGGAGTTCATAGATTCTCGGTGGCAGGGGATGCAGAGCTTTGGAAAACTTTCCCCTTGAGAGAAGAAAGAGAATAGTTGCACTATAACTATACCAAAGATATGCAGCCGAGTGGCACGGTGTTTTTTTGGTATAAGCCTTATCCTTTTGTCTAAAAAGGAGTGGATATTTTAATGCACATCACTAACGTGAAATAGAGGAAGGTTTATCCTACGGCTCGTCAGTGCACATTTGAGAACTATGCTAAAAACCAGACGGGAGGTACCGCTGCTGGGGGCTGTTGCAGTGATGTTCTGCAGAATTGTATGGGAGGATTTACATATCATATTCCTGCGTTTGTGCCGACTGTTTTGTCGATGGTGAACTATGCTAAAAACCAGACGGGAGGTACCGCTGCTGGGGGCTGTTGCAGTGATGTTCTGCAGAATTGTATGGGAGGATTTACATATCATATTCCTGCGTTTGTGCCGACTGTTTTGTCGATGGTGCAGCAGCTCACGGGTTAGCATCTTTAAGAACATTTAAATACTTCTGTTGGAAACACAGGGAGGTGTGATGCTTTATGACAGCACTTTATTATCTGATATATGATCCTTGCCATTAGTGTTGTGTGTCCCTATCAAGTCATGCAAATTATAAGCATTTGGGGGAATAATGCTATTTTATGACTCAGTAATGTACTACAACTTCATAATAATACCAATGCATTTGTCTTTCTTACCTTCTTGGATAACGGGTGCTAGGATTTACCTTGAATCAACTTGAAGTTTCCCGTTAACCTTTGAAGAAAGATTCTTATTCAGGAATATGTGTGTAGGTTTTTTCCCCAGAAAGGAACAAAATTCAGTTTTACCCTCTGAGGGTTACGTTTCCTGCTGTTCAGGGGCTTGATTTGATTGAACACTTGGCCAATATTATTAATCATTGATTTTTATGTGGAACAGACGTAAGAATTTTGGGATTCCAGTGCATTGCAAACATTGATCTGTTTGATCGTTGTAGTAATATTGATATAGAGGGCAGCTTCAGCCGTAATTAAAATAAGTAATCTTAAGTTTTATTAATTTGAACGTGTTGTATTGATCTGCTCCCAGCCTGCAACAGAATTGAGTATGTCTGTAAGCATTATATCTGGTATGTGTTTATCTGTTGCCTGGGACTGAGAAGTTTCTGTATAATGTACAATTTAATTTATCCATGTCTTATCTACACCTATTGCCGCGAGAGAACCACTAAATACTACTTATGAACATTATTATAAAGAGTTCCTTTCTGTGGAGACAATACTCTTGCCACCCAGTGAAATGTCAAATAGTATAACATTTTCTGCCTACACAATGTGTTGAAAAGCGGTGAGGCCCATGTGGCTTAAAACCAAAATAAATGAGAAAACCGATTTTATGTTATATGAAAAGGTTAGTGGGCATACAGGAATTCCAGTATGGCTTGCAAAATCTTAAAGATGATCAAAACCATTTAACGATGGCCTCGCTGTGCTCCTGGAGAAGCTAAAGTTTCCATTAAATTGCAAGGGAGCAGACTTCACGTCACCACTGAGAGTTCTTGAAAAGCTCCATCTTTTTGAGCCCACTGTTACTGGTACGTCTTCTAGAGATGGATGAGGCTTTTATCTGGTGCTCTCTTTCTCTCGGGGAGCTTTTAAGGACTGCAGTTAAAGAAAAGCGAGATAAATATAAAATTGCAAATTGAGTACAGCTTGAAGTTGTCATTAGTGTGACCACTAAAGGTAACTGACCATTTCCTGTGAATTCTGAAATGGTGCTTTCACTTTCTGACCTCCACGGGAACCGCAGCACCAGGGCACTCTGGCCTTCTGACTCCTACCGAGCTCAAACACACACATATATGTTTTTTAAAAAGTCAACATTAACTCAAAAATGCATCTGATGTGGAATATTGAGATCTGACTCACTTCTTCAGTGTTATTTTAGAAGAAAAATGGTGCAGTGCTTTTCAGGACTGATCATTCTATCCCAGTTTTGGAAGTGGAATAGAATCTGGGGATGAAGTTCTGTAAGTTTTGCTATTGACTTCAGTGGAACTGAAAATTTACTGCTCTTATAATTTTATTTAATAAGACATTGTCATTGAGAATTATTGAACCTAGAAATATTAGTACAAAATATTTTATAAGGATTTTTGGTGTAGTTAGTTGGTGAGGGTTAATCCTGAAAGTAAGGTTGCCTTGTTCTATTGTCTGTTGATAAATGAGCATCAAATGGTGGTAAGAAAATGCAGGGCAGTAACCAGTGCTAAAAAATACCACACTTTGTTTTGATTGGAAAGAAATGGGGAGCTTCTTTGTTTCCAGCACCCACACATTTCAGTAAATGCAAAAGAACCCGCATGTTGAGTTTGTACTTGCTTTTCAGCAGGCCTGTTTGACTCGTAAGTATAGAAAATAAAGTCATTTCTAATCTCTGTAAATAATCAATAGCTCTGAGTGTGACTTCTGTTTTACTTTGTTGAAATTCATTGTCTTGGAGGTTGACTAAGCGTCCAGTGAACAGCAAAATTGGGGAAGTCAAAGAGTAGCAGTGATTAGGAAGGATACCTGTCAGTTCAAAACATACGCTGGTACTTTACAACTAAATTTAGTTCCAGCGAGACAGAATAATGATGAGTTTATGCTTTGAAACAGAATTTCTAATTCTTTTGTGAACAGAATAAAGTGAAGGGTGAATAAAGGGGAGGGACTCTTGATCAGGGAGTAGAGTGATGGGATGAGGGGTAATGGTTTAAAAGGGAAAGAGGGGAGATTTAGATGAGATATTGGGAAGAAATTCTTTGCTGTGAGGGTGGTGAGAGCCTGGCCCAGGTTGCCCCGAGAAGCTGTGGCTGCCCCATCCCTGGAGGGGTTCAAGGCCAGGTTGGATGGGGCTTGGAGCAACCTGGTCTGGTGGGAGATGTCCCTGCCCAGGGCAGGGGGTTGGAATGAGATGATCTTTCAGGTCCCTTCCCACCCAAACCATTCTATGGTGATTCTATAATATTTAGGGCAAAAATCATCGCCACGTTTTGGGGAAAATCATCAGCATTTCCAGAAGCATCGCAGCCACATGTCATTTTCTATATATTCATAAAACTGCACCTTTAGTGCCTCTTGCATGTGATTTCACACCCTGAGCATAAAAAACCAGCCGGATTATGTTTCCACTTGCCAAATGATCTGTTTTCTGAAGTTAGTGGAAGTGATGGAGAGTTTCCAAGCCCCGACGCCGTGGCTGTCCGCAGGAGGTGAGCTGTGTCCCTCCGTCAGGCTGGACCATCCGTCGAGGAAGGTGGAACCCACCGTGGAAGGGCTGCTGGTGGCCCTGGGTGACAGAGAGGGGATCTGCTGGTGGTCAGTGGAGCATTAGCAGGTAAGTAGGGAGTGATTTGTCTTTAGTTATGAGGCACATCCTAGTCTCACTGGGGAAATAAAAATGCACTGTGGAAAACAAAAGGTATAAATACCACTATTTAACTTCAGTGGTAGCTGCTAACAAATGAGTAGCCCAGCTCGGTTGATTGATTATAATAAGCTCATTTTATAGGAGTTTTTTTGGTAAATCACGATGGCTGAGCAGCTGAGTGCACAAACACTTACTAAAGAGAACACTCAGTGAATAGAAATGCTTAAATACAAAGATAATGTACAAGTATTAGGAGGGTGTTAAAATATGTTGTATAAGCCAAAACAGGTTTATGGCAGTGAAAAAACAGTATTATCTTATACAGTTAATAAAGGTAGTATCCAGGTGCTAGTTGTGGGCAGTAGATTCCTAAATACATTAGGATTCTATAAATTAACCTACCACATTAATTTTATAGCACGTTCAAAGTGTTATCTTGTGAGAGCTTTGTTTTCTAACAGAATTGAAATAAATAGGAATGTAAATATATGAAATTAACATATAAAACCAAGTATAGCATACGTTAATGGTATCTATATTAACACGAAACAATCTAAATTCTGAAAACAGTGGCTCTTGCTGGCCTTGTAGAAATCAAGAAACAGCTCAGCAGCTTTCTGGCTGTATCTCTTCCTGGTTATTTTTCACTGGTTTTATGTTTATTCATTTCCTTATTATAGCTATTCCCATCAGATTTTTTTTATTTTTTTTTTTGTGCTTCCCATCAGTTCTTTCCACTTTGGTTTTGACACAGAATACACGTGTCTGCCAAAAGTCCTGCTGCGAGATGGCTCTTGGGACAAAAGGAAGTGTTGGAGAGTCTATGGAGTAGCGAGAGGAGAGCGGAGTCCGCGGGGACAGTCAGTCTGCAACCTTTGTGCTGCAGAAAAAGCAGGGTTTATTTACAATTGAGTCTGCTGCAGGCTTTAAAATAAATGTGTCAGATTTCATTCATTTCCCTTTGTCTGTGACATCTGATTATCATTGCCCAGGAAGAATCAATGGAGCATTGTAGAATATTAAGAGGGGAGGGGGAAAAGGGAAGTTAAGGTCAGGGTATTGTGTTTTTAGCAAAATAATGGAGTTAAGGGATGAAATTGCATGAATTCTGTTGACGTTTTCTGGTGTCTGCAAAGGAGCAGACAAGCGTAGGCTGGATGGGACTTTCAGAAATGGTTTGCTGCTTCTCCCTCACCTTCTCTTCTCCAGGCTGAGGCAGGGACAGAGGACATCCACCATCCCTGGGAGGGCTCAACCTCACTGCTGGTGGGAATCTCTAACGAAGGCAGCTCAGCAAGTTCCTTAGAGTGATTTTCTACAGGCAGTAATATACTTGTTCTTGGAGCTTGGTATTTATTTTTCATACTTTTGGTTGCAAGTGAACCTGGTTTGCTTTGAGCTACCCGAATGTGAAGAGCCATCACTGAGGTTCTTCTTTGCAGCAGCTCTTTTTTTCAAAGACTGTTGCCACGTCAGCCTGCTGGGGTTTTTTTCAAAACTAACTGATCCCGATTACCATTCCAGATAGTCATGTTTTTAAGTTATTTCATTGAGATTTCTTAATTATTCCCCCATTAGTCCATTTTTAGCTTGGTGCCTTGGTGTCAGCTGCTCAGGTAATTGAAGTAATAATTGAAGTGGTTTAGATGAGCAAATAAATGTTGCTTTTTCAAAATAATAATTGTCAGTGCCCTAACTGATTTTTCTGTTTAACACAGATCCATATTTTCTGTTTATTTACCATACTTCAGTAAAATACGGGGAGGAACCAACCCTTACTCTACCAGCAAACAGAATTTTTTTCTTCTTAAATGCTCTCAAGCTGCAGCCAGCAGAGGGCATGGTCCATCTTGCAAACTTCACCGTAGCCCTAACGCTACTTCTTGTCTGAGTATCCACGTTTTCTGGCTCTTTTATTACCATCTCATTCTGAGTCTAATTTTTTACTCTGCTCTTAACTGTGGTATATGAGAAAAAAACACCAACTTACTGTCAGATGGGGTTGACGAAGTGGGGTTTCTAATGCATTGATTGGGAGAGCTACAAAAAGATAAAAGGTGCATTATTTTTCTGCTTTCTCCTTATCCTGCTTCTGTTGTTTTGGTGTCAGGATTCGTTCTCACCTGTGCAGTGAATAAAATGATGTCAAAATAAGGTTTCTAATAGGGAACTTGGAGGTCAGGAGACTGCAATGCTTGCTTTATTGCCAAGGGCACTGTAACTTGTTTGTTTTGTGAATATATTTGTCTCTAATGCTCATGATAAAAGCAAAGACAGATGAGTTGAAAAACAAGGTTTCTAATCTAAAGTTATTTATTATTTTTCGTACAAGTACATTATGGCAGTGCCCAGAAACCTGAGAGAGGCTTTGCTGTGACAGCTGCTGCATGTGTCCTCAAGTTGAGATTATCCTCATCCCTGAAATTTTTGCAGTCCATAAAATCCCAGATGTCTTGTAAATACTCCTTTCTAAGCTGGCTGCAGTAAAGGGAATGAATCACTGCTTTCCAGGAACAAGGTAGAGGACTCAGAGAAACTGGGGGTCAGAGGAATGTCCTGCTCCAGTTATTGTGCTGGTTCTCAAGGGATGGTGGTGCCTTAAGGTCCTCTGTGGTCTTCAGGAAGAAGAGGACTTCTCCTTTTGGCCTTTCAAATCAGCACATTTGATTTCCTGCTTATTGTGTAATATTCTGTAATATGGGGGTTGGAACAAGATGATCTATAATGTCCCTTCCAACCCAAACCATTCTATGATTCCATGATAATATTATTATATATTGTATTTTATACTCTTCTTGCTGTGTTAGCAACCTTGAGAGCTTGTATGCTTTCTGATAACTCTTACAGCTTGTTCCCTCTCCTGAAAATACTTTTTACAGAGTGGCATTGTCGTTCTTACATGAAATGGAAATGTTCTGTGGCTCTATGAGACAGCAGTTACTTCTGTCACTTCCTTCTTCCATTTGGAAGCCTTTGGTTGTTGGTTGTTTCTGTGTCCTCACTTTTTCTTTTGCACCTATGAGCATCTCTCAGTCCTTTAGACTCTTTAGAAATGGAGATGTTTCTCCGTAGCTAGTCATTCAAAAGCATATTCAGCCGAGTGATGTGTGTTCTTCGTTATTACCTTGTGGAGTGACCTCCTGGCAAAGAGCGAACGCATTGACATTTACAGTTGAGGATCTATTGATTGATGGCAGAAAACAAAGGCAATCAACGGGAGGGCTGTAATTGTTTGATTAAGTCCTGTGAACAGCACGTTGTACATTGATCCAAAATGCCTTGGAGCTGCAGCTTCCCAATGTCATGACTCTCCCCGTGGGCACCTTATTTTTCAATTTGCTGGTACTTGAAAGCGCTTTGATGGTCTCACAAAGTCCCGTGGTTCTGAGGGATTCTTACTTCTCACTGAGTGTGACCGTGTGGCTCTCTGCAATCTAGAGAGCTGAGTGCAGGATGGTTCCTGCCGTCACGGAGTTTGAAGATCTTTAGAAGTGACTCTGCTTTTCTCAAAAGTAAGGTCAGGGAAATCAAATATTCTGGTATCTGGCCTCCAGTGAGCCTGAGCTCTCTTCTGAACGGGCTCCACGGATCATAATCATTTTTTCTTACTCTGCATCAAGCAGAAATGATACGGTGGTTTTAAAAGCCAGTAGTCTCTCCTCATTAAAAGTCCTTCAATCGCCAGTGATACGTAGTACTTGAATATTTAATACAAAGCTTGATTCTGACATAACAAGAAAGAGGTTTCCCAGCTCCTGTTGCAGCCAGCACCTGCGACCCTTTTCAAACCTCTCCATACTGTTGTTCATCACTGTATTTTATAGTAAGTAAAATCAGGATTAGAATCTCCTGAACCTCCTGGTGGTACTACACATCCAACAAATAGTTGTCTATGCATCTTCTTTTTACTGGAGATAAAATTCATCTGGATCAAGAAATAACCATGTACTATAGCAAAGCCATAAACACTTGTTCTTCTTAAAAGGCTGAAGTTAGGGTGTAACATGAATTTATAAGCTCAATGGTTTGTCTTAATTGTGTCTCCTCTGACTTCAGGAGCTCAGCAGAAAAAACACACATCTCGTGATTTCATCCCTTTTCTGAAAGTTTTCACACGTGGCCTTGTCCCTTTTCCCTCCTGCGCACCTGCAGGAGTAATGGTGGCGTGTCTGGCCCATAAAGATCTCATGCTTGTCATACTTCTCAACAATTACAGAAATTATAGAAACGTGTGTGCAAAGATGGTATCTGGCCCTTAGATGCAGTATCTGGAATTTCTCAATGTTCTTGCTGAGTTAACCTTCCTATTTCTCAAGGTTTGTATGAATAAGGAAGGCCATCAATTACCTGCAGTGTTTCTTTTCTTGTTAACTTGAACCAAGAAAAATGGAAGGCTTTTTATGGGCAACTGTTGGCTTAGTTGCCTGCATTTTTGCATAAGGGTCTCCTGTTTTGGGCAATGAGGCTTTTCACAACAGGTATGGTCATATTTGAAATAGAAAAACCTATTTGAAACCCATCAGCGAAAGGGCCAGAGCAGTTACAGCTCTTCTCATGATGATGGTACAAACCTTCACCAAACTTCTAATGATTCTGATGTTTATAGCTTGGAATATTTTGCACACATGTTCCAACTTTGCATTCACAACATTTGTTAAACCAACAAGCCTGTCGCAGACATGATAGCTACCATCAGGAAACTTGTTTGACAGTTTAAACAGACAGCATCTGTGTTTCCTACATTTCATAGTACACAAAAAGAACGAGCATTGCCCGTAGCTCAATTAATTCAAGATGTTGTCGCATGGTGGAACTCTGTTTTGGAGATGTTAAAAACATCTAATTGAAAAAAGGGATTTTGCTCTTGTATTTGGCAGAGTTTCATCAATATCACCTCCTCGGCGGAATATTACTGAGAGCAGTTGGCTTGAGTTTGGAGAATTGAGATAAATTGGCATACATCAGGGCTGTCCTCCTGTGCTTCCAGCTATGTCTTTGTTGAAAGTGAGTTTAGGATTTTCAAATTTCAAAGCAATGTAAGAGACTTGAATTGGGTACCACTTAAGCATCTTTTAAAACAACACTGGAATCGTCACCATTGTCAACAAAAAGGCAATCAAAAAAAAGAGAAAAGGAGCCCCAGATGCAGCAAGGAGAAACTGCTAGGATGTTGGTGCTATGAAATCAGGGTGGTGGAAGGAAATCTGAAGTGAGTTTTCTCTTGTTGTATGATGGGAGGCATCCTATATTTGCATCCTTTACGTTGTATTTGCATCCTTGATGTTATATTTACATCTTTTATATTGTGTAATGACAGTTGCTGCCTTAATAGTAAGTCAAAATTGTCATTCTCTGTGTCGGTGAAGCTAAACCCAGAACTAAACCAGACACGAAGCCCCGCAGATGGAAGTGCTCTCCAGTGGTGCCGCTGTAGATTAGCTCAGCTCCATTGGTGAAGGACCAGTTTTTGGAGGGATCAGTTGCCTCGCGCGGCTGGGGCTCAGCAGCCCACATAAACAGATGCTTAAGGCTAAGCCCACGAGGAATGTTTTGATGAGGTGGACTCCGCGAGAGCCAGGACACCACAGTGTGGTCCAGCGTTGCGTTTTGCTGTAGAGGACTTGAAGCGTTACGGCATTTTGGTTAAAATTAATAGGGCCACGTTTTGGCACCTGCTTCAGGAATTTCCAGATTTATGTTGCTGTAAAGAGCGAAGATAAAATAAAAATTTGCTCTTCTGTGACAAAATCCCATCAACTTGTCTAAAAATTGGGTGGAGGGAAGAAGTGGGAACTTTTTCCCAGAAGCTGTAATCATGGATCAAGTTGCGATAGCGGCGTTGAACGGTGTCTGAGCCCATGATTTCATCCGTTGGCTCCAGCGAGGCTCTTTGCAGGGTGAGAGATCGTTCCATGTGTTATGTCTGAGCCTCTGACTCTTGCCTCCGGTAACATGAGGTACTTCTGTTTACAGAAGCAGGTTTTTATACGGACTGTTGATCTGTGCCCCGGTGTGTGCTGGTCCCATGGCTGGTCTCTCTGGTGAAATAGTCCCCAAATACTCCAGTTTTGTGTCAGTGTCTCTACTGGATGGCTGCTCAGAAATCCTTCCCCGTACAACTCTCTGGCTTTTTAAATAGAGGACGTGCAGCGAAAATCATGCACACTTATTTGAAAATTTATGGGCTGACCTGAGTATTATCTCTGGGGAGGGCTCCTTGGGTCAGTCAAAGTGAATTAAAACCAAATGTGCCTGGTTTTCATGTTTACTCTTTCCATAAACATAGCGCATATGCAGTGTGCAGCTGCTATCCTGAAAGGGTTTTCCCCCTGGTATTTGGGGGATCTGTGCTTTAAGAGCATGTTCTATTGATAGTGCTGTAGAAAGAACAAGTGATTCTGGAACCCACTTCACAATTCATTTATCAAACTGGCTGGAAGAATTTCAAGTAAGGTACGACAACAATGAAGTTGGAGCTAAGGCAGTCAGTATATTTAGTGCATTTGAGTAAATAAAAAGTAACAAAAAGTCAATGCCTTTCCTCTCTGCTTCTATCAACTCCAGCAGAAATGGGATAAAAAGGTACAGAATGTTTCCTTGGGGGAAGATTACCATTTATTTTTATTGATTAGGGCCCTCAGGCTGTGACCTCAAACACTCCTGGCAGTTTCTTCCCCCTCCTTTAGTCACTCCTTGCTGCTGATTTTTGCTTTGATGAAGTGGTTTGCAATCCCCTTCAGCAGTGAAGGCTCCTCAGAGCCAGAGCTGCCACAACGCACCGTTCCGCTGTGGTGAGGCCGGCTGGGCATGTCGCTAACACGTGGACAAGAAGAATTTCCCATCCCAAGCCACTGAATCTTCTGAAGGACCCATTCCTCCTTCTGTAAAACAAGGGATGATATTTAATCAGCCCCACCAGGAGCTCTGACATCCTCAGACAAGGGACTGTACATGCAAATAACCACTCGGAGCACTGTGAGAGGGTGAAAGTCCACCAAGCAGTTGCTGAGTCAAGAAGATGACAGAGAAGGCGAAGCTCAGGGACAGTCTACAAGAGAGATTTCAGGAATTCAAAAGTAGACAGCTGACTGGAAATGTTTGGATAACAGGGAGCTGGATCTGCTGACTACCAAAGGTCCCCCATTCCCACCTAAATTATTCTCCAAGTCTACAATTGAGTGAAACTAGCTACCCATGAGGACTCTGGAAGAAGATGAGGAACACAGGGTGATATGACGAACTGGATCCAGAGTCAGTAGGGAAGAGATCAACAGCTCTGCAGGGGACAGCTGGAGTGCTTAGTGGCTTTGTGCAAGACTTCAAGACTCCTTATGGCAAGTTAATGGCATTTTTGAACTGAAAGTGGAGAAAGACTACATTTTGCCACACAGGTGCAAGGTTCTCCATGAAGACAAAAGCAGAGTATAAGAACCTGCCCCAGCAGCATGACATTCACCAGTCTAAATGCTCAACCTCTTGTGGTTTATTCCCTGTTTGGTCCCTTCAGAGTGTAAATGAGGATGCCCTTTCTTCTAGCTATTTTTTCTATCATTAACCAGGTCTCTGGGTAGTGGGATCTATAGAAGATGACAGCAATCAATGGAAAAGAGAGTTGAAGTTTTAAGGAAACGGCATCATATAGTCCACCTACTGTGAAACCAGCCATAGCAGCAGTAGGACCCAGGTGGGGTGCAGGGCTTTTTGGTTGGCAAAAAGCATTATTCCTGTTGTTAAGCTGCAGTCAGTCCCCATGCCAGGTATCTCGTCGCTCAGGGTCTGCAGTTCCCTGGATCAGCTGATGAAGCAGAACTTAATCTTTGCCTGAGCTGGTGGGAAGCCTCGAGCTGGCTTTGACCTGGTGGTTTTCTTTCCTTGTTTTTTTTCCCCAGTTTCAGCAAGTAGCGATTAACCATGTCCTTCTCCCTCCTTTTGGCAGGATGGTTTCCTTCCAAAACCCCAATTTTAGGGGTCTGGATGAGCTCTCTTTTTCCTCTTCTCTTCTTGTCCCAACCCTGGCAGTGGGATGGGGGGGGAACACGTGATGGGACCCATCAACCTGGGGGAAGTGCACATAATGAAACCCTTTCCTGGTTGAATAGGCTTGCAGAATGTCAACCAATTTCCCCAGCCAGCCAGGACCTTTCGGAGTCATTCTATATCCTTTTATTGCCGTTGCCATAGCGAAAGACACTAATTCACCTTTGTGCGAAACTTAATAAAAATCAGCCCATCATTCACTTGTCCGTAGACCATTAGTAATGCTGGTGATGAATTTTAGAGACGGGCTTTTCACAATCTATTAAGCCACTGGCTAAAGAGTTGGTTATCTCATTCTCTTGTGCAGGAGCTTTACAGGGCACCAAGGAGCCGCTGGACTTTCTTTGACTACAGTCATCTGGAAGTAGGAAAAAAAAAAAAAAAAAGGCACACAGTTTAATTTAAATGCCAAAATTACCTTTGGGATGAGCATTCTTTGGTCTTCGGAGGAGAAAGGAGCCGTCTGGGAGACCCAGGCAAAGTACTAAGTACTAAGAACACTAAATTGACCTGATGCTAATCAGAAATAGTCTTTTATGAGCTAAATTAAAGGGGCTGTTTTACACATACCGAGGCTTGTATTTGGGCTGTTAGGCAAGCTAATAAGGTGGCATATTGTGCGGAGCGGGATTGCAAGCGGCAGTGTGCCGTGGGGTCGGTCTACCTGGGCTGCATCTTATTGGAAGGCAAATAAATAGGGAAATGCACTAATTTACCTTTTAAAAGGAAAGAGCTGGTTTTGGTTTGAAGGTGTGTGGACACCATGACTCCTATCAGAAGCTGCTGATCGTAAAGCCTTGTTTCTTGGTGTTCTGTGGTGGTCTGTCCTCAAAGGGCTAGGAGGAAGCCAACAGGCAGAAACAAACCAGTACCAAGGAGCCGCTGGACTTTCTTTGACTAAAGTCATCTGGAAGTAGGAAAAAAAAAAAAAAAAAGGCACACAGTTTAATTTAAATGCCAAAATTACCTTTGGGATGAGCATTCTTTGGTCTTCGGAGGAGAAAGGAGCCGTCTGGGAGACCCAGGCAAAGTACTAAGTACTAAGAACACTAAATTGACCTGATGCTAATCAGAAATAGTCTTTTATGAGCTAAATTAAAGGGGCTGTTTTACACATACCGAGGCTTGTATTTGGGCTGTTAGGCAAGCTAATAAGGTGGCATATTGTGCAGAGCGGGATTGCAAGCGGTAGTGTGCTGTGGGGTCGGTTCTACCTGGGCTGCATCTTATTGGAAGGCAAATAAAGAGGGAAATGCACTAATTTACCCTTTAAAAGGAAAGAGCTGGTTTCGGTTTGAAGGTGTGTGGACACCACGACTCCTAACAGAAGGTGCTGATTGTAAAGCCTTGTTTCTTGGTGTTCTGTGGTGGTCTGTCCTCAAAGGGCTAGGAGGAAGCCAACAGGCAGAAACGAACCAGTATGAGCACTGGGATGTGAATCCAGTAGTCATTTTACAGTGAAAAATTTTTTGTCTTAGTTTAATTTTGCTCACTAAAGGCATGTTTCTTACGTTCAAGCTGACACATCGGCTCCGCCGTCTAGACCAGTATGAGCACTGGGATGTGAATCCAGTAGGGTTTTTTTTTTTTAGTGTTTCGTTTTACAGCGAAAAATTTTTTGCCTTAGTTTAGTTTTTCTCACGTTCAAGCTGACACATCGGCTCCGCTGTCTAGAGCTGGACTTGGATCACGGCAGAGAGGTTCATCCTAAAAAAAATATCAAAGCCCTGGATCCCAAGTGTGGCGGGGGGATCCCCCTGGCACGGGGCGGCGGAGCAGCGGCCGGTCCCCGGCCCGCGGCAGGGATCCCCGCATTGTGCTCCCGGCATCAATGCTCTCAATGGGATTAGCCTGGAGAAGGGGCGAAAGGCTGTGGGAAAACCTGCGTGTGTCATATTTCCCTCGTCTGCTGTCGCAGCTGAACGTCGCCACCCGGCCGACAATGGGGTTAAAAAAAAAAAAAAACAAAAAAAAAAAAAAGAAAAAGTTAAGCGCAACTGTTGTGGTAAGCTCGATTTTGAATTATGTATTCATGGATCTGCATAATGGCCTTTCAGCCTGCAGTATTGTTGTTTAAAGCACAATCTGGGAATTGTGAGAGGGGAAGGGGACAGGGACGGGGGCGGGGGAAGGGATGGAGAAGCGCAGAGTTGGGAAAAAAACGTGGAAAACTAAGACGTAATCAAAGGAGAGTGACAAATTGTACGAAATGAGATTTTTCTTCCCTGCTGACGCTGTGCCTATGAAACAGGTTTTCACTTGGAAATGCTGACTCCTCTCCCAACCTAATAATGCTTGTATTTTCTCTCTTGGCTAAGCGCTTGGAGCCCTAAGAGGGAACGGAGCAGAGCTGTAAATGCAGATTTCTGCTCTGCTGGTCCTCGCTCACACGGGTTCTACTGGATTTTCCTGTCTCTTATGCAGGTAAGATGAGCAATGAGCTACCCTGGTTTGTTTAATTGCCAGGCTGCCACAATTAGGTGTCCAGGAGAGGAAGAGAAGCCTTTGGAAAGGGGTGAAGATGGGAAGTACTGTGTCCAGTTCTGGGCTCCCCAGATTAAGAAGGACAGGGAACTGCTAGAGAGAGAACAGCAAAGGGCTACAAAGATGATGAGGAAAGGCTGAGGGACTTGGGTCCTTTTAGTCTGGAGAAGAGAAGACTGAGGAGGGATCTGATCAATGCCTATAAAGGGTGGGTGTCAGGAGGATGGGGCCAGTCTTTTTTCAGTGATGCCCAGTGACAGGACAAGAGGAAATGGGCACAAACTTGAACATAAGAAGTTCCATCTAAACATAAGCAGGAACTTCTTTCCTTTGAGGGTGGCAGAGCCCTGAAACAGGCTGCCCAGAGAGGTGTCTCCATCTCTGGAGACACTCAAACCCCGCCTGGACACGTTCCTGTGCAACCTGCTCTGGATGACCCTGCTTTGGCAGGGGGTTGGACTAGATGATCTCCAGAGGTCCCTTCCAACCCCATATCATTCTGCGATTCTGTGAAGAGGCCAACAGAGCCAGAGTCATTGAATGTTTCCAGGGATGGGACATCTGTCACCTCTGGCCAGATAGTTTTAAGGACAGAGCAAGGAGAGTGCCAATGTGCAGGTCTCAATGCAGTCTTAGTGATATAATTGCTTTTTATCATGTGTTTGAGGACTTATCTCCTAGAGCAATAGCTGCAGGCCCCAGGGAAGATATGATGGAAAGGAGGGATTGGTGTCAACCTTACCTGCCTGTGGTCCCTCAGTGCCCAGGAGCTGAGCCAGGACTCAGCCTGCTACACATCACACCAGAAACCCTCCTTCTTCCAATTGCTTAATTGACACAACACAACACTGGGCTCCAAACGCATTTTCCTGTGAGCAAAAATGATTTTCTATTATTTATCCCATATCTTTTTTCCTAGATTATATAGGAAATATTTTCTCCCTGAAAAAAAGAAACATTCCAGAGCCTCTAGTCATGCTGTGGTAGACCCTCCTCAAAGCCTTCAAGACCCTTGTTCAGTATGCCAAATGTGCTCCTCGCCTTGGAGAACACATCCCCTTTATTCCATGGTGCTGGAAAGTTGAAGAATTTTCTTTCTGCTCCAAGACGATGTACAATTTGCATGAGCGTGCCCAAATAAACTAGCTGATTTGGCTCAGCTAGCATAAAATTCATTAGTAAAACATACATTATAAAGTCCCCAATCAGCTAGATGTGGCCTGCGTCGCTGCTTAACAGACGTGCACATTGTCAGTTGTGACAGCCTTTGGAATTTGGCCCAAAGCTGCAAAAACTTGAAGCACAGGGATTTTCCACAGCATCTATTTTTAGTAATTATATAGACTCTGCGTAGAGTAATACCTGGACTCCTCTTGATGTTCAATGTATTTATTCTCCCTGTGAGGTCGGAAGGAATGAACACAAGCCAGTTGAGCTGTGTTATAGCTTTTTTCTGCTAATAGCAGGAAAATGGTGAGGTTTGTGCCTCTTCTCTATAGGTGAGGCACACACAACAACTTTGGGGTGTTTTTTAATGCATTAGGTGCAATTAAATGTATTTACAAGATGTGTCTGCTTGCTATAGGCAGAGTTTAGACAATGTGCTGTGTTTTTCTCACCCCTCATATTTTACTTGACATTTTCTATGTAAAATATCACACTCATGTAGATTTAAACATAGTCCACTTTGCATAAAGACACTATTTTCATTTCCAGGAACTTCTGAGCCAGGGAGGAGATGCACTTGCTTTAACTGAGTTGTAGAGTGGCTTTTTTGGAAAGGCAGCTGACCCTGTGTCTTCTAAAGTCTTCCTGTCGTGCCATCTGGGCTGAGTTCTTCTCTGCTGCCACTTGTTATCTTTTGTTTTTCTTCGACTGGGGTTTTTTTTGAGTTAGTACCTGTCTCCTGTGACTCATGTTTTGCTGTCGTTTGGCGTGTTACGGTTTGCCGTCGCCTTGTGTTGCTCGTGGATGAGTCGGCTCCATCCAAACGAACAGGTTTTGACTTGGGCTGGATTTCACAAGGCTGCACGGACTCGTCCTGCTGTCAGTCACGGTGCCCTTTGCATGTCTGCTTCCTGCTCCCTGTATGCCTGACCAGCAGATAAATCCTCTGTCTTCCCTGGGATCGGAGTGGTGTCTCTGCATCGTGATGTCAGCTCTTTCAGCTACTGAGGTTACTGTAAAATTCCTTCAAATAAAATCCAGGCTTGTGTGTACAGCTGCTCTCTCACCTTGCCTCTTATGACACTTGATGAATTTTGGCCAGTTCGAGAAAATGAATGGTTTTACTGTTTCGTGTGCTCAGCGTGGAGCTCTGTTGGGTTGCCTGGAACCACCAAGATGTGCAGATACTGGGAACAGGGGCCAAGCTCTGGCCGTGCAAGGCAGTTTGCATTGACACTCTGCTTCCAGCCCTGCTGGAAATGGCTTTCCTGAGCACACAACCATGTCTTCCTCCTCCACCGCCGCAGCTCTGGAGATCTGTCTCCTGTTTATTTTGGCTGAATCCCACCTGTTCTCTTCGTGATGCTCCGAACCGCTTGGGACCAGCCTGCCTTCCCTCACCGGTGCTTCCCTCTCCTTTCCTCCCCCCCAGCACAAGTCTGTGGTTGTGTTTGCTCTGCTGTGTAGCTGCTATTTACTGTTGTTCACCCACATCTGGATCACTTCTTGTTCCAAGTATATGGCTTTCCTGAGCACACAACCATGTCTTCCTCCTCCACCGCCGCAGCTCTGGAGATCTGTCTCCTGTTTATTTTGGCTGAATCCCACCTGTTCTCTTCGTGATGCTCCGAACCGCTTGGGACCAGCCTGCCTTCCCTCACCGGTGCTTCCCTCTCCTTTCCTCCCCCCGAGCACAAGTCTGTGGTTGTGTTTGCTCTGCCGTGTAACTGCTATTTACTGTTGTTCACCCACGTCTGGATCGCTTCTTGTTCCAAGTACGCCAGTGAGTTAGCTGTTAGTCACCTTCAGGGCAGGTGTGTAAAGGGTCTTCATGTCTGTTCAAGTTCTGCCATTGACGTTCTCCTCCTCAGCAAAGTTATCTAGTTCTTCAGTGCTGCTTTTTCCAGGAAATAGCTCCCTTTCGGACAGTCCTTCGCCAGACCTTTGTGAGCTGAGTATCATCTTCTCCAACTTCAAAAATGTTTTTACTATAGGACTGTGATCTTCACGCTCCACCTGTCTCCAACCCATAAAGCCTCCATCTCCAGTCCCCATACCTGGTTCTCCACTGGTGGCTGTCATCATTCACCCCCCTGGGCTGTCCAGCTGCCACTGCAGGGCAGAGGCATTTCTCTAAGCCTCAAACAGTTTCTCTTAAAAATGTCCTTCCTTGAAGAAAGTTTATCCCTGTGTCCTACAGATGATCCCACCCCTATTTGTCAAGACGTTCTGTCTTCCAAATTAAACACAGAGCCCCAGAGTGTTTTGCTCTGCAGTGCAAATATGCTTTCCTTCTCTTTCTTCCTGATTTTTTTGTGGGATATGTGTGAAAAGAGTGATATCTCTCTACAGCCTCTTTCTGTTGAAGACCCAAGGGCTCTCTGAACGCTTTTATTAGGTGTCCTAGAGTTCATTATTCCTGGCGATGGCACATCATCCGCTTCTTGCCTCTTTTCCCTCATGAGATAGAGACTTTACTTTCCTTTTCTCCTCTTTCTTTCTCTCCTGCTAAACTCTGAAGTCAGACTCAGTTCTTGCTTCCATTGCTTGCACAAGTGTTTTTACTCTGGAAACTCAAGTTGCTTGGCAGCCTGAGTCCATGTGGCTGAGTTCAGGCTTGTTTTCGTGTTAACCTTATGTGAGATTCAATAGTTAGAGCCTTCGCAATCCTTGTGTGTCTGTTTGTCACCCCTCAGATGTGTGACAGATGTGTATGAGAGAAGTCCATGTTCATAAACTGTATGCATTGGCTCCAACACACAATCAAATTTCCCTGTGTCAGCAGAGATTTGGGAACAAGCCTCCTGTGGGCTCCTGACCTTTTGCAAAAGCGGTGGAATTCATCTTAAAGCAATCTGCAGTGAGGGGGTGTTCTGCTAATTCTCATTACTTTAGCTTTATTGTGGGCTAAAAGCGTGCATGGAGTGAGCTGGAATGGCTGTAGCTGATGATGCACCAAAGTCCTCTGAGATGTCCTGCCTCAGAAGTCCTCTGAGATGTCCTCCTTCAGCCAGTGCTGCCCACGAGCAGCAGTTGAGGAGGTTGGCTGCTACGGTACCGCTGTAGCCACCTCACTCATCCCAGCCAGTACCTGTCCCAGGAGGTGCTTCACCTCCCTAAAGATCAAGCACTATCCTTTACTGGAGGTTTCTGCAGCCCCTTGTGTGTTGCCAACTCAGTTGTAGCCCTTGGGGGATGCTTTGAGTCAATAACTACAATACCTGTATTCAGGTGAACCGGCAAATTATGGCCTTGACAAATCCTTGCTATTGATTCCCACTTGAGACCAGTAGTTACGGTGGATTTTGAGGCACCGTGATTTTCAGAGACCAGTTTGAATTATTCACTATCATTTGCCTCTCTATGGACAGACCACCTAATCCCCTGGAGATCCCAATCATCCTGAACAAAGAGTTCTAGGTTTTACAGCAAATACTTGGCGCACGGGGGATTTACTGCTGTGAGGTGATTAACATTCTTGAGGTAATTTTAAATTAAATGAAGGAAACCATAGCATCAAACTGTAGCATTTCCAAATAACTTCTGTAATGGAATATCACGTCTAGATGTCTGTGACATGTTTGATTTCTTTTAGGCTGGATTTCTAATTTTATTTAACCAGTGCATGAAGCCCTACAACCAGAGGCCTGAGATGTGCTTTTTTGGAAAAGTATGAATACCTCCTTGGCAACACTTGAGAGGAAAAATTGAGGTAGGTTGTCGGGCATAGGCCAACATACTTGTCACTTTGGATGTAGAAAATGAGGTCATAATGAATATTTTTTTTTCTGTTGTTTTTAAACAGATTGATGGCTAAAATATTATGCAGAATAGCAAGATGGTTGTGTAATCTGTATTTTCTGTTTATTGAGTATTGACGCACTGCTGGATGATTTAAAGGAAGGAAGGAAATATGAAATGAGGAGAATGTGTTACCAAATACTGGGTTTGTGGTGCTTTTTCTAGGCAGTGTTCTCATAGACAATATGTTTTACTTCAATACCAGGGTGCATACATGATATTTTTGAATGTTGCCTTTCTGGTATGCAATAGCATATGAATAAAGCGGTCAGATTGCATTGATTTTAATTTAGGCTGTATTTCTCCTGAATGGCAGTCATAACAAAGAGTTTGCAACTGCTTTGAAAAATACTACTTGATTGCTTTCAACTGGAAAAACCCAGGCTGCATTGGAAAAGCTACACTTCAAAGAAAATGGTCCTTTTCCCAAGAAATCCTTAAAGAACTATACTTTATTGTAGCAAAATGCAATGAGGGATGTTACTCTAATTCATATGTAAGAAAATAGTAATAATGTTGTTTTTCTGAAGCAGTCTTTTATTGTGCGGTCGTAGAGTTGTATTTGTTCATGGCCCTGGGTCTGGTGTGTAAGCAGTGCAGAGCAGGAGAGGCTTCTTCAAACTCTGTTGTGAAATGGTATGTTGAGAGTTAAAGTATAAACCCACTTGGATCTCGATAAGACTCTGGAGATCTTCAATAACGAAGAAAATGAGTTAGACAGCAAAAGTAAACACTTGCTCATATAAGAGTGCTAATGTAGGTTTAAAAGCCCAAAGTCTGAAATCCTTATAGAATTGAACAAATACTTCTTTTTTTTTTTTTTTTTTTTTTTAACTCTTAAGTAAATTGCCTCTTTCTACATGAGCAGTTTTGCTTCATGTTGACTTAAAGCCACCTCTTGTGTTTGATGCCCTTGACTCTCCCCTCGCTACCACTCCAGCCCGGGATGCATCTCCCGGGGGTTTCTGTAGCCCCAGCACCAGCCCCTCCGTGAAGAGCACTCACCAGAGCAGAAACTGCCCCACCTCTGGTATTTCCTGGCCGTTCCTCGCCTCTCCCACCTCTTAGCTCTGTTTTCAGTACCCTTTGTGTCCCCAAGTCATCACCCTTAATGAGTTTCTTAACAGTTCTGGGGTTGTGAAGCTGATTCCCAGAGGTATTTCGTGTGCAGGTGACTGTCTTCTGTTCCTACCAGTTGGCCACGCGTATGGTTTCGGTGTAGTGAGATGATGGTCACAGCCTGCTTTTCTGATGTGACTTGTAAACAGATTCAGATGCTTTTTTTAACTCCAAAAACCAAAGATGGAAGCAGCTTTAAAAAAATAACAAGTTAGCTAGACACTGTATGAGTTGTTCAATGAGAACTGTCTTTGTTAGAGAGGGAGAAGCATTTTAGAAAGGGCAGCTACAACATCGGGTCTTTCATGGTATCCTACTGCATGTGCAAATTCAATTAACTCTCTATATCCAGGTACCTGGAACTACATATATCTGAATTTGGATCGGATCTTGTACTGAGGTACATTCATACTCGTGCAGACTTGATGGGTGAGAGCAGGATTTGTGAAAGCATGCAGCGGCTCGAAATTAATGGGATTTGCACTCCTAAAGCAATCAGACACTTGAAATGCTTTTTTTTTATTATTTTATTTTTTCACTGAACCCGAATCAGAAAAGCCAAAATTGGGTCTCCTCACCAGTCATTTTTTTTTTTTTTCCAGACTGTGCTTACCCAAAGCCTGAATTTGGCCTCTTGTCTTTGCAGGTAGCATAATGCTGACTTTCATACTGTACATTTCCTACACAGGGCCTCATCTGTCCTGCGATGCCGCACCGTATGTGGCTTGAGAAGTACCTTAAAAGACCACATTGTAGAAACTGGCTAACAAGCCTATGGTTTTTGGTGTTTTTTTTTTTTCTAATTTCCTTGCTGTTTAATTAGGGAGTTGCCTCTACATATTCCTTAAACTCTATTTTGTCAATGGCATTTAAGGAAGTGTCAGGATTTGCTAACATTCCCCTAATCCTTTGTATTAGCTCTTTTGAGGGTGGAGTGAATCCCACGGGCAGACCGCTTTCTTCCTGAAAATATTTATCAGATTGGATGCAAAAATGTGAATATTGGAGTGAACGTGTTCTTTTAATTAAATGAAAAGGTTGTTTCGGGGTATATTGTTAACTGTTGGAACCACTTTAGAAGTAAGCAAAAAGTTGTCAAAAAAAGGCGATGATTGAATAATTTGTACAAAGGAGTAAGAGAGAGGGTGAATATTAGTTTAATCAGACCTGATCACGGTGTAGAACTGCCGCCCATCCTAATTCCAGTTGGGACCTTTCATCTGGTCCAGCCATGCCTCTGAATCCCTGCAGATACAGTATTTGCAAACTTAATCAGGAGCACCAGGTTTTTCTCATGACCTATTGTATAGTCTCCCCTCTGAATGGGCTGTTGTGCCGTGGCATCTGCAGGCGGCTCTGGCTGCAGCATAAAGAGCTCCGGGCTGCCCTTATGCCCCTCTGTATTTCACACTGGTGCGTAGAAATGGCACTACACATCTCTGCTTTCAAGTGACACCGAATGGTTCATTTTCTCCTCTATTCACCGAGGATTTAATTGCCCCGCACATCAAAAGCGGGATATCCCCCAATTACCATCCTCCTTCCCAGAAAATAGCTAACTGCCTATCTCAGGAAATTTGCCAAGAGACCCAGGCACCCGGAGGAGAATGGAAGTGTCCAAACACGGGCCAGAGGAGCAGGGGAAGAAAAGAAACGGGCACAGACAAGCAGGTGTTAAAACACTCCTTTTTTTTATTTTTTCCCCTGTGCACCTCCGTCTGGGAATGTCTGCGGAACATTCCGTCTCCAGCAGCAGCAAAGGGAGATGCACAACTGCTTTCTGACAACTTCCACCCCAAAACGAACACGCACGATATTCCTTACAGTTTCGTGGTGCCTCGGCAGTGTTTTCACAAGGTGCTGGATGCCCTTGCCTTAAAAATACTTCTCTCCACCTTCCGCAGCTTAAGCTATTTGCCATATATTTCTGGCATATATTTGCCAATAATTATAATGAATTATTTCACAAAAAACTCAGGTCAGATCCAAACCGTGACAAGAACTAGGTATTTTTTGTGAAAAACATAATTTTCAGGTTGCTACAGGGCTGTTGGGTACAGTCTTACGGACAATTAAAAATTATTTTTTTCATCAAAAGGCAGTAATTCCACCAACCCTGGAAATTCAAACTCTCAGTGCTTCCATGTTGTTCCTTCCTCTTCACCCCCTTTTCTGCCTGGTTTTCTCCCCTACCTGTTTTCCACACCTACCAGAAGATGAAGCTCTGCTTTGTTTGTCACAGGTAGGGTTTTCCTAATACATAGAAAAGATAACTGCATTCCTGCTGTATGGGAAGCTTGCTGGGTGTTTGTAGATATTTTCCCTTCCAGCTTTGCTGCAATGTAAATCTCAGCCAGAAATGTTGAACTTAAAAAGTTTGCCACCTCATACAGGAGTCAGGAAACTTTCAAGGCTGATCATAGAGATACGTCTTCAAAGGAGACTAGGAATTTCGAGAAGACTTCACTGGAGCTGCTTATCAAGGCGAAGAATGACTTTGAATTGGTAAACGATGAGAAAATTATTCAAACTCCCCAGAGGTTGCCTAGATAGGACAGTCTGGGAAAAAAAAACTGGTAATGACTTGAAACCTTTCCAAGGAGGCTTCCAGACATGAAAATTGACTTCTGCTCACGTCCTGCATCCAAACCCTGCCCAGGACGCTGAGGAAATGCTTCTCCTGGCTGATGCCACTGGCTCCCTGGGGAACTGGCAAAGTGTGGGGGTGGATAAGTAGATGCAGAAGTTATAATTTGCACCATTTTGAGGTGGCCCAAGTAAGACTCAGATGTGTCCTTTCGTCCTTACACCCTGTCTTGTGATGCTACGACACCGCTGTCTGGACCACGAAGTTTGTGAGTAACAGTTCAGAAATGTCTTTCAAGTGTGAGAATCAAAGCCTGTGCCCAAGGTGCACCTTCTGGCCTGATCCTGCAAATACTTAATCACGTTCTTAAACACACAAATAGTGTCCTCCAGGGACATGGCACTGTTCACTTGCTTCAGGGTAAGCACAGGAACAAAGATATTCGGTATCAGGGCTGCTGCTGATTTCCTTTTACATATACGTTAGTGTGGCAATTTCAAGTGTCTGTCTGTAAATTAAAAGATTAGAGTGAGGAAAACGGAGAGGGACAGAAGTGTTTTCAAGTTTCTCCTGGATGGAGGTAAGCACGAGGAGACGGTGCTTTTGTGAAGACTGTTTAAGCAGCTGGAAAAAAATGCCATTTGTCAGAGAATTACAATAGTCCAGTCTAGAGAAGGCTGGTGTTGGAGTCGGTTTCCAAATCCTGACAAATTAATGCATGCTGCAACTTGGAAATATAATTCAGGTTTTCACAGAGATTTGTGTTGCCTTAGTGTAGGTACACACACATGCATTAGTGTAGGTACACACACTTATGTATTAGTATATGCACGTGTAGAGGGAAAATTCCATTTGCTTTACCTTGTGAATTGTACCCCAGTGGTTTGTAAGGTGACTGTCAGTCCCTGGGACCACAAACACAGCAGGGTGTTTGGCAGTGCCCAGCTCAGGCTGGTAGAAGACCTTTTTTCCCCTTGGCACCAGCTGAAAGCCCCACAAGCTGCCGTTCAGGCCAGCAGGCAGGTGGTGAGCAGAGACATCACCTCACTGGACTGCGTGAAGAGGCAGGTGTAGCCAGAGATCATCTCCATAAATAAGATCATCACTCAAATTTAAATCATCTTACTGTTTTTTGGAAATTTTTCCCTTGCTACTTTTTCCTTTTGACCCCCCCCACCCCTTCTTCTCCCTCAGGTGTAGCCAGAGATCATCTCCATAAATAGGATCATCACTCTAATTTAAATCATCTTACTGGTTTTTTGGAAATTTTTCCCTTGCTAGTTTCTCCTGTTGAACCCCCCCCACCCCTTCTTGTCCCTCCTCAGGAGAGCATGATGGACTGTGCATCCTGCAGAAGGTGGTGCTTTGCTGAGGTACCACCCGACTGGCCAAACCCTCCTACAACTCCTTCAGAATTTAGTGTATCAGCAGTATCTAATCTCTGCACTAAGTAGTCTGTTCCCATTTGCTTCCGAGCATAAGACAACCATCTGCTTATTGTCTCAGCAGAAAAACTGCACGCTTTTAGAGGTGTAATAAAGCACAATCTCATTGTCTGCCAGGGGTTGGGGCTCTTATTTTTAACCAAGCCTGAGAAGACTTGGAGCCGTCAGCTCCAGCGTTCCCCCTTGTTGTCAGCTTCCTTCAAACTGTCGCGACCTGTTTCATTAAAAGCTGTTCCCCCTCCACGCTCCCCGAGTGGTGTGTTTAACGACAGATTTTTTTATATTTTTTTTTCCCTGCTAGCCTTGGTTTTCATTATTGGTCTTTGCACTTCTCGCATCTGGGAGTAGCGTACGGAGCATATGTTCATCTAATTTATTTATATTTAGGGAAAGTGTGGTGTAGGTTGTGCAACGTTAAATTCCCCTTTGGATGGCTGTTTCCTTGATGTGTTAGCACAGTGTTTTCAGAGCATTAGTGTTTCCTGTAGTAAAGACTTGATTCACTGTTGGGTTGTACCACGACTCCCCCAATACCCCTGCAATGATATTTTTAGTTTCAGAGGAGGGTTCCGATGCTGTGTGAGGCGCCGTGGTCAAAAAAAACAACTTCCATTTCGCTTTCCCTGAACACCTCTTTATATCTTTGTCTTTTGGGTCTTGCCTCCTGGTAGGGACCGAGGTCAAAACTCTTCAAAATAAAATTGGATGGCACAATTATTGTTCCGGCTCAGTTAAAAGCTTGAATGTTTCCATATTAATGTCTGTCATTCTCTTGTTTTGAATGACAGTGCTTCTGACTGGGAGCTGCCAAGAACAGTATGAACATTAAAGATGCATGAGTAAAAACAGTATTTGTTTTTTAAGCCAGTCTATTTGAATGCCTTAGAAATATGTGTTCATATCACATCAAAACTGCCAGCAATGGCAGGGTTTTTCCTTTGCAGAAAGGGGGCCTTGTAAATAGTTGTATTCATTGGAGTTAAAATTAGGTTTCTGTGGTGTTGACTTGCAGCCAGCTTTTCCCACAGGGCAATTTATTTAAAAAAAAAAAAAAAAAAAGCCCTAAAATAGTAACGTGCATATGACATATTCTGTGAACTTAAGAGCCCATTTGGACTGAAGCTTTCTTTGTATTTCTCTCGTCCATGGTGCCTTAAAGGAGTAGTGTGGCACTAAGCAAACTTCCCTTTTTCTAATTTCTAATGCAGGGAGCGTGTGACTTTTTTCTCCAATTTGAGCTTTTATAGGTGTATTCTATGGGAGTATTGTTGGAGAAAAGGAATAAAATTCTTCCTCAAACCATCGATCTGGGAGAGTTTGCCAGGACTTGGTCAACAGAGATACCCTTGGTTATCTCACTGTGTTGCTTGGAATTTTAAAAAAAATAGGATTCAGGTGGATGTTGATGTATTTTTTTTAGAAAGTAGTAAATTTTATGAACTGACCAGTACTTATTGCACCACTGAACAAGTAAACTGGAATTTGTATTGCACATTGTGGTTTCCTTGTTTTGGTACACTCGGGCGGCCGAAGTCCTCTGTTTCCCCACGGAGCTGCCCACTTTGGGTAACAGAGAGTTTTCTTCCTGCCTTTTTGACCAGGGTCAGAAATAAATCTTGGACTTTCTCCCAGGCAGACATTGTTCATTTTACCTCTCTTTCTCCTGGCACAGCTCCACAAAGCCTTGGAGCATGGGCTGCCAGCGCCCCACCAGCATCTTCCCCAACAAGAAACTTAAATTTGTCAGAAGTAAAATTCCTACAGAAAAAAAGTGTCCCTGATTCAACTAAATATAGGAAGGGAGTTGTGGTGTCATAGGCTTTCCCAGGGAATTAGGATCCACTTGCTGGCTCCTTTGCCCACCTCTGCTTTTGGTCTGACAAATGGTCTTTTGGGTTGCAGGTGAATGATTGTTTTGGTTTCTTTTCTGAAACATCTTGTGGATATTGATGGAAAAAGTGACTTAGGGTTCAGGTATTATCATCATCGGGTTAATTTGTCCATCTTACTGAGTATTTGAAGGCGATGAAATACCAATGCTTGTATCTTTTGGCAGTGTCTGCTTTGTTCGAGGTTTCTTATCCCTAAAAGCTACCTGCTCACTATCAGTCCCAGATGGTGTTGTTATTAATTACAAATTTACCTGCAAATTAATTACAGGTAAAATAAGCCTCCACGTATGCATGTTGCATTATTTGATTTTGCGGGGAGAAAAAGGAACCAAATGAGGTTAGACTTCAACCCTCGTTTCTTGGTTTCTGCTGACATCCCTGTCTGATTCCCTGCTCCAGCTGAACCTCGCAGGTTTCCCTGAGCAAAGTGCAGCCCAGGTGGAGTCTTAAAGATGGTCATAAATCAACCGAGATACAATAGCTCTTTCTGGCACCTCCTGTAAGCCCCTTGTGAATTCCACTGGGTTAATTTGCAACATACTGTAGTTTAAAAAACAAAATCGGCGTTTTGAGGGCAATGTTACTGAAGAGTCATTCATAAAGATCAGTCACCCAGGAAAAAACACACATCAAAGGAAAATCTTTAAACGGGACCTATGTTACTAACAATTATCAAATGAATGCATGATGCTTTATTATCAAGGAAACTTCATCAACTTAATGATAGTATAGTAAGGCAGTATAACTAACTGCAGGGGCTAAATCTCCTTCCAGTAATGGTCTAGATCATGAGGTTATAGACATAGTAATACATGTATGAGGTTATAGATACAGTAATACATGTCTTCTGTCCTCTGCTCCCTCCTTGACTCAGATGAAATACCTTCTGTTCTCTACCTTCCATCTTTTTATTTTTCATTAGCATCCTATTAAGTGGAGCCAAAGCACTATGAGAAACAGCATGTTTTGTTTCTTAGTCTGCAAACCCCAGCTTATCTAAGAGATTTGTATTTATCTTGTAGATACACCTAACTTCTATTCATTGTTATTTGAGGCTTCAGTAGACCAAGAGCCTCTAAAGCCAAGTGGCCGTATGTGTCAGCATGAAATAATACAGAGTGGGGGTACAGAGGTGTACAAAAAGGAGTAGGATCAATGAACTGAAATGAAGACGCACCGAGAGTCCCTTAAAAAGCAACTCAGATTTGGGATTTTTTGTCCTCTCAGACTTTGCCTAGGTTTTGAGGGGTTTGTTCTAAGAAATAAAATTCTCTACTTCTTATTGAATTCAATTAATGGCTGTGAATAAATGTGAACAAATGAATAAAGCATTCTCCACCCCTTTATTTTCAAAGCTTTGTCTATGGCAAAGTCTCTCTGCCTCTTGAGGGGAGAAAATGAACCATTCTGTCTTTTTTTTTTTTTTTTCCTTTTTTTCAGGATATGACAGCTAAACTAACATTTCTGCCTGCCAGCTTGTCTTGGAGTGTGAAATTGAATGGAGGACAAGAGAGAATAGTATAGAGACTGAAAATCAAGCACTTTTTTTGTCATTTTAGGTGTGTAGAAAGACCTGTTTCTGTTTGCGTTATGTGAAACCTGTAGGGAGAGCTTTGAAAGTTCCCCTTTGCTTGTTTGCATTGGCACCTACAGCAGAGGAGCTACCGAGCATCTGCCATCAGGCTGGTGCTTCCTCTGAGCAGGGGGCTCGAGGGGGAAGATTCGAAGGGGCTGGGGCTGGATTTGGCCAGCCAGGTTGGCTTTTGATTTATTTATTCATTTATTTATTGAAGAAAACGGAGTTTCATCAGCTTCTTTGAGCCGAGCCTGCGTTTCGGTCTGGCTGGGTGGAAGCAGGGACTGGAGCCTGCCTGGCGGGTCCTCTCCTCTCTCCCCAGCACTGGCATTTCCAGGGGAGGCAGAAAAGCCTTTCCCTTCCACACACAGCCTTCGGCTGCTGCCCTGCCAGTAAAAATAAGAAAGACGGCACGGCTTAAATAGCAGACCTCCCTCAAAATAACTCTGTGGTCATGAGCTGAGGGCAGAAACGGTTCCTTCTCCGTAGTTTACGTGAGATAAATGGTTTGCCTGATTATTCCTTTCCTGTTCCCCTTTTTTTTAAAAAAAGAGGGTTCAGATTTTTGAGCGGTTTCCTTCAAGGAAGTGTATGGGAGCTATTAAACACATATTTCTCTTGGAAATGCCACCGAAGCCTTCTTTTCCTTGCACTGGAGAAAAGAGGTATATTAAAATCCTTTCCCTGAATGGAACTTCATTGCACTGTTTTACTGGGTTGTCCTGCTCAGTCTTATCTATTCTTTGTCATTTTTAGTTGAAGTGGTTCCTCTGGCAACAAATCATTTTTCCTACTCGGACAACCCAGCCTGGGAATTTATCTAATTTACTCCACGGCATAATTCAGTAGGTGAAGGAAGAGGGCAAAGTGAGGAATGCTGAAGGGCTTTTGCACACCCCCACTTACTGGCATCCTAAGATTAAAGTTCCTCTTTTTCTCACCCCAAACCCCTGACCCCTCTGCTTTCTTGTAGCTCGGCATCCTCTAGATGGCCCTTAGGCACAGCTTACTGCCCGATATGTGCAGATAGCTTAATAATAGAGCTTCCTGCTGCGAGGGTCTTATGGATTCTGTGAAATCCCAGAGGGATTCGGGGAAATCTGCATCACAATGCACTGTTTGGTACAGGTCTGCGCTGAGCGGGTACACAAAAGGTAACGGAAACTAAATGTGTCAGGCATCATCTTTCTAATCCAATGTGGGGTCTGTTTAATCTCTTTCAAAAGATGTCTTAAGAACTCCCAGCGTCTTCATTGAGCTCTGGGCTTTCTCCGCTGCCCCCGTGGGGGCTGGGGCTGATGCCTGGTGGGGCTCTGCCGGCCCTGGTGAGCTGCCCTAGATGGAGCTTTGCTTAATTAACACATAGGGCCACGTCTCTTGCTAACGCATCCTTCCCTCTTGCTTCAGCCAGGGCAGAAGCCTGATACGTGGTCTGGAGGAAGCGTCTGTAATCCTATAAGCAGCTCGTTGAGGGGCAGGAGGAGAGAACTGTGAGTTCCTTCTCTTTCTGTCTCAACTAGGAGAAACAGAAAAATCCATGGACCTGATACCACCAGGGCAGAAAGTGTGACACCATCCCAGCTCCAGTGATGCTGGCACTGAGCTCCAACACCTCGACACGTCTGTGTTTTCACAGGCACTGCCTCAGTTTACAAAAATTTAAGGCCTCAAGCTCTAGACTCATGATTCACTTTATGCTTTTTCCCATGCAAATGTCAGTCTCCCAAAACAGCTACAGAAAGCCATGGGAAAGTGGGACACTGCGGAGGGAGAAATGTGTGTTGAATAGTAATAATGAAGTCTTATGGCCCCAAAAGCTCTAGCAAGCCTGTAACTCCTGTTGGCTTCTGGAGGAGTAGCATTAGCATTAACTTCATGGAGTCATGTTCTGTTATGACGTTATGTTATATTATGTTGTGTGTTCTACTAGAACCTGGGGAGGAGAAAGTTCTGTGTTCTTGGAGGACTTACTGTGATATTAACCAGTAGTAAAATAAGAGCAACACACCAGGAAGAACATGGATGTGTTGAGCAAGCAGAAGTGGATGAAAACTGAAGAATTGGTACAGGCAGGCCCAACTTTTATCACTATTGACCTATACCTGCTTCTGTAGTTTCACCAGAGTAACTTTTGGCTAGTTTGGACAGCATAATGTGTGAGGAAAGAGTAAAAATAAGGATCACAGAGGCAGATAAAGACAGCCCAGAGTAACTTTTGGCTAGTTTGGACAGCAAAATGTGTGTGTGAGGAAAGAGCAAAAATAAGGATCATGGCGGCAGATAAAGACAGTGATGAATAAATCAAGTGACCTTTCTTTCTCTGTACTCAGTGATCATCTTTATTGTAAACCTCTGAGTGAGCCTAGGAAGAAAATCTGAATACTTAAAATCAGCAAAGGACACATAGTTCAGAGAAGAGTACACAGCTTGCGGTAATTAGGAGCTGGCTGTACTGGTTTTGACTCAGTTGAGCTACATTATGTCCATGTATAAAAAGCTGTAGACTTTGCAAAGACACAAAAGAAGGGGAGAGGTAGGAGAAAAATGCAGAATCCCTTTCTTTTAATCCTCCTTCCACTGTTTGGCTTAGCTGCAGTGTAAGTAATAACAAAAGAACACTGTGTATTTATTAACCGAACTCTAAAACTTGTATATAAACATCTATAGAAAGAAGAAAACCATAACACTTGTGAAACCAGTCAAGCTCTGTCTCTCCTTATTGGCACTGGGATCTTCAGATTTGTCCAATGGCTGGCTGACAGGTCTTCAGGTGTGCTCCTAGGACAAAGGAGCTACGTCTTTTGACCACCACCACCATCACCAATCTACATTCCCTCAGACAAAGCTTCTTGGTCTCAGTCCCTGTGGCCGTGCCCAGGGAAAACCCACCCCAGCTTCCGTGAGGATGGGCCCATCTCTGCATTCAGCCCAGAACAGAGATTGGAGCAGAGCCTTTGTGCATCATCAGTCTCAAATTGCCTTAACCATTGCACCTCCCACCTTCGTCGTTCAACTTTCAATAGCCAGAAAGTGCCTCTTCGTGTGGCCAGAGCCTGAAACATTGGAAGGGTTTCAGGGATGTCAATCAGCACGTGGGCCTTGATCTTCAAAAAACCTATGTGGAGTCTTAAGTTACTTTTTTAAGTGGTGTTTAGGGCGATGTGTGGAGTCTTAAGTTACTTTTTTAAGTGGTGCTTAGGGCGATGTGGTGGTAGATACACCAGGAATGCCCAGCAGAAAGAGGCTACAGCTGTTAATGTTGGAACCAGTGTGTCGATAAAGCTATATATCAATAACTATTTGAAGGTTGACACTTTGGGACAAATTCTGGACTTTAAATGTTCCAGTCAATGCGTTGGCACTGGTCTTCACCACTCGAGGGCAGAGGCCCCAGGGTTTACTAGCAGGGCTTTTAGTTTCAGTTGATGACAGACAACCGGAGCATACAACGTATTGCCCTTCTATATCTCTTCCGGCTGTTTCTGATGGTGTTCTGTGGCCAGAGCTGATGGAAAAGATTCAATTGCAGAAGAAAATGTGAAAATCCATTGAACATTTTTTAAAAATCCAGACTTTAATAAAAATGTAGCTATCTCTTCATTTATTTGTTTTAAATAGCTCTTTCATGTGTTGGGACAAAGGGACATTGTATTAATTGTGAAGTGTGAAATGTTTTTCTTGTTTGCTTGGGACAACAACTGGGAATACATGGATGTGCCTATTCACGCTTTATTGTTATGACAACATTTTTTCACAAAGTATTTGAAAGCCAGCTCTGTGAAAGGAGTAAAGTTGGCTATAAATCTGGAGGAGTTTCATGCTTTTGTTTTAAGCTTGCATGTATGAGCTTTGTCAAAGTTGTGAGTCTTTCATCCATGGTGTCTGTCTGATTCAAGGGTTCTTTTCTTGTTCAAATATCCTTTGGTAAAACCCATTTGACTGAAAGGCTGTGCAAACATGAGCTGGCTATGATAAGAGTCCTACACGAAATCTTTAACGTGCTTTGTCAGCATGAGTTTTTTTCAGCTGTGGGCCCTAGTAAACATTTATTTTTCCCCCTCTACAGTGAGTTCATTTTCTTGAAGTGCATTTCTTATTTATAATTGCTGTAATTTTGTGATGGATTTATGACAATTAGCCATTATGCTTTAGGTGAAATGTTAATCCACTGTGGATTAGTGTTACTTGAAAAATACTGCCCGAGTCCAAGCTGTGTTGCTAAAACAAGCTGCATCAGAATTTATGTCCCAGCCACCACTGAGTTTGCAACAGAACTATTTTCTAGGTCTCTCTTTCCGAAGTGAGCTGCCTTTCAGGCTCTCTTTAACACTGAAATGCTAAAAGACATCCCAAGGAACCTAATCCTGTGACTTTGCTAAGCACTGAAAAGGTGCTAGAAAAGAACACATTAATCAGCTTAATCAAAATTGAAAGACACATTTTTCTTTCAAACGGGGTCATCATATGCAAGGGCATCATCGCACAGGAGGGAACTGGGAACAGAAGGGTTCATTTAAATCCTGTCTCAGCTCTGTAACATCCAGGATAGCTGTTTTTTTTAAAAAAAATAGCCATTTGTCCTATAACAAACTATTTGTATCATGCAATATGCAACTTGTTTTCTCTAGCTAGTTTGGTTCTGCAACTGGTTTATAGGAGGAAAACTAAAACTTTTCTTTGAAAAATTCTTTGTTTTTCTGCTGTTAACTCCTGTGTTGCTGTTTTAAAATCTGAGCTTTTCCAACTCCTATTCATCTCCACTCACCTTTGCTTTTCTTGGTAAAAGTCTGCATTGGCATACAGCTCTAAGACAGGAAAAAAAGGGAAATTTCACCACATGTCTCTGCTAAACACTAACGAATAACATGCTGGATACTTTCCACTCCACCCAAGCTGCATAATTGTTCACTATATGAAATGAAGTTAATTCTGTGTAATGTTTTGATGAGTAATTTTAATCAGGGTTGAGGAGAAACTGCTCTCAAGTCTGGAAATGTAAGTGCTTCCTGTAGTAAACAAATCTTGTGGTTTTAGCATTTCAGTTACTTTGATTTTTTCAGGTGACAGAACACGTTCCTTCTCCTGCCCTATGGTCTTCAAGGCTTAGGAGCACTTTTGTAGCCCAATTTAATTTGTTCCTCCCTCAAACCAGTTAAAGGGGATAGAGAAAAAAGGTGGGTTTCATCCTTTGGCAAGTCAGGAGACACTCTTGATTGTGACTTCTTTCATTTTACCTGTCCTTCAGGCAAGTACATGAGTCTGCAGTGATGTCCTCTGAAAATAAGTGGTTTCTTTGCAAAGTCCACAGTAGATCAGTGTCTTGTTGGAAGAATCCGTGAGGAAATGGGTGAGTGTGAGTTGATTTGATGCTTTTCAGCACATGGCAATGACTGCAGACACCTGGAGCCAAATGGATCTACCAAGTGAATCTCTTCTGGCAGTGGCTGCCAGGATGAATGTGGTCCTTAGGTCTTAAGCAATCTTTACGGCATGTCCTGAGCTCCCTGGTGCTTTCAAGGCTCCTCAATACAGAAGCTCTGTCCCAGTCTAACATTTGAGAGCAGTAGGAAGTTGCAAAATGGGTGGCTGGTAAAAGTATTTCTGTTGCATAGCAGTTAACAAGGAGTTGCTTGTATTTGGGATGGAAGACCCTGGTCTGTTCTTTTCCTCAGCTGTCCCAGACAATCTGTGGCTAAAAAGGCCAAGGTATTTAGGTATTTATATAATTTCATTATATTTTAATGAAATTTATATCAATTAAATTTATCACAGGCAAATGAAATAGGTTGTAAGTTCTGTAAGAACCGTAAGAATACATTACGGAAAAAATACCCAGATTGTCTAGCTATTCATTTATTATAGCTTTATTACAGTTTCAGGCTCCCTATTCCTAATGGCTCCAGTGTGCCGCCAGGCAAGGTACCAAAGTGAAGGGGGAGCAGGGAAGAAGGGACCACAGATCTCTGTGGATGCAGTGTGTGTATTTGTGTCAACACCCGACACTGCTCACAAATATAACTCTTGGGAGCAGATTTCCTGAAAAAATGGGAATGGTTGCACATTAGGAATTCACATTTTCAAAAATGGGTTCCAACACTTCCATGTAATTCTTTATTTTTTATGAATTTTCCATTAATAATCTCATCTGCCAGAATGTTTCTGGAGAGGAAAGACAAGCAGGAAAGCCATGGTCATTTTAATATATATGTAAATAGGAAGGCAGTGTTGTGATGTGGTGGTTACTAACATTTAGAAATACTCCTCCATTTACTATCAGTAAGCACCATTTCACACCCCTGGTGGAAGTTTAAAGTACCAGTCCCATGAGCTATCCTGTCTCCCTCTTTTATTAAATTCTTTGTCATAGATTTGTCCTTTGCCAAACACATTACCTGCTGTTTTAAAACTGAGAATCTCCAGATGTTAATTTTTTTGCTAAGGCAGACTTAATGTTCCCCCTGAAAAATACCACGGCAAACAAGAGACGCATGCTGCTACAGAAATGACAGGTTTCTTTTTTTGGCAGGTATTCAGTCGGGTGGGAGTGCAGGGAGCGCCTGCTGAAGTTTATGATTCCCAAATTGCAAGAAGTGTCTTTTCATTCCACACTGCAGTAAGTAAGGATGTGTGGCTTTTGCTACCGTGCAGCATCCATGGTGCAGGCTTGGACCTGATGAGGGCAACGGGGGAGAAACTGTCCTACCTCCCCCTACAAACAGCCCTAGAAAAAATTACATGAAATCTCCTCAAGTCTTGAGTTTAATTCAGCCTTTATTTGCTAAGAAAACATCCGTGAACAGTTCACAGAATCATAGAATCACAGAATGCTATGGGGTTGGAAGGGACCTCTGGAGATCATCCAGTCCAACCCCCTGCCAGAGCAGGTCCACCCAGAGCAGGTTGCACAGAACATGTCCAAGTGGGTTTTGAATGTCTCCAGAGATGGAGACTCCACCACTTCTCTGGGCAGCCTGTTCCAGGGCTCTGCCACCCTCAAAGGAAAGAAGTTCCTCCTCATGTTTAGATGGAACTTCCTATGTTCCAGTTTGTGCCCATTTCCTCTTGTCCTGTCACTGGACACCACTGAAAAAAGGCTCATCCTCCTGACACCCACCAAGTATTTATAGGCATTGATCAGATCCCCCCCTCAGTCTTCTCCAGGCTAAAGACCCAAGTCCCTCAGCCTTTGCTCATAAGAGAGATGTTCTTGTCCCCTAATCATCTAATCATCTTTGTAGCCCTTTGACTTGCTGCATTGTGCTGTGACATCCAGCAGCCGTGTAGCCCCAAACGTCAGAACTGCTCCTCGTGGGGCAGGTCAGCTACGAGCAAATGTGTTAAAACACTGCCAGGCTTTAAAGGGCTTGAAACTTCTAGTCATTGGACTTCATACCTTCAAGCCCTTCTCTCTAGTAATCATTGTCCCTATTTGTGCAGCCTCTGCCACCTGATGACTTTCTTGCCGTTGCACCTCCCTCCATTTGGGAGGGAGAACTGCACTGCTCCCATTTTACAAAGACCTGAAAAGCAGAATTAAATGGCTTTGTTCAGTGTCTCAAAGAGGCAGAGGGGAATTTTGAACTTTGGTCTCCCAAGACCCTCACCAGCATCTAATTTCTTCTCTTGTTCCAAAGGTTACTGCTAAATCACCCCAAATGGACATAATCATCCTGGGATGGTTTGCAGCCTCTTCTGCTTGGCTTGGAAAACGCTGCTGACTGGTTGGGTGAGGTTTGAGAAGGTTTTCCAAAAGCCTGCTGTCCAGGCAGTGCTGGGTAGGGGTTTGTGTCACATCTGAAGCACTTGTCAAATGCTCAAGACAGTAAGTTGGGATGTGGAGATTGTGATAAGGTCATTGGGCTGAAAGGGAGTCCAGGGCATGCACACTGCCCAGGTGGAGTGTGCGTGAAACAGATATTTAACAGAAGAGTACAACACTCATTTTCTAGGACCTGGATGATTTCACAAATTATTTTGGCACTACCTTTTGTTACCTAAGCTGTTTAAGGAGATAACTGCGTGTCTGTTAAAAAAACCTTGTAGTGCAGCCTTCTCTTGTCCTTCACAGCATAAGCACATCCGAGCTGTACCCCTTTCCTCTCAAAAGCATCCTCCAATGCTGCCCTCCCCATGTGTTAACATGATTTCTCTCTTCCTACATGAAACACTGATTTTCTTGTCATTGGTGTTTTCTTTGGTTCTGTTAGAGCAAAACAGACGATTTGATAATATTTTAGTATATTGGTTTCTTAGACATTGAGGAACTCAAACCTGCATTTTCTACAGGCAAAGTAGGTTCTGGTTCTGTCTGCAACGTAGAGCTTTAACTTCGGTGAGGATGGGAGATGTGCCTTAACTGTGCCCTTTGGTCTCCTTCCTCTCCCTTCACAAGTGACCTTCAGAGCACATCTGCTGGTGGAGGGGCTCGGCTAGAGGACATGAGCCTGGCTGCTTCATTTGTGTGCAGAAGCACTGGATCAACACCTGCAGGACACAGCCAGGAACGGAGACCACATCTTGTAGCATTCGCTTCCCGGAGCTCCCCTGCCTACGTGGGGACAGAACAGATTGTCAGCTTCTGCTGCAGCCATCTAATAACCCACCATCTGTTCTTCATTTTTAATTTAGACACGAGCAGTAGACCTGAGTCAAAACCACGCTTCCAGGTCCCACGAGGGTTGCTAGAAATTCTTCTGAGTTTAATAATTAAATAAACAAAAAATTATTTAATCTCTCAGCAGAAATCCTCTGAGCTGTGCACGTGCCTGCCATGAGCAACTGCTCACTCATTACCTCATTCATTCCAGCCCCCGCGCTGTTAGGACTTGTTCCTTATCACATCGCAAGTCTGCACCATAATTTCTTCAGGGCAAGGACTGTGTATGTTTGCCTGGTAATGTATCTATGGGAATAACATAAAAATACTAATGGTATTAACAGCAAGTGTGAAAGGTAATTTGGAAACTGGATTAATTTTCAAGTTTGGCTCTTCATCTCGTGTAATCAGGCAGAAAACAAGGAGCAGAAAGAAACATCCTGCCCCAATGGAATTAAAACTAGGATTTGAAGTTAGAAATGACACCAAAGACATAATTGCCATCAAGGAAATGGCCAGTGAAATCAGCAGTTCATGCCTGCGCTCCTCATGAGCCCAGCTCAACACCCCTCAACGTGGACACCAGGACATCTGCTTCCTTTTGGTGTCTCAGGGCTACAAGCAAGGGTGATGTGACCGGGTGGGCATAGTGCAGATCCAACCAGGGATGTGGCAAACAGCTTAGGTAAGAAAGGAGGAGAGGTCGTGTTGGACTGCGGTGTTGTCTTTGGAGCCTGGTTTTGGGGATCAATCCGTCCTGCTGGGTGGAAGCAATGACTCAGAGGGACCGCTCCTCCTCTGGATTCCTCTCCTGTCCAGACGTGGTTCTCTCCCTACAGTCTCTGTCATCACCTTCTCCTCTTCAGCCCTGTTGATAGATTCCCAGCCTGCCTGCTGGCACCCCGGGTCAGAAAAACTGAAGGAGCATTGGTATAAGAGAATAATATTATCAAAATACAAGACTTGAGGGTGAGGCTTTCCAGGGACTGTGTCAAGCTACCAAGGACTGAAGGGTCATCAGGTCAAGCTTTAAAAAGGAGCTAGTTCCTAAAATACCTCTTCTGCTGCATAAAGTGGTAAAGCTAACAGGAGAAAGGGGAAAAATCTATGCTCCTGATGTACATCACTTGGAGATAAGAAAAAGCTGAACGAGCTCATGTCGCTCCATGGACTTTAATGGCATCAGGCTGCTTTACATAAACTAAAAATGATCTCCAGAGATACTGCTCTTCTGGTAAATGCTAGACTTCAGCTTCTGGATTGCTACCAGTGCCTCCAAATTTGTATAAAGTGAAACTATTTCAGATAGTTTCAAAATCAATCAGATTTTGATTCTAGAATTAATTGTGTTAACCTGGGCATTGCAGCACATAAACCTGGCAGATCTAAGGGCTCAATGATTCTAGAATTAATTGTGTTAACCTGGGCATTGCAGCACATAAACCTGGCAGATCTAAGGGCTGGGGCATCTTAGCTCAACTTCTGGGTTTCCAGAAGCCTGACATTCCCAGTGTCTCTTCTCCTGTGTCAAAATGAATGAAGGAGTTAATCGGTGGTGTCAGAGGGTCAAAAAGCATTTATGGGGTGAACAGGTGACATCCTCCTCAAGGGGGACAGTGAATGGCCCAGTCCTTGGGTCCCTAAGCATAATGCATGTATTGACTATTGCGGGTCTACAGTGCCCACAACAGCTCTGTCTCCAGTTTGGGGAACCAAGTGCTACCTTGGGATTCTCAGCAGCATCTCAGACAGCTGCCAGTCCTCAGTCAACACGTGGGTGTCATCAAACAGGGTAGACCTTCCAAAGGATGCCATTCCAGACATGGCTGCAGGGACTTCTCCTTTGGGCAGCGAACAGGGCAGAAACCAGACTTCATGGAGGGGAGCCAGGTCACAGGGGTGAAGCAGAGCTGGATTTGCTGCAAGGCCTTCACCTGAAGAACTGCCGGTGGGAGAAGTCGGCTGGAACTGCATGGCTAGATGTTGGCACAGCTTTGGGAGACATCTTTCTCTCTCTCTCTCTCTCCTTTTGGCATCATGAGTAGCTTTGTCTGTCTTGCCTCTCCCCTGACACACCAGCATGGAGAACAAGCTGACAGCGTGAGTCTAGTGCGAGTGCCAGCGGAGGAGACGGGGAGCGGAGCAGCAGAACCGCTGAGAGTCATGAGGAAATTATGTGGGGCTGGGACAGACTGCCCTCTGGGTCTGAGCTACGTTTTAAAACCTGGAATGTAGCCTCGGCGCTGATTAGAGGGAGCTTCTACCTTCCCCCAGCTCCAGCCGTGCCCAGGAGACAACATCTGAGCTGCTGAGCTGGAGGGACTATTGTCATCCCGGCGTCTCCGCTGTTATTTCCCCCCTTGGAAAACAAGCTCTGGGCATGGCGAGGGAGGATCTGAGCGTTGGATCTCTGAACGGAAAGACTGAGCTCTGCTCACCACCGAGAGAAGCTCCTTGCAGCTTTCTGCCCAGAAGCTGTCTCTGCTCTGCCAGCTCTCAGCCATGCCCGGCTTGCTCCCAGAACGTTGTGCAAACCCCCACCCTGACTCTCTGCTCCTAATTGCAAGCAGCTCAAAATGAGGAGTAGGATGTGTGGGTGCTGTCATGGTCCAGCTTTGGAAAAGCTGGTTGATAGGAGCACACCTCCAAAAATACCCTCCTGCAGAGGTCATCTCATGTGAAAGAAACAGCTTTTGTCTGAGTCTGCCAGACAAGAAACAAAAAGAGATTTTTTTTAATTTTTTTTTTTCGTTATTATTTAAACCATTTCAGCTTCTGCCTGACTGTTGCAACCGTCCTATTATTCGCTGCATCATTCTTCATCCTTCAGCGGGAGGGAGGGCAGCCCTGCTGTTTAATCACTTGCCTTTACTGCTCACTTGTGGCTAATGCCTGCTCCTCAGCATGGCCAGTGGAATGCAGTAGCACGGCTTTGCCTTACCGCCCTGGAGCCCAGAGCCAGGCCAATACCATCAAAATTCAAGGCATTCCTTTCCCAAACAGGGTTTAGAGGGAGAAGTACCCTTAACTCTCTCTAGCCCTGAACACCAGGACTCGTTACCTGCCAAGGATGCTGGGCCAGCTTTCAGCCCAGATAAATCACGAGGCAGCTGGGGAATGGGCGGTGGCTCTCCTTTCACCACTTGAAAGGCAACTTTTCAAAATGGGTTGGAATTCAGCCTTTAATTCTGCGCCCACAGATTTGAACCCGTAATCAGACGTGAGGCTGGATCTGCAGATCTCATCCGCTGCAGGACTAATGCCGTCGCCACGCACGTTGCCTGCCTCGTCCGAACAAACAGTTAGATAATTAAAAGTCTAAATGTCTTCAGGTTTTTTTTTTTTTCCCACCACTAGTTACAAACAGAGAATTAAAAGGCATTGGGTCCTGGTTCGGTGTCTGGAAGCTCTCCCTGCAGCTTTCCCATTTATCCTGCTTTCCTCCGACGCGCTACCCCCAAATGGAATTGTTTGTTTTAAAATTAAAAACAAAAACCCAAACCCACACGCTTCCGCAAACCAGACTTAATTTAGAGGGGATTCTTTAAAACGTGTTTATTTCCTTTCCTTTCCCAAATCCAGACTTCAGGAACGTTTCAAAGGCAGGGTTCACAGCTCGGGGCCGTGCCCGGGGGCAGCCGGAGCCTCGGCATCGCTTCCAGGGGAACGCTGCTCTGGGCAGCCCGGCAGAAAAATGTCATTTTTACTGGCATTTCTGCTGCAGCGGAATCTGGAGGAAGTCACGGAGGGGCTTTATGGCACAGCCTTGTTGTTCTTGTTGCCACCGTTGCGAAAAACCGGTTTAAATTAAAATCCTGCAGCCTCTGTTCTCCACTAACGATGGGAAAATGGTCCCTTGGTCTGCTTCCTGACTTGAAATGTCATTTCGCACCTGAAAGAAAAAGTAATGGAAGTAAAATGAAAAACAAGAAACATGTTTTTGCATTTCTTTCCTGAGTGTATGTAATATGTATGAAAGGGGAAGGTAGATTTTTGCTGGGACACTCTTTGAAGTAATCACTGAAATTTGCATTTGCTGCTGGATGATGTCATATTGAAACAACTTCATTCACAGAGTGAGGGACTTCACTTATAGAATGAAGTTGAATGGAGCAAAATAACTGGACTTACCTTGCAGTAAGTGATTCTCCCAAGTACTGTTTTATTTTACTAAGAAAAGATTAACATTTCTGCAGAGAAGCAACCGGCTCTTGGTGAGGTTTTGGATGTCTGCTCACCTCTTTTTTCCTGGGAGCATGATCTCAGTGATCTGGCTGATTTCCAGCTGGAAGTGAAGGTCGTCTGGGTGTGATTCCAGTGCCCAAACACACCAACCGTGGATGGTGGATAGAGACTTCTCCAGAGAGGCCAGCCCATGCCAGGAAGACATCACTTGCAATGAGGTCATTGGGTGGGAGTTGCATTTTGTTGTGAGGTCTCCGCTGCCTTTCTCAGTCTGGGTCATGATTAATTCTGTGTCCGGGCTAAAAATTCAGATTTTTTCATAACTGGACATTGAATTTGCTTCTTCTGTTTCCTGACTCATTTGAACCTGTGTCAGGCAAAGCCTTTTTCCTCCCCTGGAACACCTCTGTAAATCTCCTATCACACATCCTAAGCTTCTGATCTTCCTCTCCATCTTGCCTTTCACTCGGGAACTTGCAGCACACGTGTATTTGTAACAAACACATACTTCTTTCTGTGCCTTGAGATTAATTTTCTTCTTTCTGTCCTTCAGCTGCATTCATCATGTTGCTTTGTTGCAATTTAAGTTGTAAAATCTAAGGGGTAGAAATTTTACGTCTGTGTGCAAAACACTCCCACGGCAGTAAGCAAGCAACAATGCAGAAGACATATTTTTTATTTTCATGGGCTACCAGGTTGTTTTCAGCAAAAACATTTATTTTGCAGTTGGACAAACAGCACGGAAACCAACTGGAATTTGGATCTTTGTAATAAGCTCCCAGAGATTGATTACTTTGTGTTCTTTGTTGCGTTCAAACTACATGGAACACCAAGACAATATCAGATATCATACAGGTGGTAGGTAGGTGGAAGATCACTCACAAAAGCTCCAGGATTTGGATGTTCATACTCTTAAATTTAATGTTCATTAATTTGCTAGGAGCAATGAAGTGCTGGAGGTAGCCACCTCCCCGAGGAGCTGCTGCAACAGGACCCTGGTCGCTCGCAGCCCACCGAGGGATGCTCACTGCAGCCTCTTGGCCCATTTCCCAGTAAGGATAATTGGATTTTTTTAATTTTTTTTCCTACCTGCATTTCCACTGCTTGTTAAATGTCATACGTTTTTTACTCCACATTTTCTGGCCTTAACTGTTGGGCGGCGTTGCTGGATGCTGTTACCTGTCCCAGTGGTGGAAGTGGTGGGGGGTTTGTGAGGCTGTGCAGGCTCCTTCAAGATGAAAGACCCTGTCCTAGGGATATCGGGTTTTATTATTTATTTAAAGGATGTTTTCATGACACTGCAATTTCTAACCCAGCATGGTGAGGCCATAAAATAATAGCGGGCCTGTTTAGAAGAATGTGTTTTATTTGGCACATTTTGGGAATAGCAGTACAAAGGAAGAAAATAAAGTTGCAATGTTTATGGTAGCTGGGTTCTCTGTCCGTTGGTAACCACTTACCACAAATAACTGCTTGCTGGTGCCCACACATGATATTTTAAGATCCGAGCTCTTAAAAAGAAGCTCTTAAACATCAGCAATATTTAGTGCTGTACAGCCTTCTGGCCACCACATAATGACTGCAGTGTTTTTTATGAAAATGAAACTCATCACATTCTGGGCTTTGCTTTAAGACCTCACATCAATCACTCAACCCCAAGCTGTGCCTCACACCTTTTCAATTCCCACAGCCTTGTTCTTTCCGTTACATTAATGTCTCTTTTCTGCCTTCCTCCTTGCTGCCTGCTCCTTGAGGAAATATGCTCCCCCCAAAGCTGTTTGCTGAACAATCCTCTCACTGATCTGGAGGAGAGAGGGAAAGGTGGTCAAGTCTACAAGGCAGACACAACTAGAGCACAGTTATTGACTTTTTCTTACAATACAAAGAGCACAGGGAGTGAAAAGATCAAGCAGCAGGTAAGATAAGTAAAGGAAAAAAATACTTTGGTCCCACACAAAATTAACTGTGGGACTCATTGCCACGGGATATTGTGAAGAACAGAAATAGAAAGGCTTTAAATAATGAACTAAGCAGGTGACTGAAGGCTGGATTCATCACTCGTTATGAAACACAATGACTCAGATGAAACAAACCGCTGAGAAAGCCCCCGGGAGGCTGGTAGGAGCTGTGAGGACCAGGCACCCACTGCTATGGATGCCATCCCGCATCCGCTACGGGAAGTGGGATGGATCCAACACAGGCTCACTCTTATGTACTTTTCAATCATGCCACCCATGAGTAAAGCAATTGCAAAACATAAATACAAACTGTTACAAACTGTGTAAATGCAGTTAATTTAAGGTAAGGTTTTGCCTTACTAAGTGACCCAGTTCTTTAATTTTGTAATCCCTCAGTTTCCTCCTTTCTGCATAATGTTATCTTTCTCCTTCTGTGCCATGATGAGTTTTGTTTGTGTGCTCCTCAGGGCTCTGACTGTGTCTTTCTTTCCGTAAGGTTGTCTCATGCAACTAAAAAAAGTGCAGCAGCTTTTATTCATCCGCTCTTACTTTCTCTCATTCCTTGACAGCCCCCTGCACTATGGCTCTCCCTTGCTCCTTAGTCTCTTTTCTCTGAAAGAGCGGACCATAAATGCAGCACAAAGTCTTTCTATCAAGAGGGCAAATTCATTGAGCCTTTCCAACACGCTTGGTCCTGGCTTAGTCCCTTGTCACAGCCTCTCCTGGTGAAACTGGGGTTCAACAAGCAGGGTGCCTGAAAACTCTTCCCACCAGTTTGTTTTGCTTTGGAAACCTCCCACCCACTAGTTGCTTTGAGTGAGGGTTTTGGCCTGGGATCCCTGAATTACATGACATGGCATGAGAATATATATTGCAAACGGGACACAAAGCTGGTCTGTGGTTGTTCGTTGCAGGTGAGGTGCCTTAGTGTCACTCTATATGTTGTGGTTTGGGTAGTGCAGGCTGCAGTCAACTGAATGGACTTCTTGCACCAAGGCTGTGGTCCTTCCTCTCTGGGGTTACGATACCGCGAAGGAAACGAAAGGAAAGAGGAGCCTCCCCTCCAGAAAACCTCCTTTATCTGGTCCCTTCTCATCTGAGATGCTGCCACACAAAGAGATACTGATGGGCTTTGTTTCAGGGCCTGGCTGGGTGATGCTCAGTGCTGCTAGTCACCAGATGTCCCCACGCTGCCGAGCCCCACTGTGCCCTCAGTAAACAACCCAGGGACAATGGGGACCCTTAGGAGGAGGAATGGGTTTGTACCAGGGCTAGTGACTGTACCTGAAATAACAAAGGGGCGATTCAGCTCCTCGGGACGGCGCACTGCGGCCGCGGTGCAGGGAGAATGAATGAGGAGAGATTAGCAAGGCTTGGCTTGTGCGGGCTGGCACATGATAACGTTATTGGGTCTGTCATTTGATGCTGGGGGAAGAATGCAGAAAGAAAGTGCTTTTAGTCAGCTAAGCTAGCAGATGATGTTGGTAAGGTTGGTATTTTCTGCTCCGTCCCCCTTTTCTGTCCCCCGACTCATTCCACTTCTCCTTTCATCCCCTGGTATTCCTGGTTATCAGGCAGCAACAGGACGGCGGGATTCCTGGCATAGCAGAGTCAGTGCAGGGATCGATAGGCTCACAAATTCCTGGGGTGGCTTACCAGCAGCTCGGGCAGGCTTCAAACGGATCAAAAAGTGGGTGTCTGGCCTGGGGCATTCGTAGTGGAGGAAAAAAAGAAAAAAAAAAAAGAAAAAAAAAGATCCGATGGAGTTTTGTACTCTGAGGAACTGGATAGCTCTGCTTTAGGAGGGTGAGCACACGGTGAGAAACCCAACGTTTGGCATCTGGGCTTGAAGATGTTGGTTTGTACTCTCCGTGACATGCTTTGTAAAACAGAAATCTTAATGTAAATAGTAGCAGATAAAGGATTTTTTCAAATGGCCCACTGCCATGGAGAAAAGGAGTCGGGCAGGCAAACAAGCAAACGCAGCTGAGGGAATGAAGGTCCCATAACTCACGGTGCATTTGTTTACTTACTTTGGCATGAGACGCAGGTGTGAGTTGGTTCTTTGTTTCTCTCTGCAGGCTGGAAGAAAGCCTGCCTGCTCCTTGCCTTGCAGGTAAAATAACTCGAGTACTGAAGAATACTCTTTAAAGCCATGCTTTGCCACCTTTTTTTAATGAAAAGACACATGCCTCTTGCACAAAGAAGGCCAAGGACCAGCTAAAGTTAAATAAATAAAATCCACAAACTGTTTCATGCAAGGCTCTAACAATGATTTTCATTTATTCTCCTCACCTCTCCCTGAAATAAACTAAACTTTGAACGTCTATGGATTACTCTCCTCAGTTTTGCTTCCTGGCATGGATCTTTGCACATTTTCACCTCTCAGGTGTTGCAAATCCCTACGGTCCCCCGATCAGAGCCTGCAGACTCTTTATACACTCCCTTCTTGGTTATATTAGTCTTTTGTACTTTAAACCTTTTAAGAATGTTTTTATAAATGCTTTTTGATTTTGGCCACCTTAGACCCTAGACCTAGAGCTTAATGGTGTCTTCTCTGAGAGCACAGAGAGTTTGGGAGAGGGCAAAGAGCAGGAGAGGAGTGGGGATGGGTGAGCAGAGCCCAGGTAGGAGCTCCAGCTGCAGAGGAACTGGTTTTGGGGAGGGCCGGACACATGAAGCCTCAGAGCTTTAGTTTTCAGAACTAAACCCAGCTGTGGGCAAGTCCCTCCTGGAGCTTCAGGTGGGAGGAGGTGGGCTTCCAGGGCCATGCTGGACCATAAGAAGACTCAGGCCAGCTGTGTAACATCAATACCTCTCCGATGGGAGGGATAATGGGGAATAGAACTGGGAGATAGTAACCTGGGTGGGCTGGGAAGCAGTGTCTGGTGTGTGGAGACACTGAGGCTGGAGAGCCGGGAGAGAGGGGAAGAGCAGAAGCTGCTCTGTGGATGGCCCCTGTATTTGGCTAATGATGGTAATAAAACAGGATTAGCTGCTGGTCCTGGGTTGACGGCCATGGCAATTGCCAGACACTCTGCTTCCCTTCTGTGGTGGCACGTGGAAATTACTTTTTAGAGCTAATTAGCTGGGTGTTAAGTCTCATCAGACAGTTAACGTTTCAGGCAAGTACAACCTGGCTATAATTGCAGCCCCAGTAAATTTGTTTGCCCCATTAATACCTGTCACTATCAATTATTCAACTCCTCCTCAGCTGTTTGAATGCTTGTTTCAAACCAGGCTTTACGTGGCTTGATTAGTTTCTGGTGTTGCCAGAAGATATCAGGAGCTCTTCAAACCAGAAGGAGATGTGTTTCCTGCTTCATGGGCTCTGTGATCTGAAGGTAAGAGATTAAGAGGGGGATTGAGGGAGGATAGAGAGGAGGTTGTGCTTTGGTTTGATGCTACAAAATCTGTGGGACACTTCTAGGGTGAGGGCAAGCCTAGGTCTGGAAGTTTTGGTGTTTGGAGGACCTAGTAGAGGTCTCACAGATGTGACTTGGAGCTCCCACCAAAGAAAATGGAGCTCAAGTCACGCAGGAGACTCCTGCTCCTGTTTATACCAGCAACAGGAGAACCATAGCAGCAGGAAAACAAACTCTGGGAGAGAGGAGAGACAGAGGAGACAGCCCCTGGGAGCAGAGTGAGAAAGAGCTGGATAGGGAGGACGGAGGGGAGAGAGGGTCACCTGTCCTGGGGCACCAGGGAAGTGCAAGGGAGGTGAATTGTCCCTGCCAGCCTGATAGGGAAAATAATAATCAGCAAAAATCTTTATTAGAGCTGACTCAAACATTTTTGCCATATCTTAAATCGGAATGTTTGCTTTTACTACTGTTGATTTTTTTTTTTGCTGTGTTTTTTTTTTTTTTTTTATTCTGGCTGCTGTGTTGCTGCTGAAATTTTTGTGGCACAGATGGCTCCCTGGTAACTAGTGTGTACATCCTTTCAGGAATAATATGCTCCTCCAGGACAAACTTTTTTTTATTATTATTTTTTTTAAAGAGACACCTGTTTGATGCGAGTTTTAATTGGAGAGAGCAGTAACGAAGCGGGCTGACAGGTGAAAGCCCTTCTCTTGATCTCCCTGTGCTTATCTTTAATGCTTTTAAGCTTATAGCAGCAAAATAATTAATTGGGGCGGCGTTTCTGTGGTGGAAGGGAGAGTGCTCCTTTGGCTCGTGGCTCTTTGCAGCTGCTGGGCTGGTTCTGTGCAGTGTGGATGTGGCACGCTGCAGCCCTGGCCACCGAGCCTGGGAGTTTGTTTTGGAAACTGCTAATGGCTTTGTTTGCACGTTTATTCCCTGCGCTGAGAGAGGCTGCAAACTCTTACTGTGAGCTTTTTGTGTTCCTATGATAAGAAGCTGTTTTGGGGGGGGAACTCGGTCTGGTCTTTGGATGCTCAGGAGCCTCTGCAGAGGTTTTCAGCCCGTCCATGTGATGCTCTCTGCGGCTGGAATCTATAGGCTTGATGATATTTTCTGGGGTAAATATTTAGAATTTAGGCATAAAATTTTAGAAACGTAAAGAGGCTAATGTATATACTTACTCAAGACCCTGGATTGCTCATTTTGAGGGTGTAGTTATGGAGGCATCTCCAGGACTAGTTCAAGTTGGCTTCCAATGGGGCAGAGAGACACACGCGGAGGGGAAAGCGCCTTCCTCCCTTTCTCGCTGTGGAGCCCTGCGAAGCTGTCAAATGCCAAACGGGGGCTTTTTGGTTTCTAAAAAGGGAACTAGCAAACCACCAGAGCAGCAGCAGACCTCACAAAGTGTTCTTCTGTCTTCAGACCATCTCTTGAACATAGCTGCAAAAAATTAACACTTGAATTTCTTCTTTTTTTTTTTTATATGCGAAACAAACTATAAATTGTGCTTGTTCTTTATTTTGACGCTGGAGCTGCAAACGAGGCATGTCATATTGCCTTCATAAATTAACCCCAAACAATTAGTTCTAATTGATTTTTAAGTCTTGGTAACGTTAGTTTCCTTATATGTCCCCAACTTCTACAAGTAGGAAAAGTCTATTCACATGAATCACAATTTATGACAGGGAAAATGGAATTATGAAGACTTACTGAAAGTCCTGTGTGTTTTCATGTTGTGTTTTTTTTTTTTTTTCTCTTGGTTAAATAAGCAGCTTCAAACTATTCATTTCAAAAAGAAAGAGCAGTGCGTGTTGCTTCTGCAGTGTCCTTTTCAGATTGTGCATATAATAATATATAAACGGAGGCGTATTTCCATAGCTGCCATGAACAAAGCCTGTTATTAGATGTCTAGCCTGGTTTGTTTGATTTGAGCAGCAGGCAGAGGGATGAGTGCATGCTTGACATTTCTGCCGCAGTAAAATGTCTAAAGCAATGCCAGCCCAGCTCCATCATGGGAAACTAGTGAAATCCATTCAGCATGTTCATGAACAACAATTCTAACTTTTTCATAAACTTACAAAGTATATAACCGCTTTTGGCCGCATATGCTCCACTTCTCTACTTTTTGATGTTTAAAAAAAAAAAATAGTTTAGGTTTTCATAGATATGGAAAAAACCACTAGTAAAATCCATATTTGTTTTATGCAGCTGTTATGAGCCTGTTTATCTTGCCCATGCTAAGGATTATGTGCCCTCAAACGAGGGAGGGATCTTGTCCATAGCTGTTGTGGAGAGTCATTATTGTGAAAGATGATGGAGAAAAAATGAATAACTTTTTAAATGAATATATAAATAATGAGAATAGAAGAGATACCAGAAACAGTGTATTCAGCTCAGTTCCTTGAACCCTGGAAGTACTTTAAGCACATCCCTGAGCTGATCCCTGTTGAACAAATAACGTGAGCATATCTTTAACTTTTATTAGCTTCAGTGGGCTTACCCATGTGTAATGTACAATAAACGCTCTGCTGAACTGGGGCTCCAGGTCTGCTTTTTAAGCCATGGATAATGATATTTGTCCAGCCTGTCCTGATAGTTACAGATAAAACCACTCACTGTGTTCAAAGTAGTATTACCAATGCTTAAAAATGTTAAAGACATGGACAAAGTGTATTTCTCCCTCTCGGATTCCCTGGAGATGCCTGTCTCATTTGACCAATAGTTTGCCATCCTTGCTGGTGTTTCTCAGTGCGTCAACTTGAAGTATGGTGCTACTTAAAAGATCTCTGACTTGCCCTCTCTTTTAAGCCATAAGATCTCCACACCAAGGATGCTCTATTTCCAGCTCTCAGTCCAAGCTCCAGTAGGCAGTGGTATTTCATTAAGGTTGCTGAGAAGCCACCCAAAGGTGGATATTTTTTTGGTAAATAAAGTATGTGTGTAGCTTGCTTTACCTTGGTAAATAAAGCATGAGTATGTGCGTAAGATTGATGCTAGTGCAGAATTTGTGACTTTGAGAGGCTGGTCTGGCAGCTGGGGAGCCGCCACAACCTGGTTTTAGGGTTCCAGCCTTTGCAAGTAAAGGTGGCAGTAGTGATGCAATCAAGGCTGATGGAAGAGCACAACAACCATAGCGGACGTTAACAAGATCAGTGCAGAGAAGATAATAATGGATCAAAACCAAGTAGCCTATATATATGTGAGATCCAACTGGAAGAGGAATGGTGACCTATAAGGTGCCTTCCAACCTGACCTGTTCTATGATTCTATAAAAAGAGACATTTCCATGATGACCACACTAGCACATAAGCAAGCCTGGCACAGCAGGAACATATCATCCCAGCCTTCCCAGCACCCTGGTTAGGGATCTGCCTTCCCACCACAGGGTTCTTACCTGCAATGGCTTTTTCTAATCACTTCCCTCCTGATTAAGTGAGCCATTTTGGCCTAGCTCTGTAATGCAAATGTCTCAGCAAGAGCACTGATGTGATGGAAATCTTTCATGCACAGTCAACCCCTTGGTAGGTGGCAAGATCCCTGCCAGGCTGCTGAAGGATGATTCCAAATATGCCAAATAATAGGAATAATCAATAAAAACTCCAGTTGAGGAGAAGCAAACTGGTGGCAGAATGGCACTGCTGGATGATGTAATTAATCTGTGGTACTATGTGGCGAGTGCACCATAACAGCAAATCTCTACCTTTTCCTGAAATTCTGGAAGAAGTTGGGTAGATGGGAACATCTATGAAGCTGCTTTTGCATTTAAGTCTGGATCGTGAATACATAAAGTAATTGGGTTGGTTTCACTTAAGGAACGAGTCACAGATCACTGTAGCACATGCAGCAAATCGGGGCTCTTAGTCATCGTTGGTTGTTTTTCTGGTGGTTGGCAGATATCACTTGAATTTTCCTAACAAACTAGATTGAGCCCAAATCAATTAGTTATGGAGAAGAGACTGAGCTCTTCATGCATAAAGATGTTTTTTTAATCACTGTGAATTCATGTTTCCTTCATGATATCCCCACTTTGGGATGTCTGTGGTGTCTTTAAAGCATCTGTTTCAAAGCATTTATATAAAGGTTCAAGGTTAGTACTGCTAGTAGTAGTTTTCCTTAGCACTTCACATCAGACAGTGTAACTAACATTTTACATATTTATTGGTTTGCTGTCTAGGGGGAACTTTACTAATTTTTTTTTTCTGAAGATTAATCAGGTCATCCAAAACATGCATTAATATGAGGATGAAAACTTCTGTAAACAGAATTATGTTTAATGTTTTCACTTCCAAGTGGTTCTCAGCACTGTGGCATTTCTTAAATCCTCGCTGTGGACTTCTTAATGGTTCATGATGTTTTCGGTCTCTGCCATTTCTGCTGTCAGCTGCTAGTCTGTATTCACCGCTCCTTGAGTGCAATTAATTTTTGCATAAGGCTTCTGTTTTTCTGAAGATAAACTAATACAGTTTGTGTGCGCTTCCATTCTTTTTATAGACTTTTTTTTTGGTGCATTTTGATTGAGATAATCTGGCAAATAAGTGTGTGACGGGCAGTGACAAACCGACCCTTGTGCTGTCATTGATTCTTCTTGGGATCTTTTCAGTAGTGGTCTCACAGTGTTAAAGATGGAGATGAAGGAAGACAATATGGCCTCAATGAATCTAATTGGAAAAACTCCCATAAACTCCAGCAGAATCAGGATTTAATCCCTGCTATTTTACAGCAAAGCAAAGCTTCATGGGAGAGAACCCTTTAAAAAAAAATTATTAGAGAACAGTCATGATCTTGCATGTCAAATGTATTTAATTATAAGGATTTTTCCAGTATCTCTAGAGAATTTAGGGACATTCAGTGGGACCTTCTTTTCTATTTGGAAAATACTTTGCCCATTGTGGGCACTAGGAGAGGAAAAAATTGAAATAAGCTGTCTCCAATTGCAGTTGGAAATGTAATACAATGGGAGAGGGCTGGGACCCACAGGGAAGCCAGTGGCAGCACTCCCATTGACCTTAATGGGAGCTGGACCACGTCCCACATGGCCTCGGAGACATTTGTGGGAAAAAAAACCCCGTCTACTGTAAAACTGAAAGATGAGAATGAAGAAACGCATGAATTTCAAAACTTTGTGGCTCAAGTGGGGTCAGCGCCAAAACCCGCTGAAGCAAACACAAAGTCAACGGTCAGGCTGACTTTTTTTTGACTCACTTATGTCTGTCTTTTTGTTCTGTGGAAAACTTTGTCAGCTCATTAGCTTAGAAAATACCTGTTCGTTGAGCAGATGATATACGTTAGCAACATTTCTCCTTTGTGTAACTGAGACACTGGAATTTCTCCAAAATCATAAGAGAGAGGTCATTTGTGTGTTCACAGTCCTCAGTAACGAAGTCCATCAGGAGCTTCTGACCTCTGCTCTCCTGCAGTTCCCCACCTGGAGGTCCTTGGGGTTGTCTCCCATGGGATCAGGCAACATGTGATGTGATGAGACTGTGGGCAAGGGCTGGGTCACCTTGCAGACTGGGGGGAGGCTGACAAAAAGGGGTCCTACAATGAAGAGGTCTATATTAGTGCAAGGCAAGGTAGACCATGGTGGTCTACAAATGCTGCCATCTCATTGGTTTCAAAGACAGCAGCAAAATGAGGAGGAATTTTCATTAGAGAAAAAATATTTTCTGGGTTTGAATTGCAGCTGAGGAAAGGTTTAATGGTGAAAAGGCATTTGCTTCACGTAGAAGAAAAGGAATGCCTGAAGGACTGCAGAAAAGGGGTGAAAATGTCTCCTGTGTCAGCAGTTTAGGGCCAGCAAGCCCTCAAGCTCCGATTGTCTGCTTGCCATTTTGGCAACTTATGGGCAAAGGTCTCCACCTGGCTCGGTTCCCAGCAATCAGGTGTCTGATGTATGAGTGTGGGCAACAGAGAGCTGAAGACAGCATGAGCACAGAGCCTGAGGTACAGGGACTGATTTTGCTCTGTGTCTCTCTGAGTGTGAGAGCTGAAGACAGCATGAGCACAGAGCCTAAGCTGAGGTACAGGGACTGGCTTTGCTCTGTGTCTCTCCCAGTGTGTTCACAGAATCATAGAATGGTTTGGGTTGGAAGGGACCTTTAAGATCATTGAGTTCCACCCCCCTGCCCTGGGAGGGTTTTCTCCCACCAGACCAGGTTGCTCCAAGCCCCATCCAGCCTGGCCTTGAACCCCTCCAGGGATGGGGCAGCCACAGCTTCTCTGGGCAACCTGGCCCAGGCTCTCACCACCCTCAGAGTAAAGAATTTCTTCCTAATATCTGGTCTGAATCTCCCATCATTTGCTTTAAAATTTGGTGTTAATTCTCCAAACTACACAGACCAGTTTCATGAACTTTCAACAGGCTCAGTGACACCAGCTTTGTAGGAAATTAGGAGGGTCCTCACCCCAAAAGAGCACCGGGGTGGGCAAAGACTGAATCAGGCCCAGCAGCACGCAGGGAGAGCAGAGCTCCCAAGAAAAGGGTTGCTTGTGCTTTCCGAAGAACTTGCTAGAAGCTGCAACGCATCTTGGAAGGAACGAGGATCATGTTTCAGCCTTGGATTTTAGGCACACGTTGTGACAGCCCGCGGCAGACATGCCAGGAACTTCATTCCGTAAATCACATTTCTTGCAAAGGAGGCCTCTGTGCTCAGTAGTAGTAGCATTTGTTTCTTCTTTTTCTTGGCTGCTTTGCTTGGAAGTAGTGTAAAGACTTAACCCTGGTGAGAAGGACCTGCAGAGAAATAATGGAGTATGTGAGAGCTCCGGCTTTTGCCTTGTTAAATGAAACTTGGTCTATATAAACACCCTTGAAAAAACCCACTGGTAAATGCTGCAAACACAGGATTCAGCAGCGGGCTGTTTTCATTTAGCCTTTTGGCAGCATTTTTAACAAGACTGTGGGTTTTTTTTGTGACTTTCAAACCAGACACATCATCTTGGATGAACTATAATGGCAATAAAAGCATTGCAAATATCTCTATTTCTAACCCAGGTTTTGCTGGAAACATCTCGCTGCTCAGAGGAGAAATAGAGCCTTCATGTATTGAGCAAAGCACACACTCACTTCTAAGCAAGTTGTTAAAGAATGTTCCTGTCTCTGCTCACACCTTAGCTTTGCTCTTAAGGTTCCTCCTTTGGTTTGCTCGGTATCACCCCATCTTGCTATGGGTGGCTTTGGCTTTCATCTAGCCACGCTGCAGAAACTTCAGAAGACAGTGACCTTATGTACCTTGCCTCTTCCCTCTGAAGTATGTGATGTGTTTAGGGTGCTAGTGTTTCGTATACACAAAGGCTAGAATCTCCGTGAAGGATTTGTTTGTAGAGAAAAGTCTGGTTGGTTGGTTTGATGGTGAGGGTGAGGAAGATCTCTGCTGTCAGGCAAGAAGATGCTGCCTTCTGGAGCAAGGTCTGCTTTGAACCCTTCTGAGTAAATATTTTGCAAATAAATGTATATATGGAGCTATGATGTTCAACTTGACTATAGTGGTGTTCCTAAAAAAAAAAAGTAGAAAATATTAGTGGAGATAGTCATTGTGAATTTGTTTGTAGAGAAAAGTCTGGTTGGTTGGTTTGATGGTGAGGGTGAGGAAGATCTCTGCTGTCAGGCAAGAAGATGCTGCAGTTTGGAGCAAGGTCTGCTTTGAACCCTTCTGAGTAAATATTTTGCAAATAAATGTATATATGGAGCTATGATGTTCAACTTGACTATAGTGGTGTTCCTAAAAAAAAAAAGTAGAAAATATTAGTGGAGATAGTCATTGTGAAAAGGGTTTAATTAGCAAAAGCACAGGCAACGGGCACAAACTGGAACCCAGGAAATTCCATTTCAACACAGAGAAAAACTTTACTTTTGGGGTTTTGGAGCCCCAGAACAGGCTGTCTGAAAAGGGTTTAATTAGCAAAAGCACAGGCAATGGGCACAAACTGGAACCCAGCAAGTTCCATTTCAACGGAGGGAAAAACTTTACTTTCGGGACTTTGGAGCCCTGGAACAGGCTGCCTGGAGAGGCTGTAAAGTCTCCTTCTCTGGAGATATTCAAACCCCACCTGGATGGGTTCCTGTCCAACCTGTTCTTGGTGACCTTGCTCCGGAAGAGGGGTTGGACTAGATGATCCCCAAAGGTCCCTTCCAACCCTGACCATTCTGTGTGATTAGCAGAACAGATGTGAGCGGCTACGACTCTAAGTTCCTGCCTCTACCAGAAATACTGAACCCCATCATCAGCTCTCACAGGCAACCACCTCATGTAATCCTCTGCGTATCTGCTTAGCTCCAGACTAGGGTTAGGTAGGAATTTGTCCTCATCTGGAAAGATACTTCAGAATCTCTCTCAATAGCTAGGCACTTTCTAGCTTCCAGCTAACCTCCATGTCTTCTAGGAGCTATGATGTTCAACTTGACTATAGTGGTGTTCCTAAAAAAAAAAAGTAGAAAATATTAGTGGAGATAGTCATTGTGAAAAGGGTTTAATTAGCAAAAGCACAGGCAACGGGCACAAACTGGAACCCAGGAAATTCCATTTCAACACAGAGAAAAACTTTACTTTTGGGGTTTTGGAGCCCCAGAACAGGCTGTCTGGAGAGGCTGTGGAGTCTCCTTCTCCGGAGATATTCAAACCCCACCTGGATGGGTTCCTGTCCAACCTGTTCTTGGTGACCTTGCTCCGGAAGAGGGGTTGGACTAGATGATCCCCAAAGGTCCCTTCCAACCCTGACCATTCTGTGTGATTAGCAGAACAGATGTGAGCGGCTACGACTCTAAGTTCCTGCCTCTACCAGAAATACTGAACCCCATCATCAGCTCTCACAGGCAACCACCTCATGTAATCCTCTGCGTATCTGCTTAGCTCCAGACTAGGGTTAGGTAGGAATTTGTCCTCATCTGGAAAGATACTTCAGAATCTCTCTCAATAGCTAGGCACTTTCTAGCTTCCAGCTAACCTCCATGTCTTCTATGTTTTCTTGTCATTTTCAGCAGATAAGCTTGACATAAATTGTCACTATTAATCTTGAGCAGCACAGCTCTATTCACTGTACTAAAATTCACTTTACTTTTGTATTCTGGTCTGTTCTGATCCCATTCTCCCAGAATGGACGTTCCCATCTTACTCTATTTGACAGTCCTTCCCAATATTACATTATCAGCACAATTCATCAACATGCTCTTGTTTCTCGTGCCAAGAATATTAATGAAAATATCTAATATATTCAGCCCCAAGACCAAGCTTCTGGGAGCTCTCCTCTTTGACTCCCTCCATGCTGATGGCCCCCTTTCATTTTCAGATGACAATTCCAGCTTCTCTAAGAATTTGCCTTTGCCTCTCTGGTCAAGGAGTTGCTAGAAGTGCTGAGCTCTGCCTATTGTTCTGCTGAAAAGTTGGGGGAAGCCCCACCAGACCTGGGGTGAGACTGACAGCTTGCTGTGCCCCAACATGCTCCTCCATCACTCATACCTCATGCCTTGGCTGCTAGTTAAGTCTGGTGGGTCACCAGACTTAAAATGGTCGAGGGTTTGATTTGTGTTTTGATTATTTTGCTATACAAAATACTGTAGGGATGACAAGAAGCTCTAAAAAGTCATAATTTCCATAATGAGTGCTATTTTGGTACAGAAATGAGAAAAATAACTGACTGTTGACTCGAGAGGCTATGATGAAAACAAAATTGAAGGCAGTCTGGAAACAGGTAAATGGGGGAGTGGATGGGGAGATGACTTACGTGAGCTAAGTGCAGAGATGCTGCTGCATTTTATAGTCTCCTGAGGTGGCTGAAATATGCTGCAAGCCTCTTCCCCCCATTTGACATGCAAGAAACAGTCTCTGGCTCTGTAATGTAAAGCCAAGAAGTACATCTTTTTAAAATAAAGATGACTGGAAAATGCAGAACTCTTGAAGCTGGAGCTGTCTCAGAGCCAAAACACATTTGTTTGTTATCAGCCTTAGTACTGAAGAGCTGAGTGTGAAAATAAATGGCCTCTTCCACCAAAATGTTTGGTTTATAAGAACCGTGGGTAACGGGATGCTCGTCACCAAGAGCCCTCCAGTACCTTGATTAAAACACAGCCTTGCTGTCTATGATGGTATGTCATCAAACCAAAAGCTGCTTGTTACCAACGCAGCTTTTCTTCCTTGAAAATGTGGCATCTGCAACATCCCATGGTTTGGAGCAGAGCTTCCCTCTGAGGATGCCCATGGTGTGCACCCACAGCAACTGCAAATGTGGCCACCGTTGACCACAGCAGAAATCATCACCTCCCAACTCATCCCATGTGGAAAACCAGAGACCTTGTTGTGCCCAGAGCTGTGAGTTTCCTTGTTCATCTCTGTCCCCTTCACGCAGCAGGGAGAAAAGCTCTCCAATCCCAATGAATCACTGCGCCTTGCAGGATGTGTGAGCGTCACAGCCTGAAGGAGTAAGAGGGCAGTGTGTTGTGCCCATCATTATTGTACCTCGTGCAGGGTGCCACGAGGCACGCAGTGAGTTAACTTTGTGCTCTGCTCTCCCTTGGAGTTACGAGTCAGGCTCTTCAAGCTGCAACACGCCAGAGACACCAAGACACACCTATTGGAACGGTGCTTCGCCTCCCCCTTCGCCTTTCCTTGCTTTAGCCTTCAAAAGTTGCATGGAAAATAACAATCAGGTACTGTGTTGTTTATTTTGAAAGTTTTCTGTGCCAAACACAACAAACGTTCCCAGTGCTGTGAGGTGTAGATGGTCACAGAAACAGCCTCCTTGCTGGTTCTGATCCCATTCTCCCAGAATGGATGTTCCCATCTTACTCTATTTGACAGTCCTTCCCAATATTACATTATCAGCACAATTCATCAACATGCTCTTGTTTCTCGTGCCAAGAATATTAATGAAAATATCTAATATATTCAGCCCCAAGACCAAGCTTCTGGGAGCTCTCCTCTTTGACTCCCTCCATGCTGATGGCCCCCTTTCATTTTCAGATGACAATTCCAGCTTCTCTAAGAATTTGCCTTTGCCTCTCTGGTCAAGGAGTTGCTAGAAGTGCTGAGCTCTGCCTATTGTTCTGCTGAAAAGTTGGGGGAAGCCCCACCAGACCTGGGGTGAGACTGACAGCTTGCTGTGCCCCAACATGCTCCTCCATCACTCATACCTCATGCCTTGGCTGCTAGTTAAGTCTGGTGGGTCACCAGACTTAAAATGGTCGAGGGTTTGATTTGTGTTTTGATTATTTTGCTATACAAAATACTGTAGGGATGACAAGAAGCTCTAAAAAGTCATAATTTCCATAATGAGTGCTATTTTGGTACAGAAATGAGAAAAATAACTGACTGTTGACTCGAGAGGCTATGATGAAAACAAAATTGAAGGCAGTCTGGAAACAGGTAAATGGGGGAGTGGATGGGGAGATGACTTACGTGAGCTAAGTGCAGAGATGCTGCTGCATTTTATAGTCTCCTGAGGTGGCTGAAATATGCTGCAAGCCTCTTCCCCCCATTTGACATGCAAGAAACAGTCTCTGGCTCTGTAATGTAAAGCCAAGAAGTACATCTTTTTAAAATAAAGATGACTGGAAAATGCAGAACTCTTGAAGCTGGAGCTGTCTCAGAGCCAAAACACATTTGTTTGTTATCAGCCTTAGTACTGAAGAGCTGAGTGTGAAAATAAATGGCCTCTTCCACCAAAATGTTTGGTTTATAAGAACCGTGGGTAACGGGATGCTCGTCACCAAGAGCCCTCCAGTACCTTGATTAAAACACAGCCTTGCTGTCTATGATGGTATGTCATCAAACCAAAAGCTGCTTGTTACCAACGCAGCTTTTCTTCCTTGAAAATGTGGCATCTGCAACATCCCATGGTTTGGAGCAGAGCTTCCCTCTGAGGATGCCCATGGTGTGCACCCACAGCAACTGCAAATGTGGCCACCGTTGACCACAGCAGAAATCATCACCTCCCAACTCATCCCATGTGGAAAACCAGAGACCTTGTTGTGCCCAGAGCTGTGAGTTTCCTTGTTCATCTCTGTCCCCTTCACGCAGCAGGGAGAAAAGCTCTCCAATCCCAATGAATCACTGCGCCTTGCAGGATGTGTGAGCGTCACAGCCTGAAGGAGTAAGAGGGCAGTGTGTTGTGCCCATCATTATTGTACCTCGTGCAGGGTGCCACGAGGCACGCAGTGAGTTAACTTTGTGCTCTGCTCTCCCTTGGAGTTACGAGTCAGGCTCTTCAAGCTGCAACACGCCAGAGACACCAAGACACACCTATTGGAACGGTGCTTCGCCTCCCCCTTCGCCTTTCCTTGCTTTAGCCTTCAAAAGTTGCATGGAAAATAACAATCAGGTACTGTGTTGTTTATTTTGAAAGTTTTCTGTGCCAAACACAACAAACGTTCCCAGTGCTGTGAGGTGTAGATGGTCACAGAAACAGCCTCCTTGCTGTGCCTTTTCCTGCTGATCTGTGGCTGTGCATGGCCAAGGCTTTTTGCCCTTTGGGCTTGTGGTGACACTTGTGCCTTTTCCTGCTGATCTGTGGCTGTGCCTTTCAGGCTTGTGGTGACACCAGCAGCCACAGCCCTGTATATGCTTAATATTGCAGTTTAATGATATTTGATGCAGTTTGGTCTATTGTAACACGGGAGATGGGATGGGGGAGGCTCTCAGAGAGGCGCCCGTGCCCTCCTGCATGAGCTGTGATGGTCTCAGCACATCACGGGGGGCCAGGAACTGCTGAGACACAGCTTCACCCCAAGAAGAGATGCTGTAGCACTACTCTGTGTCTGCTTCCATAAGCCATTTGTTGCAAATCACCTCTCTCCTCTGGTCTGTTGAGATATTTAATTGAAAAAGAAAATGGTTGCAATAGGGCTATAGTTGTGCAACCCTAGGCTTTGCAGAGGGAGATGGACAGTGACACAGTGTGTGAGGGTAACCTCTGAGAACAGGGACTAAGAAAGACATTGAGGTGCTGGAGCGTGTCCAGAGTTGGGCAACAAAGCTGGTGAGGGGTCTGGTGAGGAGAGGCTGGGGGTGTTCAGCCTGGAGAAAAGAAGGCTGTGGAGGGACCTTCTCGCTCTCTACAACTGCGTGAAAGAAGGGTGTAGCAAGATGCGGGTTGGTCTCTTCTCCCAAGTAACAGGTGATGGAACAAGAGGAAATGGCCTCAAGTTGCACCAAGGGAGGTTTACACTAGATATTAGGAAAAACCTTTACACTGAAAGGGTTACCAAGCATTGGAGCAGGCTGCCCAGGGAAGTGGTGGAATCATCATTAAAAGCCAGGTAGACGTGGTGCTTAGTGATACGGTTTAGTGATGGTTTTTGTCAGTGTTAGGTTGATAGTTGGACTCGATGATCTTAAAAGTCCCTTCCAATTGAGACAATTCTATGGCTGTACAAGGAGCAGTTGGTGGTGGGAACAAGCCCCCCATGAGCACCGCCCTGTGTGGCGTGTGTGATCAAGGTTGGAGATGGCTGGGGCTGCATCTGGCCCTGGGATGGTGCCCTTGGCTGGAGTGTGGGGTCCAGGGAGGGAAACGGGAGCAGGAGTGACGTGTGGCCACGAGGGCTCTTTCCCACCTGGAGCCACCAGCAAACTTGGGATGTGCTGTTGGTCGTATGGCACAGCTGGAGCATCCTCCCACCGCACTGACCATGCTTCATTTTCTTTTAAATATTAAATCGGCCAAAATAAAAGATTGGATAACCAACCTTAATTGAGGTTACCTAGGAAATTCCTGTACAGTAAATTTACACTGGGTTTACTGGCTATTCCGTGCGAAGGCTCTCCAGCAGTGTGTGCATCATTCTTTGCTTCTCTTGTGGACAAACCATTAGTGTGAGAGTACTGGTGTGGGGAAAGGGCTCTTTAATGAAGCAAAGTTATAATGAGGTTCTGTGGCTGAAAGCTGAAGCTGAAGAATTCAGACCAGTAATAAGGTGTGCATTCTTGGCCACTGGAGAATTTAATATCTGAAACAATTTGCCTAGGGACATGATGAATTCTCTCTTTGAAAACTTAAATTAAGATGGGGTTATTTTTTTCTAAACAATCTGGTTCAACCAGAAGTTATGGGCTTGATGCTGGAGCTACTGGGAACAAGTATACGACCCGGGCGATGCAAGAGTTCAGACCAGACCCTGCAAGTCTCCACTTGGGTGAAATAAAATGTTTTGAATGTTATATTAAAGCATTGCTTACCTTCTTGTTTTGAATCTTAACCTCTCCTGCGTGAAAAAGTAGGGAAAAAGTGAGAACAAATGACATATTCTGAATTGTTTGTTCTGAGATTTATTTTTTTTTTAATCTATTCTTCCAATAATTTCTCACTGACATTAAATGTGCTTGACCTAAAAGGAGTCAGAGCACCTCTGTAGAGCTTCCTGTACCCTTTCTTGTCCTGGGGAAGGGGTTACTGCCTGCCTGTTAGAATACCAGCACTAAGGAATAATTCACCAGGAAATATCCCAGGCCAAGCAATGAGCTGCACAGTACAGCAGCCCTCTTTCTACTCATTTTCCTGGAAAAACAATCCCTGGGCTTAAATATTTAAGGAATGCAAAATAAAATGGTGGTAGTGACTGTGAGCTATTAAGTATATTTTTCTACTCTTCCCGTAGTATGCTGCTGTGTAGAGGGGAGCTTTACAAAAGGCCCTGTGTCTGGCAGAGCAGAGACCTCCCTGGCTGGAGCAGGACCTCTCCTTCTCCTGGTCCCTTGTAGAGGAGCTGTGGCTCCAACGCAGCAGCACCCAAACCACACCTACCTGCCCTGGTGGCCCCCCGATCCATGATCCCCTGCAGATGAGCTGGGATGAGTATGGGCATGGAAATGTTTCCTACACCGCTGGAAACACCTTGGCTGACAGGACCTAACAAGGCTGTTACCCAGGTTGTGCTGAGTGCTTAGTAACAGGTTTTTGATGAGAAGGAAGAAAAAGGCAAGTGAGAAGAAGATCTTTGATTGATATGATCCCATAGAAGCATCCCGCACAACCCAAGAGTACCCTCCATACTCTCAGCATTGTATAGATCTTCTAGATTAATCTGGTAATGATGATCTAGATGAATCCTTGTGCTTATTTCAGCTCTTCCTACACAGGAGCCTCGAAGAAAAAGGAACAGAAAGACCTATATATGAGGTCTACTTGACTATTCTGTGTCACTAATCATAGTGGTGAATGAGTGTATACAGGGAGTGCCAGACTTGTGTTGTATGTGAATAGTAAGTCTTCTCTTAATACTGTGGAATTAGTAGGTAAACAAGAAAGTGCTTTTCTGGGGGGAAATGAACATTGTGATTCTAGTATTTCCCATGATTTTACATTTAAATTTTTTCAGTCAGTTGGTTTGATTAGCCCTCAGACAGTGTCCCCACAGCTACATCAGTCAGACTCCCTTTCAGTCAGTTGGTTTGATTAGCCCTCAGACCGTGTCCCCACAACTATATCAGTCAGACTCCCTCTTGTGCTTTAGGAAACCGTTCTACTAAGTGTTGCTAGTTATTTTAACTTGTTATTTTGCTGTGAAAAGAGCAGGGCTAGAGGAGAGATGATTTGCTAATTTACTTCGTGTGAAGATCTTGTGAAAAGCAGGTAATGCCAAAGGGATAAAATACTGGAAAATAGTTCTTTGATTTGTTACTGTGCTAAAGTCAGAATCCATCCTTTTGCCAGTACTAAATTATTCCTCATTGTGTATAATGCAGCTTCACAAATTTGTGGGACTTTTTTGAGCTTATTGCCCAGTAGCTATTGAAACCAACAGAAAAATCAATGCTTTCGTTTCAAAAATGGCACACTGCTGGGAAAAAATCCTATAACTGACAAGTATTTTCATTTTTAGAAGGAAAAGTGCACTTTAGTTTTCAAAAATGGCACACTGCTGGGAAAAAAACCTATAACTTACAAGTATTTTCATTTTTAGAAGGAAAGAGCACTTTATTGAAGAGTGTCTTGGGGAAAAATACATATGTTTATCTCCCTGCGTTTACTGAAAATAAAGGAGAGAGAAGAATTTTCTTTCCAGAAGTTCCCTTTACTGGCAATGAGGCGTGGACCTGAAAAGCTCTGCTGGGTTGTGATCCCTGGTTGGCACTCGGGGCTGGCAGCTGGGAAAGCTCTTATGTTCTTCTGCCTTCATGGCTTTCGTCAGCAGAGACAGGCAGAGTGGCATTTTAAGGTTGTAGCTCGCCAGGAGACTATGTACTAAGTTGGGAAGAATACCCTCTAGACAAGCGAGGCTTTGAGATTTATACAAGGAGTTTCAAAGCACGCAATTGAGAACTGCGGGTAGGTAATTTTTGCTGGGCAGATGTTTCTTTATTGGCCTGAGACACACACTGCATTTTATAAATGCTTCGTGCTGTTTGGCCAGTAAATTATTTAATGGAACAAACAGTTAATCTTCAGTGTCCTAGCCTTGACTCTGGCTCTGCTCTTCAGGCTCGTACTTACTCTAGAGCAAATGTTTCTGCTGACAAATTCACAGTGATTTTTCATGTTGTTGGCATGGTCTGGCACTTTTCTTCAAGGAAAACAAATCTTGATATCAAAAGGGAAATATTCACCTAAGGAGAAACTGAATAAAGGCTGGATATCTGGGTGCAGAGAAAGAAAGAAGAAACTCATCCTTATGTTTAAATCTGGAAAGATTTTGTTGACTTCAAACAGAAAGAAAAAAAAAAAATCTAGTTAAAAAGAAAGAGCACACCATAAGCTCCTGATAAGTATGTAAAAGCCTGTGTATTTATGCCCCTTCACAGAGCAGAGCTAGAACCAAGCAATTAATAAAGACAATCGCTAAACTTCCAGTAGATGAGGCAGGTGTGCAATGACCAGAAACCCTAATCATTGACATACTAGATGATATTGCCAACTAGCTGCTTATGCCTTTCCTTTTTAATGTTATTGTCAGTTGTAGATGGCCTGGCATGCTGGATACATGCAAATATTGTATAAGAGACTCTCCTGATAAATGTGTAAAAGCCTGTGTATTTGTACCCCTTCACAGAGCAGAGCTAGAACCAAGCAATGAATAGAGACAATCACTAAACTTCCAGTAGATGAGGCATGTGTGCAATGGCCAGAAACCCTAATTATTGACATACTAGATGATATTGCCAACTAGCTGCTTGTGCCTTTCTTTTTTAATGTTATTGTCAGATGTAGATGGCCTGGCATGGATACATGCAAATATTGTATAAGAGACCGACCCATCTCCAATGAGTTTATAGTGTCCCCAGGACAGACAGCAACAGAGCTGGCACTAGACCCCAAGTCATGTCCAGACATTTTTGAGATTAGCACACAAATATTTCTTCCTCCTGCTGTTGAAAGGATTCCCTATTTCACGTTTTAGTCCAGCAGGTGGTAAAATATCCGTGTTCTAACTCGTGAGGAGTGCTGATGTGGGAAAGGTGGTCAGCTGGGTGATGAGGTGTGACTTGGGATGTGGGTTCCCCCGTGACTAAGACTCATGACCAGCACTGGTGCTGTCACCGTTCACGGTGATACTGTATGAATGAAGGGAGCCGTGCCCTGAGATGCTCCTGAGCAAGAGGGTCCACTCAGTAATAAATTGATGGGTGCAGCCATCACTGAGTGTGTGGAACTGAGCCTTCCCCCTGCACAATGGTGTGTTGAATGGAAAACTGATCTCAGGGAGATCAGTTGTATGAAAGCGATACCCTGCCCTCACACGGAAATAATTTCCATTGCTTATCTGGGAGCCCCTCTGCCGTGAGGGTGGATTGAAGTCAAATATTACACTTTAAAAGACAATTACGTGTCCTTCGCTTCCTCGAGCCCCTCGAAAGCCAAATAGTGCTATCTAATCTAAACCACCCCAGCTCTTCTCCATCCCCTCAGACACATGCTGTGCATTACGTTTCGGCAGAAATTCATTGCAGTCTGGTTCAGCAATCCCTTTGAAGTCCTCGGGAGCTTATCTGTACTCCGGCAAGCAAGGGTGTGTCTCCTGGCCAGCTTGCAGGCGACCATAAAGCAGAAATTTATCCCAGTGGCTGCAGGTGACTCTCTGGATGTCTTGTGTTTTTGTTTTTTTTTTTTTAATGAGTATCAAGAAATCTCCAGAATTCACCCCAGGATTAAGGGCTGCATCCTGAGGCGCTGCTGAGGGTGAGTGGGGATGTAACGTGGGAACGTATCACAGTGTCTTCTGGGCATGGTCCGTAAGAGCTTCAAAAAGAAACAAACAAAAAAGCTGTGAGGGTGAGTGGGGATGTAACGTGGGAACGCATCACAGCGTCTTCTGGGCATGGTCTGTAAGAGCTTCAAAAATAAACAAACAAAAAAAGCTTCAAGAAAGCACTGAAAATGGTCAAAGCTGCCTTTTTGGTACAACTGAGCAGGTAGAAACAAAGGGGAGCTGGCAGGATGTTGGCTCCCCACCAAATTCTGTCAAATCCTGGTATTTTGGAGCACCGTAACCCACCAGGTGCACCCACCAGCATCGACCTTTCCCTGCCCAGCTCCGCTCCTGCTCTCTGGAGGGTGTCCAGACTCCACTCCCCCTGCTTCTACCCCCAGGGTCCTACATCCATCACCATTCCCACCCCCTTTCCTGGCAATGCCTTCCCTAAAAAAAAGCTGGAAAATGGTTTTTACTGCCACAGGACAGAAGAAAAAAAAATAAAAATCTGACTTTAATCCTGAGATGAAAATGGCTGAGCAAGTATTTATGTTGATTTAAGGCTGTTCTTGTTACATTCTTGAAACTCCTGAGGTTATCTTGTAATCCATCTGAATTGCAGCTTGTGGCATTTTGAGCTAAATTTCAATTGTGCTGCATTTAACTATTACTCCTTCTGCCTCCCAGTATATGTGGAAAACAAAGGTACATTAGGTTTTGGAACCCAAAACCTATGGCCTCTGAGGCGTCTCTGCATCAGAAAATGGGGACAGGGCGTTCCTTGAGAAGGGAAATTTGGGGGGCTGCTGAGACTTTTGACTCTGCTGAAAGGGGACAGCTTTCCAGCGCTGGGTTTTGGCTGGAGGAAGGTTCGGTCGGGCAGCACTCTTTCTGTTTATTTTCTGAATGTTTTGAGTGAATGCACGTCTCTGTAGATGTTTAGAGAGCGGCAGCGCTGGAGATGAGGTTTATTTATTCACGAGATACGTATCATGCAAACAGCTGTGAACTGCTTCTCCTCACTGCTCCGCTGATGCAGTTCAGCTCCCACCCCAGCCCACCACCCGATCCGTCTGGAGGCTCCTGCCTCTTCCCCAGCACGTATCATCCTGGTGGGCTCATCACCTGCTGGACCTGGAGCTCTGCAGCAGGCTGAAAAGTGGATGAAAAGCTGGATATGAGATGACTTGTGCACTGGCGGTCCAGAAAACCAACCACATCCTGGGCTGCATCCCCAGCAGTGTGGCCAGCAGGGCAAGGGAGGGGATTCCACCCCTCTGCTTCACTTTGGTGAGACCCCATCTGGAGTTCTGCATCCAACTCTGGGGACACCAACATAAGAAGGACATGGACCTGTTGGAGCAGGTCCAGAGGAGGCCACAAAGATGCTCCTAGGGCTGGAGCACCTCTGCTATAAGGACAGGCTGAGAGAGTTGCGGCTCCTTTGCTTTTAGCTCGATTTTTCACCATTTGCTTCCCTCCCCACCCCTCCTCTTGGTTGTGCATTGGAGATCACAGTAGTTTCTGTTTAAAGTGTTTCAGCTTCTCTGTTTTCCAGAATTTAATTGGGAGCCTGTTGCTACACGCTGAGTAGGGTGGGACTGCCGAGTCTTTTTTTTTTTTTTTTTTCTTCCCCCCTCAGAAAGTAGATTGCTGAATGTAAGGCTTCAGGGAATAAAATTTACAGGAGAGAAATTGCCTCGTATGTTTTTACCGTAGAGCTACCTCACAGGCCAACACGGTATTTCACCCTTTGCGTGCCACGAGAGGCTCTTACTAGTGCTAAGACTTTCTATAACCAAGGTTTCAACGTTTCTCCAATCCCTGGCTCCTTACTACACTTTTTTCCTCGTCCTCTGTGGTGAAAATGAAACTTGTTGCTTTCAGATTTATTACTGGATTGCTCTTATTTGCATGTAATGGGGCTGAATACGCCAGTAGAAAAATTGGAGTCTCGTGTAAAAAGCTTCTTTTGGGAGATTTGTCATCTGTCACTTGTCATCATTACGGCCCTTTTCAAAGGATGTGCAATTTTTTGGGACCCATCCAGCCCGGGGAGATGAGGGGAGGAGATGGTTTGTAAGAGGCCACCTCTTGTGAAGCAGCCCCCTGTGGGGACACCCATGGGACGGGGTCCTGCGGGTCCCCAGCCAGGAGCCAGCACTGCCCGTCTGTGCCCAGAGCAAGGAGCGATAACGGTTGGAATTGGTGATCTTAAAGGTCTTTTCCAACCAAAATGATTCGATGATTCCATGACTCTACGACAGGGGACAGCACAGCTGGCCGCCCCCGTCCTCCCGCACACGCCGCTTCCTCGCAGGAAGCAAAGTGGGGGATCTGCTGGGATATTTTACCTTTTTTCCTTTTTGGGGTGGGATGAGCAGCGTGAGGGCTTCATGGGCATCTGGTCACATCCCCCAGCTGGGATGTGGCAATCTGGGACCCGGCCATCGCCTTTTCACAACAGAGTGCCACCGGGGGTCAGTTCTCCGTGGGGTTTTCTTGGTCTCCAGGCTTTTGTGCGCCTTGTTTGTGGTCTTTGCACCCAGGGTTATTTCAAACGGAAGGAGCAACAGCTCTAAGGCTTCCCAAACCTTGTTTATAACACTCCTCTTGCCCAAAGTGCTCAGGTTACCTGCTCATCAAATGCAAGGTGGTCAGATAATGAAGTCCTGTCGGCTCTCCTTGGCAAATCCAAGGAGCACTACCTGTAGCTAACATCAACCACCAGCATCCGCACAGACCTGCTGTATTTTCTATGATTCCATGATTCCTCCCACTAGAGGACAGTAGCTGGTGTGCGCAGCCCTCAGTAGCCTTTTACAACAGAAGCAAGGATAAAACAGCTCTACCCTTCCTGCAGAAACATGTTCCTTTCTAGTGGTTTTCACATAATGAATCCCAGTGAATATTTAACTAAGTCTCCCCTGTAATCAAGTTCCTGGCCTCCTCGCTTGTATCCACAATGTAAAACATTTCCTGATCCAGGGTGTTCAGCAGCCCTGGGACTCTCTGGCAGGGTCTGCTTCTCTGCTCAGTTGACATCAGAAGAGATGCATGATTTTTATTCCATTTTTCTCAGCCAGCAATCCCCAGTACGACCTTTGCTATCTTGTAAGAGACGGAAAGCACCTCAACCTGGCCACTTAAATCAAAACCAGCCCTGAAATGTTGCTGTATATTCATACATATATGAATATTCATTGGTACGTGTATGAATATTCAGTAATGCAAGTCTAGATTTCATGCAAACTGAGCTTCCCCGCAGCCCTCCCTTTGAAAGACGAAAGAATGAAAGAGAAAAGTGTGTTTCTGGGTCTGTGTGAGCTGGGAAAGAGGATGGTTTGGGTCTGCGTGGTGACTTGGGGAACCTTTCTATGATGAAACCTGATTTATTGAACATTGGAACGGGCTGCCTGGGGAAATGGTGGAGTCACCATCCCTGGAGGTATTTAAAAGCCGTGTAGATGTGGCACTTAGGGACATAGGTTAGTGGTGGACTGGTCAGTGTTAGGTTTACAGTTGGATTCGATGAACTTAAAGGTCTTTTCGAACCTAAACGATTCTATGATTTCATGATTCTATGACTTTTGTTTAAGGAACTCTGCGTGCCTCTATCAAATAGCAAATCCCTGTTTGTGTTTGGGCTTTACCTGCCTGACCTTTTTATCCCACTTTTGGACTGCAGCTTGTGAATGTGGTGACAGAGTTAACAAACAAGGGCTGTTAAACCTGGATGCACCTCTATTACCATGGAGGCTTTCTTGGGCAGGTCACTGGCTTCTCTCCAAGGCAATCCAGTTTCTCAAGTGAAATTGTGGGCACCTTAATCACCTGGCAAAGTGGAGGAGGAGGTCACCTTACAGTGGGGACTGGAGCTTATAAAAGACATGGCTTTCCCTGAGAGAGAGAGACACACAGGAAGAAGCAAATCCCTGTGAAAACTATGGTAGGAGATAGAGAAGTAAAATTACGTGCAAAGGATGGGGAGACGAGAAAGGTTATGAACTGCTTGGGGAATGCTGGCTTAAAGATGTTTGAGGGATGAGAAGAAGGAGGCAGGGAATCAGTCGGAGGCATTTAGTGCTTCATTAACCAGGGTTGTGGAAAGTAAAGAAAAGACATTTATTTCATCTTTTTTTTTAATTGCTACAGAGTGATTGTGCCTGGTTGTGTCTGCAGCTGGGTCTCTGAAAGAGTGAACTGGAAACGTGGAGCTTGGCACCGCAGCCAAGGATGTGGGAAGCAGAAGGGGTCTGCAGGGATTCGGTGGTGTGGGACGGCTGGGTCACAGCACCCTGCCCAGAAAGACCACTGTGGGTCCCTGCCATATAGTTTTCTGCCCCTTCCAGGGTTTAAACTTTACCAGGAACCCTGGTGTAAGCCTGACTTCACACCTTCTGCCCTGAGGTTGTGCCTGAAAGCTGGAGCAGGCTTGCTGAACCCTGTGGTGTCACCAGAGAAAAATCTGATCTGATGTAATGTTGCCTGGGGAAGCTGCCACAGCCACCAGTGGGTCTAGTCAGCCAACAGAGCTTCAGTAAAAGAAACCAGCATGTATTGATCAACTGGAAGCAAAAATAAGAAGCGCATGGGACAACCAGCCAAATATATCCAAGATCCGTAACAGAAAGACAAATTGTCTTTGCAGCCTTTGTCTTCTCATTTTTATAAGTCTGGCTCTGTCTCGCTGTGCCCTGCTCGGTGCTGAAAAGGGGTTTATTCACATGGTTTCTCTGAGGCCTGCTTTAGGGGAGCTCGCTGTTAAAAGATAGTCTCCAATGGATGCTGCTTTCCACTCTTTTAGAAAAGATGCTGTGCCCCGAGAGCCAGAGGTGCTCTACCAGGACAGCGTGTGACAAATTCTTTATGAGGGAATACATAATAAATTGAGGATTTTCTTTTATTTTGATTATTTAGTATTCAATATTTGCATTATGGAAGTGCCTGGAGGTTCCAGCTGAGATCAGTGTCCTATTGTTCTAAGCCATGCATAAAAACATGGTCAGAGATGAGGAGCTTACCATCTAAATAGATGAACTGGATAAAGGGTGGGAGACAGGAAGCGTCTATTATTCTCATTTCATAGCTGGAGAGCTTGGACACAGACAAATTAAGTGCCTTTCCCAGGGCTGCGTAGGAAAGGCGTCGTAGAAGGGCAGAAAACATCAGATGTCCCCAGTCCCAGCCTAATACCCTGCTCATAACACACCACATTTCCTGTTTAAATATATCTTGCAACAGCGTAATCATAACAACAAATATCTTTTCCTTAAGACACACAAAATGAGAGGAGCACCAGAAAGGTTACATGGCTACGAGGCACAACAGTCTGGAGGGAGCTTTGACACTCAAAATGCCATTACAAGACATTGACACGATAGCAGTGAAAATAATCTCTTTTTTTTTTTTTTCCAACTGCCTGAAGAAGTAGCTGCCAGAAGATTCTGCTGTGCATAATGCGGAGAGAGATAAAAAATTTATAGGCAAAAGTAGTTAATTTGCCACATTCTGTAGGTTAACCAAAATGAGAGGGTTTTTTGTTGCTGAACACCCAGTAAAACTATCCCTTTATGGGCTGGGAACTGCAGCCCCCTCCTTCCTGTATACATTTTGCTGCAGAAGACCTTGGTAGCCCATCTGCTTCACACTTTTATGGATAATTGTTGGATCCACTGGCGCTAAAATAAAGGCATTCTTATCTCAGTTTTTCAGTTTAGCAGCATCTTGAAGTAATACAGGGAGAGGACTAGTGATGGAAGTCTCTCAGTGGCAGTTTTTGTGTTAGAAAGGGTTCACTTTTAGATGAATATGAGGTGACTTTCCCCTAAGACACTGACAAACAGAGCAATTTCACCTATCTTTGAAAAGAAGATTTTCAGAAGTGGATTCCTATGATTTGCTTCTTTGGCACCCTAAAAAAAAAGTTCAAAGCTGCCAGGAAAGGGAGCCATAAATACTTTGGAAACCAGGTAAACACTTTAGCTGCCAGAGTTTGGGTTTAGGCACTTAGCTTTAGAAGAACTTTAAAATAAAATAAATCTTGGACAAGTATTTAATAGTATCGAGTGTGGGCAAGCAAAAATTTTGGACAGGACAGCTTGAATAACAGGGAAGGATTGTTGCTTCCCATTGTTTTCTGTGGAGAAGCTAAACCCTCAGCGATGGGCGTGGCTGAATGAGGACCTAGACGATGTCTAAAACTTTAAAGGTTTAGAAGTTCTCTAAAACTTTAACGTGCGGGTTTGCTTTTACAAATTTAGTTAGTTAGTTTTCTGCGTTACATTCCTATTTTTATCAGATAGAAACGTGACACGCTAGCAGGTCCAGCACCTGGAGAATAGATGAGTGCTGGAGAATTTGCTTGGCTCAGGCACCTGTGGCCTCCCTCACCATCTGCCCGTGATGAGGCAGGGGCTGGGGCTTGCTCCTCACTTGGCTGCCATGGAGGAGCTGGGTTCCGTGGGGCCCTGCCTACACTCACATCTCCAGCACTAGAAAGAAATGTCAGAAGCTCTGCAAGGATTAGAGATGAGAAGGGCTCAGATGTTCTGCGTTAGGTTTTGCTTCTAAGGTGACTTTTCCCACATTGCTCGGGGGCTGCCTGTCTCACCTCTCCTCTCCATAGACACAACTCCTTGGTCTTCTGCTTAACCTTCTGCCTTGGTCCCTCAGGGGCTGCCTTCGTCCCCTTGAGTTGGGCTCTTGCAGATGGAGCCCAGGAGCAGCCTGGCATCAGGCACAGCTTCCCCTTGCCCTGCCCAGGTGAAAGAGGTGCCAGGTGGAAATGAAATGAGAGGGGTCTGGAGAATAAGTCTTATGAGGAGAGGCTGAGGGAACTGGGGTTATTCAGCCTGGAGAAGAGGAGGCTGAGGGGAGACCTTATTGCTCTCTACAACTACCTGAAAGGAGGGTGTAGAGAGATGGGGGTCGGTCTCTTTTCTCAAGTCACAGGCGACAGGACAAGAGGAAATGGCCTCAAGTTGCGCCAAGGGAGGTTCAGGCTGGATATTAGGAAAAATTTTTTCACTGAAAGGGTTATCAGGCATTGGAATGGGCTGCCCAGGGAGGTGGTTGAGGCATCATCCCTGGAGGTGTTCAAAAGACGGGTTGATGTAGTGCTGGGAGGTCTGGTTTAGTGATGATGCTCCTTGTTTGTTGTGTGGGTGTCTATTTTTGTCAGTTAGGTTGACGATTGGACAAGATGATCTTTAAGGTCCCTTCCAACCTAGAAGATTCTGTGATTCTGTGAATTTGTCTCCTCACCTCTTTGGTTGAGCCCAGCTGTGCCCTCCCTGCAGCTGGAGCCCCTCTCTTCTCCCCTGCCCCTGTTGAACATTAACTGTATCCCCGCCTGCGTGCGGAGAGGGGGACCAGGGTCCAGCTGACAGCGGTGACAAAGAGCTGGCAGGGCTGAAAGATTCAATTTAACTTTCTTTCTCCTCCCCCCCTCTCCCATGTGCGAGGGGGGACAGCGCTGGTCCTGCTTTTGAAACTTGCGGTGCAAAGGAGCACATTGGTGTCCTCATTTTCCTTCCTCCCTATTGATGTATCATTGCCAGGATGAAAAAGGACGTCTCAAGAGCTTTTGAAAAAATGGGTGACTACTCAAGACATTTTATAAAGGAGGAAGAATGGGAAAGAAAATAGGACTCGGTAGGGGGTAGAAGGAGCCTGAATGTGTGCCTTGTCTGTCTATTCTTTCGCTTGAAACCTGGAGCTGTTGTTCCTATTTCAGTTCAAACTGTCACCTTTAGTTCATGATGGCTTTACTGCCCTTGCTCCTGAACCTCAACAGATTGGGGCTTATTTACCTATTCACACTCCGCTGTGGAACCTCATTAATAGGCTTATTAGCCACACCATTCACGTGCAGGAGGGCTCACAGAAAAGATCCCAGCCACTTTGAGAGGAGGAGGAAAAAACTGTAAAGAGATTATGCTCTCATTCAGCAGCCTAACTGCTATGAAAGGCTCCCTGGGCCCACTGAGATCTCTTGAAGCCTAAATATGATGACAGAATTGATCCCCCCCCTCGACCCCCCCCTTTTAATTCCAAACATGCTTCTGCTTTTCTCAGATTGAGGAGTTGGGCTGTTGTGGGCCACTTTAGGAGAATGTGGCTCATTTAAGAGAAAAGGCTGCTATTGATAGACTGCTATCTTTTCATCCCCAAAAAGAATAAATTCTGACAAGTGCTTCCAGACATTGGAAATAGGTGTTCTGATTTGTCATTTTTAGTGGAATGCTTCCTTTTCTTTCACAGTATGCAAAGATATGGATGAATGGGGAAAGGTATTGCAGTTTCCTGTGCCGGACAATAATTTATGTGAGAATGCACTAACAATGTTTTCAATGGGCGATGGACATGCTCGGAGCTGGGAAAATTGGATCTTGACTGTGACATCTCAGCTTCTCAATTAGAACATTCAGATGTCTGTTGCTTTAGGAGTGGGAAAAAAAAAAAAAAAAAAAAATTAAACCTGTGTTTCTAATCAATTACAAATTTGCCTGCCGGCCCTCATAAAGCCTGCATTACTGCTGGGGATGGTGGGAAAGTGCTTTCTGGGAGGTAAGTGCATATTCTACAGAAAACTTGTTTTCAAGTTTTCAGCGTCTGAAAGTATGTAAATAGAGAGTTACTCTGTGCCCAGCAGCCGCAGTCCTTGAAAATCCCCCTGGTCAATATCGCACACAACGTATCAAATGTACAGCAGGGCTGTGCTTAAACAAAGTAACATTAAATTGATCAACGCTGATTTAATTTGAGGCAACCGCCGCTTATTGATTGTGTTGTCCAGCTGATTGTACAAAGCAAGCATTACAGGGACTCAGCATTAGCAGCCTTCCTCTAATGGTGTCTAAAGCAAGTGTTTTATTAAGTATCAGCTTAATTTCTAGTGAATTTTGAGTATTATTATGCAGCTTTAAATCTGTGCGTGCAGGCAAATGATGTTTGGGACAACATTTGCACAACTGTTGGGCAGCTTCCCCTGCTTGGGCAGTGCACACTCAGTGCATACACCAGTGCACACCCAGCACACACACCAGTGCACACCCAGCACACACCAGTGCACACCCAGCACACACCAGTGCACACACCAGTGCACACCCAGCACACACCAGTGCATACCCAGCACACACACCAGTGCACACCCAGCACACACCAGTGCATACACCAGTGCATACCCAGCACACACACCAGTGCACACCCAGCACACACCAGTGCATACACCAGTGCATACCCAGCACACACACCAGTGCACACCCAGCACACACCAGTGCATACACCAGTGCATACCCAGCACACACACCAGTGCACACACCAGTGCACACCCAGTACACACACCAGTGCACGCACCAGTGCACACACCAGTGCACACCCAGCACGCACCAGTGCACGCACCAGTGCACACACCAGTGCATACACCACTGCACACCCAGCACACACCACTGCACACACCAGTGCACACCCAGCACACACCAGTGCATACACCAGTGCATAGACCAGTGCACGCCCAGCGCACACACCAGTGCATACCCAGCACACCCAGCACACACCAGTGCATACGCAGTGCACGCACCAGTGCACACACCAGTGCATACACCACTGCACACCCAGCACACACCACTGCACACACCAGTGCACACCCAGCGAACACGCAGCGCACACCCAACGCACGCACCAGTGCACACCCAACGCACACACCAGTGCACACCCAGAGCACACGCACCCAGCACACACCAGTGCACACACCAGTGCACGCCCAGTGCACACCCAGCACACACCAGCGCACACACCAGTGCACGCCCAGCGCACACACCAGCGCACACCCAGCACACACCAGTGCATACACCAGTGCACACCCAGCGAACACGCAGCGCACACCAGTGCACACACCAGTGCACACCCAACGCACATACCAGTGCACACCCGGCACACAAACCAGTGCACACACCAGTGCACCCTCAGCACACACCAGTGCACCCTCAGGCCAACTCCCCCGGCAGCTGAAATCGGGCTTTTCACTGAAAAGCTCCTAAACCGCGGGTGATTTTTTGGAGTGGGTGCTCTCTGCTCCCCCTCAAGCCGTAACGCGCCGTGATTTCTGAGCCAAAAATAAAACTTTTGGAGAGTTTTTTTTGGTTTTTGACTTGGGAGCGTGGGGGGGTGAAAATTGTTGAGCTTGTACCGGTTTTGGGATGCCGCCCTGACCATCGATGTGCGGGGGCGGGGGGGGCGGCCCCGACGCTCCGGGCTGAGCCGGGAGCGGGACCGGGGGTCTGGGCTGTGGGTTCCCCGCACCGAGCCGGGCCGGGCCGTGCGGGGGAAGGGTCTCCCCGCCGCCGCCGCCGCGATTGGCAGAGCCGAGCAGCGCCGTCCAGGAAACGGCTCGGATTGCAGCGGGGGGAGTGACCAGGGGAGGGAGGAAGGGAGCCGGAGGAGTGCGCCGAGAGAGGGAGAAGGAAAAAAAGGGGGGGGGAGGAAAGAGAGAGAGAGAGAGGGGGGGAAAAAAAAAAAAAAAAAAAAAAGAAAACCACCCACCCACCGGAGGGGGGTTGTCGGCTCGACAAAGCTCGGGGAGGGCGGCTGGATGGAGCGGAGCGGGACCCGCGGCGATGCCCGGGCGGGGGAGGAGGCTGCTGGCGCCGGGCACGGCGGGCTCGTCCCTCTGAGGCGGTAGCGGCTGCAGCCCAGCCCGGGGACGGGACGGACGGGACGGGACGGGACGGGAGCTCCGGGCCGGCTCCTCGCCTTCCTCATCTCTTCGTCTTCCTCTTCATCTCCTCGCTTTTCCCCTCCCGTTCGCTTTCCCGCGGGGGATGCGCCCCGCTGCGCCTCTGCGGGTTTCCCAACCCGCCCCCCCGGGGCCGCCCGCGGAGTGACCGCGGCCGCCGAGGATTTTCCGCCGTCCCTCAGCCCCGCCGGCGGCGGGGGGAGCCGGAGCCGGACCGCCGAGCGTCCTCACCGCAGGTAACGGCACCGCGGGGAAAGGGTAGCCCCCCCACTTCCCCCCCAAAAAAACCGGGGGCGGTTGGAAGGTGGTGGTGGTGTGGGGGGAGCACCGGGGCTTCGCTCCGGCTGCCCGCGGTGGGGCCTCGCACCTGGGGCGGGATGCGGGGGTAGGGTCCCTCCCGGTGCGGGGCTGGGTCACCCCCCGGGGAGAGCTGTGCCCGGTGCGGGGCTGGGGCACCCACTGGGGCGAGTTGTGCCCTGTGCGGGGCTCGGTCTCCCCCGCCACCGGTGCGGGATACGGTTCGGGGCTCGGTCTCCCAGCCCCCGATGCGGGATACGGTTCGGGGGTTGGTCTCCCCCCAACCCTGGCGCGGGATGCGGTGCGGGGCTCGGTCTCCCCCGCCACCGGTGCGGGATACGGTTCGGGGCTCGGTCTCCCAGCCCCCGATGCGGGATACGGTTCGGGGGTTGGTCTCCCCCCAACCCTGGCGCGGGATGCGGTGCGGGGCTCGGTCTCCCCCGCCCCCTGTGCGGGATGCGGTTCGGGGCTCAGTCTCCCCCTCTCCGCCCCCGGTGCGGGATACGGTTCGGGGTCCCCCCTCCGAGGCGGGATGCAGGGCTCTGTCTCTCCCCCAGTACGGTTTGCGGGGTTCCGGCACCCTGCGGGGCGAGATGCGGTGCGGGGCTCCTTTCACTCTCTGTCACTTGCTCCGCGGTGCGGGAAACGGCGCGGGGGGGGGGAAGCCTGAGCGACACGGTTACCCGCTGGGTCGCTGCCGGTCCCCCCCCCGCTACTCCCCATCTCCCGGTCGCGGGATGCAGGGATGTCGCGGGGGACGGTGGCCGGCGGTGACAGCGGGGGCTGAGGAAGGGAGGCTCAGCCTCCGGGGACCGACACTCCCCCGATCCGGAGACCGGCACCGCCTCGACGGGCCGCCCGGAGCCCGGGGAGCGGGAGGTCCCTGCCCGCCGGGGGGCCGGGGGAGCGGAGCCTGAGATCAGGGAGAAAAAGTAAAAATCCTCAATGAAATATATACATATATATATATATTTAAATGCAAAACGGCCCGTTCAAACAGGGACCCATTATGCGTTGGGTGTGAAACGCTATCAACATTTAAAACTTCATTGTCGCCTTTGTACCAAATCCCTGTAAATCTTCCACTAGCCTTTACTCATTTTCATCTGAAAAGCCTGTTTGGGCTGAATAGACAGCAATCAGCAGCCTCTGGACTTCTCTCTCTCTGTGGAATGTCAATTAAAATGCAGATTTTTTTTTTCTTTTTTTTTTTTTTCTCTTTCCCCCCCCTGATCTCTTGGTGGCAAAAGACTTGAGAAAAACAGGATAGTCCTGGAAAGCAAATGAAAGAAGTTCAAACAATGCAAAAGTACTGAAGTTGCCAGCCGGTTCCCATTAGTCCTCCAGAATTAATGTTTAATAGCTGTGATGCTCAGATTTGCTTGGAGATTGACATACGATGAAGAGTCTTGTTAGATATTTATGTGTGTGTATATATATATATATAGAGAGAGAGGCATATATATTTGTGTATACATACAAATATATTGTGTATATACAAATATATATATGTGTATACAAAGCTGTTAGCTTTAAAGCTTCACATACCTGGGTTTTTCTGATGAAGCTACTGGGCTTTTTAGGAGGCTTGAGATTTCCTTGGGGAGGGAAGATCCATGTTTCATTCAGATTTTGCTGTCCCCTGCCTAATGGAGAAAGATGCTGAGGAGTGGTACAATGAGCAATGTATTGATTGGGTTAACATACTCTACAAATTGTGCTCTCCCCGGGGAGTGATAAACATCTTATAAACAACAATGGAAGTAGATTAAAAAGAACACTGAGCATTGAATTTAATTAATGCCACTGCTGAACAAGTACTACTTGTTTGTGTGTGTGAGTGTGTTTAAACTGAAGGACGGCTTGGAGGAATTTGGTTGGGCTCCCAAACCAGTCTGCTTTCCCATGCTTGTCAGTTTGGCAAAGAAATTTGGGCAGGTATGTGACGAGGTGAAAATTGACTTGATGAGCGAGTGGCAAGGAGAGCCATCAATCATTGGAGGCTGACAACTCCTCCCCAAAGTGTAGGCTGAGAAGAGAGACAGAGTTCCCTTTCAAGGGGAAAAATAAACACTACGTGTGGCTTTCACTGAGTCTGAGACTCCAGGAGGGATTATGGTATTGTAGTCAGGAAGCCAGAATTGTGGAGGCCAAAAAGCATGCTGGGGCTGTGTTCCAAACATTGAGATAGAGGTACATAATTATCCAGCACAGGAGGTCTTTCCAGAGACTCGTCCCCCAGAAACTGTGGCGATTAAACTATGAAAAGAATTTGGTTTCGTTTCATCTTCCTTGGACTCTCCTTCTTCTGGGAAAGGGCCATCCTCGAAGGCTGGTCGCTGTCGTGGTGGTAGAAGGTGGTTTGGCTCCATGGATGGGACCAGAGCTCTGATTTTTGCTTTGCTGCCCCTTTGCAAGCCGCGGTTTTGAATTTTTTTCGGCTGTCCTGTGGATGAAGAGCCCCTTCTTTCTGCTGGCAGATGTTCAGGTGCAGAAGCTGGCAAAAATCTTCAGGTGAGAAGGTGCGTGGTGTGGTAGCCTTGTGTTGCACTTCAGGACTTAGGGGATAAGGGTAGGAACCACAAAAGTGCCGTCAGTGGCATTTAATATAGCCTGAAAATCTGAAACAGCTGAAATATAAGTGGAATTAATGATGGTAAAAAAGAATCTGGAATATATGGTGGCATTCTGGTATGTTTTCTTTTTTTTTTGGCAAAATTATGGTTAAACTTTGCAAACTTGCAAAATTGTGATAAACTAAAATCGGGGGTTTTACAGGATGATTTATGGCAATTAAATTAGCATTACATCCAGTCTGTTAATTAGCGTTTCTACCCGCTCTACAGCTGGATAAACTGAGCTGCGGAGCTGTGGCTCTTGGACAGAGCCGGGTGGTGACCTGGGCGGTGGGGTCCAGGAGGGCTCGCTCTGGTCCTTCACCCAATGTAAACCGGTCCCAGAGACAGAGCTCTCTTCAGGTCTCCACCTGGTTGTTTAGAGAAGTGCTTGGAAAGCTCTTTGCAAATGTTTTTGCAGTGGTCTGGTGGTGTTTTCACTGGAGATTTAATGGTAGTTGCTCGCTTGTGGTCTGGGATGCTCAGGCTGTGCTTACGTCTGTAAAGGAAGGACAGAGCTCTGAGCCGAGAGCAGCTGAGGGGAGTAAAGCTCACCCTGAAGTATCAGGGTTTCACCTGAAATACCGTGAATTAATTTTCCCCAAGTCCCTTCCCTATGTCATCTAAAATCTGTTTTTATGGACTTCAGAAGTCACTGTATGTCGTACCCAGGATAAAAGATGCCTCACGAGCGTTTCTGTCCCTGGCACTGTGAGCTTGGTTTGTATGTGCAGGTAGCAAAGGGCTAATAAAATCTGATTTTTGATGGTTGGCTTTAAAAAGGGAGAGTATTTGTGTGTGTTTCTGTGTACTGTATGCTGAGGTACCATATCCAAACGATGGGGAGTTTGGAGGAGTTTGCCTTTATGGCTACACTTTCCCCTCCCTCTTTTCTTGTTTGTTTGTTTGTTTTTAAAGAGGGAGGGCAGGAGGAAAAAAGAGGTTTCTATGTTATTTTTCCCTTCAAGATGAGTGCTCTCTAAGCATTAGTTGGGTTTCATCACATCTGAGGTGAATCATTGGCCAGATTAGAGCAACTGCTGCAGTTAGTTATTCTGTCTATTTACTGAGGTTTACCACCTTTTATTTTTGAAGCGGAAAATCAGGTCTAATTTTCCGGTTGAGCTGTTAAATCACCCTGTGAGGATGCTCTTCTGACCCTCACCTGGCATCTTAGTGTGGTGGCAACAGGGTCCCCTGAAGGGAGTTGCCAGTTCCTTCGTACCACTTCTGTCTTCCACCAGCCCATGCCTGGATTACCAGTTAACTCCATCCATTTAATAAATTAGTTTTACTGTGAATAAAATAGACTTTTTTACCTCCCCATCTGAAACAGTAGATATCAACAAGCATCGTTGAAAGAGAGAGAAATGTCTGTGAACACAGTTTAGCATATATGAATGGAAAACGATGCTGGGGAGGTCTCTTGTGAAATTATAGTCTGTACCAGACTCTAAACAGGTTTTAATTGCCTGTAATGCAGTGTAGCTAACCAGTATCCCTGCAAAGACTGGAGCCTTTCACCTGTACAGGACCCTCAGGCTTTAAGAGGACACTGAACTGAGTCAGAAGAAGGTACATCCACAGGGGAGCTGGAAGTCCTGAGGTGAAATAGAAGTTTTACAGGTTATCCAGGTCTAAAGAGTATTTTTCAGCTGTTTTTCTTCCTTTTTTTTCTTGTGGAAAATTCTTGCAAATTCAGCTGGCTGCAGAACTGCCTCGATGAAGGACTGAAAAACAAGGCAAACTTACATAAACCTTCAAACAATAACAAGAATATAATTTGTATAATTGTGGTAATTTTGTAACATTACAGGTTATGTGCCTGCACATGTGTGCACCTCTTGTGTGTTTTTTTTTTAAACTGTATATTTTTCTGTCAGTAAAATAGCTCTCTAAATATGTGCTGAGAAGTGATTTTGTGAAAACAAGGAGGACTTGGTTACGCCTCAGGTGATGATGGAAACTGCTAACAGAAAATGAAAAGTCACTCACTTTTCACATATTCTTGAAGCTGGAAAACTATTTTTCCCATCCTCCTCCTCCTCCCCCTCTCACCTCAGCTCAGTTCGGGGCTTTCTGAAGTTTTTCTTGGTCGGTGTTTTAAGATGTTTTCGCTGACGGTGTTAAATCTCTCTCCTCCCCACAGCAGCAGCCGTCGTTCCAAGGGAGGAGGCATTACCCTGGCCGAAGGCACTGCTTTCTCTCCATGCTTCTCTAGAGGTGTTCAGATGGGATTAAAGTCCACATGGAGATATGGAAATGGACCAGGAATTTACTCTAAAAAGATGGTCAGCTGGGATTCGGGTTGCCTTATCGGCCTGGTGGTGGTCACCATGGCTGGACTTTGCCTGGCTCGACCTTCGTTTAATTTAGTTGAAGATGCCACGCTGGAACCTGAAGGTAAATCACTCTAGAATCCTTAAATCCGCAAAATGAGTTAATTTTAAATGCCTGAACAGTTGAAAGAGAAGCCAACGTCTTTATGTGCTTTGGTAAATCTAAGGCAAGTAACAGATTAGCCCTCAAGAGTTATGTTTTTTGACTTTTCCTGCTCGTACCTGGGCTGTGTTCATGTGAGCGTGCCTTTATTTAATCTTATGCAAGTGAGTGGTGTCAGTGATTTCACTTGGGACTGTCATCACGTTGTACAATCAAAGAGTGTGGCTGAAAGTTTTCAGGAATGGGTCTTTAAGGAAACCAGTCCAGTGCTCTTACATATGTGTTACGTGTTGCTGTCCCGAGGAAGGACACGGCTGTTTGGCCGCGTGTCTCTATCATTGCCTTAACCTGAGAAGTTCAGGGAAAAAGAAATCCAATAGTTTTCATGTGGCCTGAATGTTTAATTTTGCCAGGCGCTCTGCGGAAAAACGGTGTTGCAGCTTTATTGGTGTTTGCACTCGGGATAAATTCCCCTTTTGCTGTTAATATCCAAGAACAATCGGTACAGTGTCTGGATTGCAAGTTCTGGAAGTGTAGATGTTGAGATCTGAATGGCAGGGATTGCAGTTCACTACTGTGAAAGCAGAGGTTAATTGAGCCCCTCGCACTGGAAGAGGTGTTTTGACAAAAATCTCCTATTTTGAGCCTGCACCTGTTGGTACGTTCTTCCAGCTATATCCCTTCCTCGAGCTTTGCAAAGTGGTTTTCTTCTCTAAGGAGCTAAGAAAGGACTGCTTTTTTTTTTTTTTTAATTGTCTGATTGTATTTAAGAATGATTTTACTGTATTGAGTAGGATCTGTCCTGCTCTCTGAGCACCTTAGGGGGAAAGCAGGGCGTCCTTCCTAAGGTTTTTATCTGTCCTTCGGAGGAGCGACTAAATTTCTAATAACTGAACTGTCAAACCAATAGAGCATTTCTCATCCAGCCAGCTCACTGGAGAGAATTTGGCCTTTACACGTTCTACTACTCATGTCCACGGATACAGCTTTGTTTTTATTTAATACATTTTCATGCAAAACTTATTTGTTTCTATCCACTGCCTCTAAAAATAGACGTCACCAGCTAACACATTTTTAGAATCCGTTCCAAGTACATTTTTATTGATGGCAGGGGATGAACTATTTAGAGACGATGAGCCCTCCTCCCTAGCAAGCATTCTTGAAAAAAAATTAACAAAGTATAGCAATATTGTCATCTGTCAGCCATAGATGTTGTTGATAGCAAAGATTTTTTTTGTTGTTGTTTTTCCTTTTGAAGGTAACTCGAGACTTAAAAAAGAAAGCCCAACTCTCATCACCACTTGCTGTATGATTTGTTAATTGCACATCTGGTGCCTTTTTGGCTTTTCAGAGGAATGACAAAATCATGAATAATTCTGGTTTCAGATTAGCTCTTTGTAGTGAGGTCCCCTAGTTTTAGGGTTACATCGGAAAGAATGTGGTTGCATGATTGGTGGAGTATTTTACAAGGAGAAGAGTAATATTTTTTGAATGATGCCTGATAGTTTTTCACATTTTCAGGGAAAGAATAGCTTCTATTATTTTAAAAAGCACAGTATAAAAATATGTTTCTTCCACCGTGAATATCCAGGGGGTAGAATCTGGGTTTTATCAAAGAGTAAATTGTTAAAGAGGTTTTAAAACTTCTTCCCTGGGCAGGAATGTTACTGACATGAAACAATTTTAGATGTGAGAACCCGAATGATTACCAGAAACGAGGAAAAAAAAAAAAAACCACCATGCTTCTAAGTTAATGGTATAATAAGAGCTTTTATGCTGCAGAATTGTGTGGGATTTATATCTGAGATTTGGGAAATAAAACCTCCTTTATGTACTTTGTTAAACCCCTTTAAAAAAAAAAAAACCTCAAGTTTTTACACAATCACCTTCTCTGGGTTCCATCACTGCCACCCACAAGCTCTCCAAGCTGAAAACAAAACAAAAAACCCTTCAAAAAATCTCTTCAAAGACAAAGCAGACTTCTTTTTTTAATTTAGTAGATGCCAAACATTTTGGCCACAGCTAATTTGGGGGGTCAGGTGCTCTAATAATGTACATTTTCGGTAGGGCTGCTGACTGTGCAGTCATTAGAGCTATGACATTTCATCCCAGCTGAGAAGGTCGACGGGGCCATGACCTTTGGTGACATGTGTTGATCTGTTCCTTAGTCTTTCTTCAGGGATATGCCCCAAATTTTGTCCTTTTTTTTTTTTTTTATGTTAGGTGCATTTATAGTTACTATTTATTATCTTAGTGACTCAGAATATTCAAAAAAACCGTATGCAATGTTAACAGGAATTGAGATTGTGGCTTTTCGTTCCTTTGATTGTAATGGAGAATATCCTCTTGTCCCTTGGCTAAACAGAACTTTAGGGACATTTGCAATCATATTCTTCAGAGCACCTGGTTAATTATGCAGTTTAGTACAAGCAGTACTTATTTAATAGGGTAATCAACTAGATGGGTGCATGCAAGAGGTTGTTGTGCATCGAGGTGCTTTGCTTTGGGTTACCTGCAGTCCATCTGATCTCTTTGGTGGCATGTTTTGCTTGGGTGCTTCTATAAAATGCTGGACTGGTTGAGCTCTGGATCTCTCCTGTGACCGTCAGATATTGCTCTGGTGCACATGGAAGTATTGACGCTGACGATGGGATGTTGAACCATTTTAATCTTGAAGTATTGATATCACAAGTGTTCACTGAGGGCTGGATCCCAGGTGTGGTGGTTACTGGTTGTGGTGCTTTCATCCTTGAGCTGTGTGAGCAGAAACAGGACCCGGAGGAGTTCGTTTGGGGACTGTCAACTATCAAATTAGAGCTTGCATCAAGTGTTTAGGTGTATGTTTTTTATCCTAGGGAGTATAAAGACTTTCTGCTTTTAAATATTTAGAAATAATTCTACCCCAGCGTGTACAAAGGAGCCATTCTCTTTCTGTGTACGTGGGCTACGAAGGCCTTTGATGATAGCCAACGTTTCAAAAGGGCTCTGACCGCACACATAGGTTGAAGGGTTACTTTGTGAACTGAATAATTAGTTTAGACATATATTTGATAAATAGCAAGCTCTCCCTTGACCTTCCCTTGCCCAGGCTGTGTGTTATCGTTCTGCTGGGTGGCTAATTTAGTCTCCACCCCACATGCGATGCCTTGACGCTGTCCTTGGAGCACCCACTCAGAGCCCTCGCCTGGTGCAGTGACAATGTGTTTCAGTTCTCTTAATTTAGGTCAAATTTCAAAGGACTAATTGAAGCTTTCCACAAGGGACAGCCTAATTCTGTGTCCTGTGAAAAAACACAGTAGTTCAAAATGGGCTTAAATGTGCATTTGGGAGGTTCCTAGGAGCAGCAGTGAAGGGAAGAGACCTTTTATAATGGGCAATGGGTGCTCATGGTGGGCTCTGACCTGAGTAAAGAGTTGTCATTTGGGTTTTAGCCCAGTCACAGCTATTTGGCACCCAACAACGTATAAATATAAACACGTTCAGTGCAGTACCCAGAGCAATACCTCCCTTTTGGTAAAAAATGTTGGCAGTGCTTAAAGGTTAACATCACCTGTGGTCACAGTGGTGAGCACAGTCCACTTGGAGATCCTTTATTAGCCACCGTGACCTGCGTGTGGAGGAGGGATGCTGTGGTGGTGGCATGACCTGAGTAAGGAGTTGACCCCATGGCTCTCTTCTGTGCCGGTGCCACCCTGCTGCAAGGTTGGGGGGCTGGTGGGACCCTGCATGGTGGTCATCTTCCTGGGGCAGAGGCAGAGGAGAAGCACCAGGATGCTGCTTCCGATTTGGTAGTAAAAATAAAGCAAAAGGTTCACCCAGGGTTCCATTGTTACCTTTTTATTTTTAATTTTTTTTAACAAGAGCAGTGGCTTTGCTATCTGCAAATTATGATTAACAATTCAAACCGAGTTAAATCAGAAAGACTTTTTTTTTTTTCCTTTTTGAAGGAAGGGCAATTATCACAGCCCATTATGGAAGAATGTGACATCCCCACAGCTTCGGGTGAGGGCTGGATGCCCTTTCAGGGATCCGGTTCAGTAAGTTATTTGGCCCGGTACAGGAATTGCTAGCTGAGATTCTGGGGAACTGTACAAGCAGCCAGATTAAATCAGTCTTAATGTGTCCATTCTGCGTTTAAAATCCCCAGTCCTTTAGCAGAGGCATGGTCTTGAGCTGCAGACTAATTGGGCATGGGTAGGGTTGTTATTTACAGTCGGTGTTGATGAGACACTGGGAGTTGGTAATGTGTCAGCGTGGCAACTATTTTGCAAAGTAGCACAAATAATTGCACATTTCAGGCTTATCTGCTGTATTTTACAATTGTAGCTTTTTAAAGAAAAAAAAAGGAGTTAACTTTTAGGAATTTGATTCCTTTAGTGAATTTTTTCTTTTTTTTTTTTTTTTTTTTTTTTTTTTTTTGAGCCAGAAGATTTTCAAAGATGCTGAGTTGTGGGGTTTTTCATTTTTTTAATCTTTTTTTTTTAAAACCACTCGTAGAGATAAAGCGCCAAACCAGCCACCAACTCCAATGGATACATAGTTTTCTAATCTTAAAATAGTTCTTCCTTGGCAGAGAACTTGCAACAAATTTCAGGCTATAGTAACTTTTTTTTTTTTTAACAGACAAGTTAAAAACCTTTGGAAGCAGAATTTACAATGAAAATGCTGACAACTCCAGTTATGCAAGGTTGTGTACGCATGAGACGATGGACTATTGTGGTGTTTTAATAATAACCATAGCATAGCTCTTAATGAGCATATTTCTATATCCAGCTTCCCAGCTTCATTAGAATTGATCACTTGCCTTTATACAAATACATTCAAAGATTAGTATTTTCTTGGAATAAATATTTAGTTCAGGAACAGATGGGAGTGTGAGAAAAACACTGAACTGTCCCTTTTTCTATCATTAATAGAGAAAAATTTAGTACTGGAAGGGTCAGATTTTTGCGTGTTAAACATTTGTGAGTCCTCAAGGTTGAAGGTTTAGAGTGAAAGGGGAGACTTCCTTCAAAGCAGCACTCCTTAGCGATATAAATCTGTGTTTTCAGAGAACCATCACCCACTTGGGCAAGTTAAGTCCTGTCTATTTGTAACAGTGCACCTGGTTTAACTAGAAGAGAAAATTTATTTCAGTGTAGTTAAACAAGTGAAAAACTCCTGCTGAAAAGACATCAGGAACCCAAAGCACATCTGAAATGGTGAAGAGATGGGAGTTTTGAAGCAGTGTGGCACTGAGGGTTTGGGACCTGGTCGCAGGGTGGGCTCCTCCGCTGCAGATGGGAGCATCTTCTGTGGAGATGATGTGGATGCACCAGTTTATGTTGGTGGTGGCTGTAGAAAAGTGGGCAGTACCTCATAGAATCCTGGAATACCAGGTTGGAAGGACCTCGAGGATCATCTGGTCCAACCTTTTTTGGCAAAAAGCACGGTCTAGACAAGATGGCCCAGCACCCTGTCCAGCCGAATCCTAAAAGCGTCCAGTGTTGGGTAAACTTCATCTGGCATGGAGCCTGCTGGGGCAAAGTTATCCTTACAGCAATTTGGGAACCAATCTGAAATTCAGACCTTTGAATTTAAGTTTGGGCTGTGTTTCTGTAGCGTTGCAAAGTTATCCTTACAGCAATTTGGGAACCGGTTTGAAATTCAGACCTTTGAATTTAAGTTCAGGCTGTATTTCTGTAGCAGTTTTTTTTTGAGAGGGATTTGGCACAGCGTGCCCCCAAAATCAGAGATGCTGTCTTGCAGTACCCGGGACTAAACTGGCTTTTAAACTGATTGAAAGAGAAGTTGGAGCAACTTTGAGTACAGGCAAATCTTAAATAAAGACCAGATTTGCAAGAGTGCAGCAGCCAACAGCTCCTGTTATAATTACGAAACGTGCGCTGGGGGCGCCGAGCTGTTCTGGAAGTTTGGCCCTTTGGGTTTCAGTCAGAGTGGAGACGTCAGCGAAACTGCGTCGGCATTTACTGCTCGGGGACTGCGCCTCTCAACAGGGACAGTTGCAAAATGAGATGTTCTGGGTACATATTTTGGTGGATTTTTTTTAAAAAAACCCCTTTTTAAAAACGGCTTGCAATTCATATACTAATCATGCACATCTCCAGGTTATACTTTCCCATCTCTTATCACTGCTGTGGGGTTTTTATTTCTTTTCTGTTTGTTTGTTTGTTTCTTTTTGGAAAAGAACCCTTTTTTTTTTTTTTTAGGGGTTTGATTTTCTTGGACCTACTTCTGAGAATCAGAGTAGTCAGCACCTGGTACAGAGATGTGTCTCATGGGTTTCACTTTCTGCTGGTTCAGGTCCTCTTGCTGCCTGTCACCACACAAATGACATTATCCATATCAAAGAGAGGGACATAAAGGCAAACCAAGCGCTAGCTGAATTCTACCCTGCCGCTTCCTTCGCTTGCCATGCTATTATTATTTTAATTGTATTTTTAAAATGACTGTAAGTGAAAGCATTTGGTGAACCTCAGCGAAGCCGAGGAGTTGTGAGATCTGACCTACTTTCATTCCCCTCCTCACATGCCGTTGCAAGTTGTGTGTAATTATTGCTTTTCCTCCCCCGCAAAAGAACTGGCTCATGGGTTTGGGACATTAACTGATGTGGAGCAGCCTCGCAACGCTTTGCCTTACGGTAGCAAAGCCACAAGAACTGAGAGGAGGGGAAAATTCCTTTGTAGCAAGGAAACGGGGCTTGTGTTCATGAGGGTTTACTGGGAAGGGCAATGTGCTGGGGACTGGAAGGGAGAAAAAGGATGAGAAGCTGGTTGGAGAGGAGAAAATCATCATTTGTTTGCATTTTATTTTATTTTTTCTCTTAGCTTTTCATGAGTTTCTGTTTAAAAAGGAGTTTTGTGTTGTGGTAGTTCCCACCTCAGGCTTTCTCCCAGGTGGCTGGTGGCTGTTTCTCAGTAGGGTTGGGAGTTGGGTGCTGGGGCTGGACATGCCTGACCCGGGATGGGTCTGTAGGAGGTTAAATTGCAGCCGGATGGAACAGAGCTTGACCCAAGCAACCATGCTGCAACTTAGTTTTGCACGTAATAAAATGTTGTGGGGTAGAAAAGCTACATCAGGTTCATGGTCCTCCTCCTTCAGGCCGGGCTGTGGGTGCACGGGGTGCAGGTGAGCTGGGCAGCAGGGCAGAGCCTGCTTTCGTGGGACTGGCTTTGCCAGTTGCTGAAGTGCCCTGCTCAGTGTCTCCGTGTCGCAATGTTTAATTTGTTTCAAGGAAAGCAATATGATTTACGGTTCTGAAAAGCCGCCCAACAGTTCTTAAAAATCATTTTGCAACCCCAGTTTAAGTTTTGAGCCATTTCTTGAGCTTGGTTCTATTAAACATAGTTTAATCATGAAAAATAATCCTGCTTAGATATTACAGAGTTGGAACGCACAGATTTATCTGATATTGTTTGCTCACAGGTATTTCAGCTGTGCAGGATTAACACAGAGGCTGTGTAATAAATCTGCAGCGCACCGCTGCCGGGTAATAGCCCTTCTCCCAACAATTCAGAAGCATTTGAACCATCTTCCATTAGCGTGGCAAAGTGCCCACAGCCACTGCTGCAGTGAGGAGTGATGGAGGTGTCAGCAAGTTAAAAATAACCCCTGCCATGTAAATGGTTGTGGGCCACCTGGAAGTGCAGATAGCCAGCCTAGTTTTTGACTTCAAGGCTTGTTCTGCCACTCCTTCCTTGTCCCCAGGTACCACCAGTGATGTTTCTTGGTGTGGAGCTGGAATTAAATGAGCTCTGATGCCTTTTGACTAGATGTTGCTCTCAGTTGGTCTGGTATGTCTTCAAGCTTTGAAGTATTTGGAGAATATCCACTGGTTGTGGATAAGACTTTCAAAAGTGCTGGGGGGATGTTCTGGGGGATATTGTTTCTAGTGCCTTTTTTTTCAAATCCCACTTTAGGAAGTGAGAGAAGATGAATTTCAAGGGAACAGGCAAGATGAGACTTCCAGATGAGCTGCTAAAATTAAGAGGATTTGTATAGTCAAGTAAAAATGGGACCGTGTACAAAAGAAACAACTGCTGACTTGCTTATAGAGAATCTGAATAGATGTTCTCTGCATCCAGAACTAACACTCGAACATGAAATTGTGCAATTTTTAACCTCACATTTTTAATTTATTTCTTTTGCTTGTTGAGTAGTAATAGTCCGGAGTATGGCCTTTGGCAAACCTGGAAGAAAAAGGTTGTGTTTTTATGTTTTGATTTATGCTATATTCTGCTATGTTTTCATGTTGCTCTTGAAATGCAAATAAAGAACCTGAAAAAGGCTACAGGTTGGAATAGATGCAAGGAAATACTAAAACCAAGAAAAATCCTTTGCGACTAAACATACATGCTTGTACTTTTCCCCAAGGCTGTATGTCTTAAATGGGGCCTTTCCCAAGCAGGCTTTAATGTGAAGTTGGACAATGGGAGTTGATTAAATTGCTCTGCCACTTGGTTATGTGCAGTCAGGAAGATTTGATGTTCTGCTGTTGCTGAAAGTAGAAAACAGTGAGAAAATGATCCCTGTCTTGGATTCTGCTTTTGAGAGAGAGAAGGTTAATTTTATTTTTTTTTTTTCAGCTTTTCATTTGAGGTTCTGGCAAAAGGTGATACATTTCCCCTTTGTATTGTATAATAGATTACATGAGAAGCTTTTTCTGTAATGAGATTGAAGAGTAGTTAATTATTTTTGAGATTGTGTTACATGTGTGTAAGGCTTATATTGTACTCCCCAGAACACTCAGCAGAGAGACTATCACTCTATTACTTTAGGCAGCTGATGGAGCTTACGGCTTGAACAGAAATGGTCAAGATTTGGTCCCTGGAACCAAAAGGTTCAAATGATAAAAGGCAGCACAATAATTTTGGGGGTTTTGGTGTAGCTACTCAGGTTGGGGGTGTTTTCTCCCTCCTTGGTTACCAAGTCTTTGTGCAGAAGAGGTACTGATGCTTTGCTGTTTCTTCCTCTGTCCTGTACCTGGCGATAAATCCTCTGGTGGCTGTTGTATAAAGAAGTCTTCATCCTGCAAGGAGCAGACCGTGAAGAATGGGGACAAACAGGAAGAAATTGCAGGGCAGTTCCCAGCAGCAGGAGGTGGCCTCGCTGGTCTCTCTGCTGTTTACTTTGAACTTGGCATGCTCCGAGTCTTCCCTGGCTTGGCTTCCAAAAGCATAAAGCACACAGCCAAGCCCATGAGCATGTGATACTTGGCATTTTTGATGCATGTTGCGTGGCCGTGCAGCCATAACTCAACGATCACAACTATAAAGACAGGTAGGAGCAAGCAGGCTACAAGTTGTAGGAATTTTTAATCTCTACATGGAGCCTAGACAAGTACAACTTCTTTTTTTTTTTTTTTTTTTTCTTTTGTCTGTTGAGAAGGAGTTGCTGTCTGTCTGTTAACCACAGGAGGAGACACATCAACCCATCTTCTTTGCAGCCATCAAAGCCATGCTGAAGTAGTTCATGCACCTCGCCCCATGGCAGCCAACACACCAACAAGGCAGGGGACCTCATGAGGTTTGCCCTCTTCTGCTGGGTGTGATGAGGCCTGTGTGTCTGTAGCCAGGGCTAAATGCAGCCTGGGGGTGGTTACCTCAAGGAGCTGCAGTTCCGTAATTGCTCCTCTGCCAAAGAGTGTTACACAAGGCAGATAGATGTGATCGGTGGGGATAACTTTGAGGTGCAGATGCAAAGCTTTTCTCTTGGCCAGGGGCTTCCACAAGCGGTGAAACTCTTTGCTGCTCACCAGAATTATTTATTTTTCTAAGTCTTCAAAGCTTAGGAAAACAAGTGAGTGCAGTGTAATATTTTCCCCTGCCCATGATGACATTGGCGAGTGCTTCAATTGGAGGAGGTTCACTTCTTTTTATGATCTTAGTATATGTAACGCTCAATAAGAGTTGACATGGTGCTGGAGGTCCATGCTCTAGCAAGTCAGCGTGGTTGGAAGCTACACGCTTGCTAGAGCACCAGGCATGTATGATGTGGCAGCACTTTGTTTTGCAAGTTTTCCCTTCCAGGGTAAAAGCATTCTTCCTGCTCCTTGGATTTTTATTTTCATTCTATTTTTGTCTCTCGTCCAGCCATCAGATGAGTAGGTCCTTATAGAATAAGGATAACAGGGTTAAAGAAGATGCCAGGAAAAAATACCTTGATTTATTTTAGAGAGTCTGCTGCTTAGCACTTTGTGAAAGTCACTGCTTTCATATAGAACAGCCCAGGAGCTTGTTTTAAAGGAACAAGTGAAGGTTTAGAATCTGCCATGTATTTATGGTTGTATCTATCAGGGATATCTCTTTGATGCTTTGAGTTTGATGAAACTTTTCTACAAGATCTTCATCTTTTGTTGTCGCGTTTGAGCTCTTAATGTTTTTATACATTGGAGAGAGGGGCGAAATGATTCCTGCTCTTTGGAGTGTTGTTCAGTGACAAAGCTTTTCTACAAGATCTTCATCTTTTGTTGTCACGTTTGAACACTTAATGTTTTTATACGTTGGAGAGAGCAGAGAATTGATTCTTACTCTTTGGAGTGTTGTTCAGTGGCAAAGGTTCGGGTTTTTTGTTTGTTTAGGGTTTTTTATTTTTTTATTTTTTTATTAATATTAAAATTATAGAAGGAACTGTAGTAACTTGGAAAGGAAAGTATTTTATCAGAACAGAGACTTCCTGATAATGCCTGGCGGAGGCAGAGCTGGGCAGAGCTGGCAGCTAGTGGACGGAAACGCAGTACAAATAAGTCAGCAGGAATCCAGAGACTTTGGAGAAACAGATGGATGAATTGCAAATGCTATTCTTTCCCCCTTTGTATAAGGAGACGTGCTCAGCCTCTGTGGCTTTGGTTTGCTGTTGGCTAATGGGAGTCACTGTGGCCAGGAAGGACTCTTAGCACGTTTAAACCGGTGGCTGTGTCTTTTGTAGGCTGAATTTATCATCCATCACCAGAAAAGAACATAGAGCTACTGTTAATAATAGCCTGCCAACTTCAGTTGAGGGAGAAGCCCATCAGCTTGTAGCTGGGAGGGAAGGTTGCAGACCTGAGTGATGATCCCTGGGCATCCTGATCCTGCAGAGGCTGCTTCCTGGAGCAAGGAGAAAGCCTTGGGTTCTGCTCCCAAAGCCGTGGGGCCCGTGGCTATTCTGCTTCAGGCATAGCTCTGCATCCCCATTCCGTGTGGCTCATCCAGTGTGGTCCTGCTGGATCTTCCTCAATGGCAGGACACACAGGAGAAGGGGTAGGAGAAGCAGGAGCAGTGGTAGTGGTTGGCAGCCTGGTGTTCCCCGTGGAGACATTCAGTTTTGCAATGAACCTCTTGGATTCTTGACGGGTCAGGTCTGTTGACCCTTCTGGGCACACTATGGTAAGTGTTTAGTTATTTACTAAAGCCTTTTGAAGGGAAAGTGGCTTGATGGGGTCTGAGGCTTTTGTGTTGTGGAGAGTTGTGTGAGAATCTTTGCTGGGGTTAGCTATTAGCTGATTGTTTAATTATTTGGCTCTGTAACTAAGTAACTAAATGCCTTGAGCCTTAAGATAAGCAGCTCTTTGTTAACATTTTAATAAATGGAGACAAATAATAATAATTTAAAACCTAAGGAAATGTAAATCTCCCGTTTCAGTGACCAAATCTTGAACGGCAGCATGATTTGGAATATAACTGCATATCTCATAATAACCTGAAATAGAGCATTCAGAATGTCCCCAGCCCTCAGTTGAGGCCATGGCTTTTGTACAAATGGTATTTACTCCGTTTGATGGCTGGATGGCATAAACCATGCTGCGAGACTGCATGAGCAGGCAAGGAAAAAGTTCACGTCTGTTTATTTAACAGCAGCTTGGTGTTCCATGGCTGTATTGTTCAATAGCTCCACCTATAAAGTTAAAATACATTGTGTGCACCGCTATTACAAATAAGGATGTAGCTGAGAGCAGACAATAGCAGAAGCAGCGTGTCCTCCCTTGTCCCCCAGTGTTTAAGAACACCACCAGGAATTTCATGCGTGCCTTTGTTGCTTGTTTGTTTTTTCAGAGGTGATGGACGGGTGTTATTCACAGCAGGTAATGCACCTTTGCAGCGGGAACTAATGCTACAATTATAGGATTTGCAGGAGAACCTGCTAAGAAAGGCATCTCGTGCCACCTTCCTGTGGCTGTGCAGAGCTCACCCAGCAAAGGGATGATGATGATGGCTGAGGGATGGAGTTTCAAGGCAGAGCTTCAGAGAGGGCTGGAGGAGCATGGCTGTGATAGCAGATCACAGAATTAAGAATCACATGGGGTTGGAAGGGACCTCTGGAGATCATCTAGTCCAACCCACCTGCCAAAACAGGTCCACCCAGAGCAGGTTGCACAGGAACTTGGCCAGGTGGGTTTTGAATGTCTTCAGAGAAGGAGACTCTACCACCTCTCTGGACAGCCTACTCCTGTGCTCTGCCACCCTCAAAGTAAAGAAGTTCCTCCTCATGTCAAGCCAAGATCATCAAGCCTTGCTTGGTGCTGCAGGCTTGACGGGGGGATTGTCCCCTTCTCCCATCCGTGTATTTGCACTGAGGGAAAATTCAAGAGGATGTGGGCGAAAACACCAGAGGATGGGTACGAGTGAGGGCTGAGCAAACTTTGCAGCCTTATTTCTCTAGTACACTCAAAAGACGTGGAAACAAGGAAAGAATGCTGATATCAGCCCCAGGGGAACCATTGGTATGATTGTACAGCGTTCCCAGGAGCTCAACACTTGTCCCTAAATTTCAGAGCAGTGTAAAAATCCTCGTGAGGTGTCCCGGAGAGAGAGTTAACTTTGCAGCATAGGTTGTTTATGTGGTGCCGGGAATTTTTTTTTAACAGTTTAAACTGGTTGATTTTTGCAGCGAAGCTGTTGGGCGGACTCATGCCTCAGAATCCCACCTGTTCTCTGTTTGCTTTTGGGCACCATTTCAAACCCACACTGGAAAAAGTTTATAGGCAAACATTATAAAAAGTGACAGTCTTAAGTGCTGCTACATTCTAGTTTGGCAACACAAAGGCTTACCTGAAATAACTTGCTATTTCCAAACATGACTTCATTATTTCATGACAACACTTTGTGCTGTATCTTTGCTGATACTCAAGAGAGAAAGAAATGGAGGAGGATAATATTTACCAAATGCTAATATCTATCTGAAAGTTGTTTTTCTTCAGTGTACTAGTAATTCTCCTTGTAAAAGGAATTTTTTTCTAATTTTGAAATAAATTGCTGTTCTTGAGTTTCAATTTAGATTTGTATTGAAAGACTCAGGGTAAATTTGGAGGTAATAGTTAAAAAGAACAGGATGGGAGGTTGAAAACTATTTCCCTTGTAATTGCATGAGAGCAACTGATCTGCCCGGGAGGAGGCTGTGACCATCCTGTGAGTTTCCTGGGGCTCCTCAGCAAAAGCCGCTAAAGCACTTAAAGGAAGGTTGGGTTATCTTCACCCTCAGTGGCTTTTAAAAGGTTAAACAAAGACATTTTTAAAGACTCCTGTACATTGTTGGCACAGCGTAAACTCTGTAAAAGAAATTTTCTTTGCAGGTAGAGCATTACAGAGAAGTCTTAAAAACTTCAAAGTAAATTAGCTAGCTGGCTTCAGCTACTTTTTTTTATTATATTACAGTGGAATCTGAATTGAAAAAAAATCTCAAGCAGACTCATATATACTCATTACTGTTACAAAATGTATGTAGAAAGGAGCCCTTGCTCCTTCTGGAAATTAGCAGCATAGTATATTGCTCAGTGAAACACCTGCAGTGCAAATCGTGCAGATCAGTGAGACTGAGTTAGTTTATAAGGAGTATGAGGCTGTATTGTATCTTGTCCTAGACTCTGAGGTGGAACTTTGCATACTAGAAAGTTGAGAGAACTTGTTATAAAATCTAAATCCAAGAATCTTTACAGTCTCCGTAACTGGTCTTGTTTAAATGGCTTTATGTACTTGTCCTGCCCACCTTCTTGATGTGATGCGTGTGTCAAATCTATTGTTTGAAAAACCATATTTGCCCTAAGGAAAAAGCCAGGAGGAGCTTTGCCAAGGGCACATCCCTGGACCTGTTCCCCCTTGGCTTCAGGCAAACTCCCACTGAACTCCCTGAAATGACATGATTCCAGGATGAGTGGGAGGAGAAATTGGGCACGCTGCTTTCAAGTGCATCCATATAACCCAATATTTAAGTGCATGAGTGTCCCCCTGTGGTGGCCACTTCTGGTGCTCATAGAATCATAGACTGTTCTTGAGTTGGAAGGGACTCGTAAAGATCATGAAAAGGTCACGGATTTGAGAAGCTGCGGCTGCCCCATCCCTGGAGGGGTTCAAGGCCAGGTTGGATGGGGTTTTGAGCAACCTGGTCTGGTGGGAGGGGTCCTTGCCCAGGGCAGGGGGTTGGAACTGGATCATCTTTAAGGTGCCTTCCAACCCAAACCATTCTATGATCCTTAAGTTCAACTCTCTCCTCTCTGAAGGACCACCTGAAGCTGAAGCAGAGCTTCAGCATTTCTTTCCAAACTCCTGCCCACAGGCTAGCTCAGATGTGATGCTTGTTTCAGACTTCTCTGTTGAAGGTGTGACGCAAGCAATGAGAACACTGTGCCCAAGGACAAGGAACACGGGTTTCAGGGTTTCAATATTCTTAGAAGCAAGGGTGGACACCGAGGAGTTGCCTGTTTGAATATTCCCTCAGACTCTCAAACAAACAGAAAGAGGTGTGTGTTTTATTTATATATGCCCAGAGGGGTGCACAGTTGGTGCCTGCGTGGGGAAGGATGTGTGCCGGGGAGCAGCTGTCTGTGTGATGTGACCCTCCTTCTGAGCAAACAGAAGATGCCTTCATGCTGCTCTCCCTTATTTACTTTTCATGGAAAGCCATGCTGAAGTAGTTCATGCACCTCGCCCCATGGCAGCCAACACACCAACAAGGCAGGGGACCTCATGAGGTTTGCCCTCTTCTGCTGGGTGTGATGAGGCCTGTGTGTCTGTAGCCAGGGCTAAATGCAGCCTGGGGGTGGTTACCTCAAGGAGCTGCAGTTCCGTAATTGCTCCTCTGCCAAAGAGTGTTACACAAGGCAGATAGATGTGATCGGTGGGGATAACTTTGAGGTGCAGATGCAAAGCTTTTCTCTTGGCCAGGGGCTTCCACAAGCGGTGAAACTCTTTGCTGCTCACCAGAATTATTTATTTTTCTAAGTCTTCAAAGCTTAGGAAAACAAGTGAGTGCAGTGTAATATTTTCCCCTGCCCATGATGACATTGGCGAGTGCTTCAATTGGAGGAGGTTCACTTCTTTTTATGATCTTAGTATATGTAACGCTCAATAAGAGTTGACATGGTGCTGGAGGTCCATGCTCTAGCAAGTCAGCGTGGTTGGAAGCTACACGCTTGCTAGAGCACCAGGCATGTATGATGTGGCAGCACTTTGTTTTGCAAGTTTTCCCTTCCAGGGTAAAAGCATTCTTCCTGCTCCTTGGATTTTTATTTTCATTCTATTTTTGTCTCTCGTCCAGCCATCAGATGAGTAGGTCCTTATAGAATAAGGATAACAGGGTTAAAGAAGATGCCAAGAAAAAATACCTTGATTTATTTTAGAGAGTCTGCTGCTTAGCACTTTGTGAAAGTCACTGCTTTCATATAGAACAGCCCAGGAGCTTGTTTTAAAGGAACAAGTGAAGGTTTAGAATCTGCCATGTATTTATGGTTGTATCTATCAGGGATATCTCTTTGATGCTTTGAGTTTGATGAAACTTTTCTACAAGATCTTCATCTTTTGTTGTCGCGTTTGAGCTCTTAATGTTTTTATACATTGGAGAGAGGGGCGAAATGATTCCTGCTCTTTGGAGTGTTGTTCAGTGACAAAGGTTTGGGTTTTTTGTTTGTTTGGGGTTTTTTATTTTTTTATTTTTTTTTAATATTAAAATTATAGAAGGAACTGTAGTAACTTGGAAAGGAAAGTATTTTATCAGAACAGAGACTTCCTGATAATGCCTGGCGGAGGCAGAGCTGGGCAGAGCTGGCAGCTAGTGGACGGAAACGCAGTACAAATAAGTCAGCAGGAATCCAGAGACTTTGGAGAAACAGATGGATGAATTGCAAATGCTATTCTTTCCCCCTTTGTATAAGGAGACGTGCTCAGCCTCTGTGGCTTTGGTTTGCTGTTGGCTAATGGGAGTCACTGTGGCCAGGAAGGACTCTTAGCACGTTTAAACCGGTGGCTGTGTCTTTTGTAGGCTGAATTTATCATCCATCACCAGAAAAGAACATAGAGCTACTGTTAATAATAGCCTGCCAACTTCAGTTGAGGGAGAAGCCCATTAGCTTGTAGCTGGGAGGGAAGGTTGCAGACCTGAGTGATGATCCCTGGGCATCCTGATCCTGCAGAGGCTGCTTCCTGGAGCAAGGAGAAAGCCTTGGGTTCTGCTCCCAAAGCTGTTGGGCCCGTGGCTATTCTGCTTCAGGCATAGCTCTGCATCCCCATTCCGTGTGGCTCATCCAGTGTGGTCCTGCTGGATCTTCCTCAATGGCAGGACACACAGGAGAAGGGGTAGGAGAAGCAGGAGCAGTGGTAGTGGTTGGCAGCCTGGTGTTCCCCGTGGAGACATTCAGTTTTGCAATGAACCTCTTGGATTCTTGACGGGTCAGGTCTGTTGACCCTTCTGGGCACACTATGGTAAGTGTTTAGTTATTTACTAAAGCCTTTTGAAGGGAAAGTGGCTTGATGGGGTCTGAGGCTTTTGTGTTGTGGAGAGTTGTGTGAGAATCTTTGCTGGGGTTAGCTATTAGCTGATTGTTTAATTATTTGGCTCTGTAACTAAGTAACTAAATGCCTTGAGCCTTAAGATAAGCAGCTCTTTGTTAACATTTTAATAAATGGAGACAAATAATAATAATTTAAAACCTAAGGAAATGTAAATCTCCCGTTTCAGTGACCAAATCTTGAACGGCAGCATGATTTGGAATATAACTGCATATCTCATAATAACCTGAAATAGAGCATTCAGAATGTCCCCAGCCCTCAGTTGAGGCCATGGCTTTTGTACAAATGGTATTTACTCCGTTTGATGGCTGGATGGCATAAACCATGCTGCAAGACTGCATGAGCAGGCAAGGAAAAAGTTCACGTCTGTTTATTTAACAGCAGCTTGGTGTTCCATGGCTGTATTGTTCAATAGCTCCACCTATAAAGTTAAAATACATTGTGTGCACCACTATTACAAATAAGGATGTAGCTGAGAGCAGACAATAGCAGAAGCAGCGTGTCCTCCCTTGTCCCCCAGTGTTTAAGAACACCACCAGGAATTTCATGCGTGCCTTTGTTGCTTGTTTGTTTTTTCAGAGGTGATGGACGGGTGTTATTCACAGCAGGTAATGCACCTTTGCAGCGGGAACTAATGCTACAATTATAGGATTTGCAGGAGAACCTGCTAAGAAAGGCATCTCGTGCCACCTTCCTGTGGCTGTGCAGAGCTCACCCAGCAAAGGGATGATGATGATGGCTGAGGGATGGAGTTTCAAGGCAGAGCTTCAGAGAGGGCTGGAGGAGCATGGCTGTGATAGCAGATCACAGAATTAAGAATCACATGGGGTTGGAAGGGACCTCTGGAGATCATCTAGTCCAACCCCCCTGCCAAAACAGGTCCACCCAGAGCAGGTTGCACAGGAACTTGGCCAGGTGGGTTTTGAATGTCTTCAGAGAAGGAGACTCTACCACCTCTCTGGACAGCCTACTCCTGTGCTCTGCCACCCTCAAAGTAAAGAAGTTCCTCCTCATGTCAAGCCAAGATCATCAAGCCTTGCTTGGTGTTGCAGGCTCGACAAGGGGATTTTCCCCTTCTCCCATCCGGGTATTTGCACTAAGGGAAAATTCAAGAGGATGTGGGTGAAAACACCAGAGGATGGGTACGAGTGAGGGCTGAGCAAACTTTGCAGCCTTATTTCTCTAGTACACTCAAAAGACGTGGAAACAAGGAAAGAATGCTGATATCAGCCCCAGGGGAACCATTGGTATGATTGTACAGCGTTCCCAGGAGCTCAACACTTGTCCCTAAATTTCAGAGCAGTGTAAAAATCCTCGTGAGGTGTCCCGGAGAGAGAGTTAACTTTGCAGCATAGGTTGTTTATGTGGTGCCGGGAATTTTTTTTTAACAGTTTAAACTGGTTGATTTTTGCAGCGAAGCTGTTGGGCGGACTCATGCCTCAGAATCCCACCTGTTCTCTGTTTGCTTTTGGGCACCATTTCAAACCCACACTGGAAAAAGTTTATAGGCAAACATTATAAAAAGTGACAGTCTTAAGTGCTGCTACATTCTAGTTTGGCAACACAAAGGCTTACCTGAAATAACTTGCTATTTCCAAACATGACTTCATTATTTCATGACAACACTTTGTGCTGTATCTTTGCTGATACTCAAGAGAGAAAGAAATGGAGGAGGATAATATTTACCAAATGCTAATATCTATCTGAAAGTTGTTTTTCTTCAGTGTACTAGTAATTCTCCTTGTAAAAGGAATTTTTTTCTAATTTTGAAATAAATTGCTGTTCTTGAGTTTCAATTTAGATTTGTATTGAAAGACTCAGTATAAATTTGGAGGTAATAGTTAAAAAGAGCAGGATGGGAGGTTGAAAACTATTTCCCTTGTAATTGCATGAGAGCAACTGATCTGCCCGGGAGGAGGCTGTGACCATCCTGTGAGTTTCCTGGGGCTCCTCAGCAAAAGCCGCTAAAGCACTTAAAGGAAGGTTGGGTTATCTTCACCCTCAGTGGCTTTTAAAAGGTTAAACAAAGACATTTTTAAAGACTCCTGTACATTGTTGGCACAGCGTAAACTCTGTAAAAGAAATTTTCTTTGCAGGTAGAGCATTACAGAGAAGTCTTAAAAACTTCAAAGTAAATTAGCTAGCTGGCTTCAGCTACTTTTTTTTATTATATTACAGTGGAATCTGAATTGAAAAAAAATCTCAAGCAGACTCATATATACTCATTACTGTTACAAAATGTATGTAGAAAGGAGCCCTTGCTCCTTCTGGAAATTAGCAGCATAGCATATTGCTCAGTGAAACACCTGCATTGCAGATCGTGCAGACGAGTGAGGCTGAATTAGTTTATAAGGAGTATGAGGCTGTATTGTATCTTGTCCTAGACTCTGAGGTGGAACTTTGCATGCTAGAAAGTTGAGAGAACTTGATATAAAATCTAAATCCAAGAATCTTTACAGTCTCCGTAACTGGTCTTGTTTAAATGGCTTTATGTACTTGTCCTGCCCACCTTCTTGATGTGATGCGTGTGTCAAATCTATTGTTTGAAAAACCATATTTGCCCTAAGGAAAAAGCCAGGAGGAGCTTTGCCAAGGGCACATCCCTGGACCTGTTCCCCCTTGGCTTCAGGCAAACTCCCACTGAACTCCCTGAAATGACATGATTCCAGGATGAGTGGGAGGAGAAATTGGGCACGCTGCTTTCAAGTGCATCCATATAACCCAATATTTAAGTGCATGAGTGTCCCCCTGTGGTGGCCACTTCTGGTGCTCATAGAATCATAGACTGTTCTTGAGTTGGAAGGGACTCGTAAAGATCATGAAAAGGTCACGGATTTGAGAAGCTGCGGCTGCCCCATCCCTGGAGGGGTTCAAGGCCAGGTTGGATGGGGTTTTGAGCAACCTGGTCTGGTGGGAGGGGTCCTTGCCCAGGGCAGGGGGTTGGAACTGGATCATCTTTAAGGTGCCTTCCAACCCAAACCATTCTATGATCCTTAAGTTCAACTCTCTCCTCTCTGAAGGACCACCTGAAGCTGAAGCAGAGCTTCAGCATTTCTTTCCAAACTCCTGCCCACAGGCTAGCTCAGATGTGATGCTTGTTTCAGACTTCTCTGTTGAAGGTGTGACGCAAGCAATGAGAACACTGTGCCCAAGGACAAGGAACACGGGTTTCAGGGTTTCAATATTCTTAGAAGCAAGGGTGGACACCGAGGAGTTGCCTGTTTGAATATTCCCTCAGACTCTCAAACAAACAGAAAGAGGTGTGTGTTTTATTTATATATGCCCAGAGGGGTGCACAGTTGGTGCCTGCGTGGGGAAGGATGTGTGCCGGGGAGCAGCTGTCTGTGTGATGTGACCCTCCTTCTGAGCAAACAGAAGATGCCTTCATGCTGCTCTCCCTTATTTACTTTTCATGGTGGCATTGGCCAGGCTAGGAGTCATGGGAGAGGGATATTGTGGTTGGAGGGAGAAACCAGTACAAAAGCAGTCCCTATACTGGGCACAGCTCGAGTGTGGTATAGGTGTGGTGTGGGGAGTCCCTCCACGCTGTGCCCAACCATCCTGGGTGCCCAGGGCCACGGTTCTCTTCTCCCTGCTCAGAGCTGGCCTTGGAAGGGGGTGGTGAAGCCCCAGTAACTACAGTCAGATGTAGTTTTCCAAGGATGTTTTTTTGGAAAAAGGCTGTGGTTTGACATTCTTCTCATTATTTAGTTACAAAAAGGAACTGATGGATGAGCCATTTTGTTTTGAACTTCTGTGTAAGCTGTGACTTTGAAAGCTTTGTTTGTGTTCCCGGGTTTCTGCTGTGTTCCTTCAGAAGAGGCTGCGAAATAAGAAATGAAAAAAAAAAATAAATTAAAGAAAAACGTTACTATCACTGGGACCAGAGTTGGCAGTGTAGAAGGCAAATATAGAGACTTTGGAAAAGGTGCAGGGAGGAAAAAAAAAAGGATATAATATATGCTGTGTTTAGGAAATCATGTTTATTAGCTTAGCTAGTGAAGGGTGTTTGGCCTTCATTTTTGTCTAACACAGCTCTTTTCTTTCTCTTTTTAAATTTTTTTTCTTTTAAAAAATCGGAAGGGGAAACATAAATGTTTGTTCAAATCATAGACACGGATACTAAGATATAAAACTGAATTTGCTTTCTGAACTCCTCCTGGCTCCTCCAAATCCGTTGAAGCCCCCGGGTTCAGCAGCACTCATCTCCCCAGGGTTGGCTCGCTGTGACCAGCGAGAAGGGTAGTGCCTTTGCGTGACACTTGGGACAAGGCACGTGCCAAGACACCAATGAAAAGAGACCGAGCTTTCTTTGTGGTGGACTTCTTGAAAATAAAGCCTATCCCATACCTGCATATGGTTCAGTTTTATGAGACAGGTAGCTGGGCTAATCTGGATGCAACTTTTTTTATTGAACGTAACTTGATTTCTGTGGATGAAAAGGGCCTTCACTGACTTTTGTTGGAAATTCTCTCCTTTCCCTTCTCTTTCTTCTTTTTCCTCCTTTCCTTCCACCTTCGCAGAGCCGCCAACCAAATACCAAATCTCTCAGCCAGATGTTTATTCAGCACTTCCAGGAGAACCGCTTGAGTTGCGCTGTCAATTGAAAGACGCCGTCATGATCAGTTGGACTAAGGATGGGCTCCCTTTGGGGCCCGACAATAGGACAGTGATTATTGGGGAGTACTTACAAATTAAGGATGCTACACCCAGAGATTCGGGCCTCTATGCTTGCACTGCTGTTAGGACCCTAGACAGTGATACTCTGTACTTCATTGTAAATGTTACAGGTGAGTGAGTTAAACATAGGTTTTTTGCATGTAGAAGCTGTAAAATGTGATATAAAGACACATTTTGATTTAACATGAAACAGTCCACTCGGGCACAGGGAAGTTGAGTTGAGTTCTGTAGTTAATTCAGGTATTTTCCCCCTTGTCCTGACCCTGAAAGGGACTCTGTATATATTCCTTTTACTTCACGGGATCTATAGTGATTAACAGCTGCTGAAGAGCACTCTGTTTTATGCCACTATGACAGGATTAAATTATACAGAGTCACTGTGATGATGATAAAGCCAGTAAAATGAACACAAGTTTAATCACCTCGCATCAGAAGAGGAACAGGGGTGTCCTACACCCTTTAAGTTGAGAGATAAATTGTTGTGGAGACGCTCAGTTCTGCTCAACTGAATGTCTTAAAGAAAAATAAAAATTGTAAGTGGAAAGATATTTTTTTGGAGTTAGCAAACTCCCTTTGGTAACCTTGTAGCATTTTGGGATTATTAGCTAGTTTTGTTAGCATTTTATAAGAATAACACACATTTTGTGGCTGGATTTTCTTCTTCTATAGCTTCTGCACAACTAACACAACATCCGTTCTCCTTGCTAGATAATCAAAGATGTAGCGTATTGGTTTATTTGTCTGGAAAAATAGGCTGGTTTAAAGACTTGATTATTTTTAATGTGCAGATGCTCTTTCTTCTGGGGATGATGAAGACGACAATGATGGGTCCGAGGACTTTGTGAATGACAGCAACCAGATGAGTAAGTAACAGCGAGCTGCCAGAAGTCACTGTAGCAAGATCCACGTGGAAAATAATGTCCCATCTCTCGCACTCCTGCCTTCAGAGCTTCTTGATTGTTAACTGCATGGGCTGTCAAATAGTGGCATCTTTGTCCTTCTCTGTTTCCTGTTTCACGTAGTCCATAACTTGGAAAAGAAAAAGAAAAATAAACTAATATTCTTCTAAACACACTTTACTGGTCTGTACTTTCTTTCTCCCTTCTTGCTAGCTTTTCTGTGGTTCCCTTTCTTCTTGTATTGAAGTTCAGTCTTTGGTTTAGCCTCTCTCTAACTTTCCCTGAACCTGAGCTGAAATTTAACAGGAGCAGCAAAGATCCAGCTCACTTTGTTAAAAGGTGGTATGGAAACTTTAAAAATAAAATTAAGTTGTAAAGAGGTAAATCCTTCGATCCTTAATCTTGGCAGAAATCTCCCCGGGGAGAATGAATTTGGAGACAATGAGGTTCTTTTGTCTGCGAAGAACCTCAAGGTTTTGTCACAAAGAAAGCAATCCAGCACTGAAACCACATTTTATGTTACTTATGCATGATGAAAATGGGCTAAAAGAGTCTTAAACCTATCTGAATGTTAAACTTCAGTCCCTTCAGAGAATTTGGAAAGCTATTAATAGGCTCTAAATAGAGCAGTTGCTAAGAAAAAAAATATGTAAAATTCATATTGGTTCCTTATGCCCCTGTGCACTGTTGCAAAATCCCCGTGGTGCCTGGTAGTTTGCTATCACTCGTGCTTCGTAAAGTCAATAACGGGCAGAACACAGAAATCCTTCATGCGAGATGTCAGGTACCTGCCGGACGCCGTAGCCAGGTAGTATATTTTCTCCTCAGCCTGATTAGTAATTAGCAGCTCTACTGTATGCTCGAAGCACTTGCTCAGATGATCAAGTTAGGAGCCCTTTCAGCTCCCCTAGTTAGTTACCGTTGTATACGACTGCCCCTGGTCTGAAGCTGTGAAACATTAGATGCTCTTTAAAATGATATAAGTTCTGAGCTGCCTGTTTGGCCCCTGCCATCTGTTAGTGTGATTAGCCCGGCCTGATTCACAGGTGCAGCTTGAAGTGGCTGAGATTAAGCAGCTGGAGGTTGCTCTGACAAAGGAATGTGGTGGCAAAGATAATTGGTGAGTTTGGGAAAGGGACACTGCTTTTAAAAGAACTTTTCTGGGCAAAGCCAACCGACCTGGGCAATGTCAGCGTTTTCCTCTGAAAGGGGACTCGTGGGTAGAAGTTCTTTTTAGGAAACATCCCTATGTCTGTTATGGCTTCAGAGCCGGTCAGAAAAAGGACTAGCAATATTTTTGGTGTGTTAGAGAAGACAATCATGCGTCTAATCCTGATGGCTTTGGAGATTCATGGTGAGTGCAAGTGGATTTTGGAAGCGCCTATAGCGAGAGAAAAAGGAAAAGGACCTGATCTCAAGGCATCTGCGCTCTGTGACATCGTGGTGAGGATCCCTGCCCTTCCACACAACGGGGAAGAACTACCCCGTGGTGTCCTCTGTAACGTGAGTGATGTCCTTGCTATGGGAGCTATCATTTTAAGCTACTGGTAATCAATCTTGATTCAGGAGCTGCTGAAAGGCCATTGACTGTTTCCGTCGGGCAGGGACGGGCTGTGTACTTTAGCAGGGGTCAGTCACACTTTCCCTGCTCAGAATGAAAGATGCCTCTAGAGCGTGAACGTTCAAACATCTCAGATGGTGGGGAGAGCACCAGCTCTTGTGGTGCGGAAGGGAGGAAACTACAAGAAGACAGATTGCTCCCGAGCGGAGCGTTGTACAAACAAATCCTCGTGAGTTTGCACTTATCGAGGTGCCCAGGAACTTCTCGCAAGCTTCAGAGGGACACGGGGAGCAGCACAGTCGTCCTTCTCGTTTCTGGGAGCTCAGCGGGAAGAACTGGAACCAGAGGAATGGTGGTGGCACCGCATCCCTACAAGCCATCTGTTTTCAATGAGAAGTTGCATCACAGCCACTTGATTGGATTAATACAATTTTGCTGAAAGAGAGTTGTGTTTTGGCAAGATCAGAGCGGCATGAAAGTTGGGATGGGACTGAAGCTTGCGTATCTAACGTCTCTTAAGCTTTTCCATCAGTATTATTTGGTATTCCTCTTCTAGATGTTTATATCTAGTTTAAGAAACTGTTGCAAGACAGAGTGAAGAGTGAATGAGGAGTTGAGGAATAGTGTCCCTGAGCCTGTCACGTGGCAGATGTGTAGTGGCCAAGTGCCCTTTACCGCCTTCTCCTGCCTGGGGAAGTCCAGGCTCTCAGAAGAGCCCCTGGTTGCTGCTCTGTAAGAGAAGAAGTCTTTAAGTGTTTCCTGAATCATGGTTTGAGCTTTGCAGATCTAAAACAATTTAACTGATAATTTACATACAAATTACAGCTGTGATCATTAAGGATAAGCAATGGAAATTGGCCTGGTTATGCCTTTACTGATGGAAACAAAAGGCCATAGTCTTCAAAGGTTGTTGCTTTTTGATGAAACAATTCTGATAAAGTCCAGCTGTCCTGGCATGTTAATTATGATGTGATGAGGCAGGAAATGGCTGTAGTGCCTTCCACAGGAAACTGAACCTTGGCATTCTCATTCCTGCATATTTAAAACTAAAGCGAACCTTTTAGAGCTGTTTTATTTACAATGGTAAGTATTCTTTTAAGCTTTTTTTTTTTATTTCCTTTGCCTCTGTTACAAATATATTTTCAGAGGCCAAGGTTTTCCAGTGCAGGCAGAGAGGCTGGTGAGGAAATCTAGCCTAATTTTCAAGGCTGCCCAGAAAAGATAACTGCACTTGAAGGCAACGGGGGCTGTAAGTGGCTCGGTAGCTGCGAGGAACAACTTGCTCTTGGGAGAGGAGGGCACTCGTGTGTACACGTGTGCGTTTGACCATTTGCCCTGTGTGTATTTTTAAGTAAAAGGCATGCATCGCAGATTTCACTCTGCGTTTGGTGTCCTTCTAGCTTGACAGATATTTTAACTGTCTGAAAAAACACTGTGGTAGATTTGTTCCAGACTGCATCCTGCATAGCTTTTTATTACTTCCAGCTTTTGTTGAAGGGATTAGTGCTTGTGGGGAAGGTGCAGGATTGGTTCCACTGCAAAATAGTCCTCTCTCTCCACAAAACGACTTTGTTGGCAGCTCAGTTTTTCCCTTCGTTGCCCTAAAGAGGGGCTTCAGCTTGGTTCTGGAGGGTCACCTCCAAGGACGTTGACCTGGGACTTCCTTTTACAAAGCCAAGGGCTGATCATGGTCAGTTCCTGCTGGCAGTGGTGGAAAACATATTGCTGGTGCTTGTTGCCTTGTCCTCATCGTGATTTTGAGAGGTAGCCCTAATTTAAGGGACTTCTATAATCCTGGCTTGGTGCTGGCAAGGCAACAGCTGTCGTGATGGTTGCACTGAGGTCCACGAATGTTAATTTAGTCTGGAGACCCCTGGGTAGCCCTGAAGATGTTGCTTTTCTGCCTTGAATTCTGGTCAGGTGACTGGAAGCTTTATGGCTTTTTTCCTTATCACCCTTTAAACAATTTCTTCTGGGCCAAGCAATGGTAAATTGGCACCGAGAACAAAAAGTATCTAAATGTAATCCACATGCTGTTCTTTTCATGCCTTGAAGAATTTCAGAAAGGATGAAACAAGGTTCAAATTCATCAAATCCTGTAGAGTGGAAACCCACTCAAGGGAGCAGCAAAAATTGGATGTTGCCTAGAAGTGTTTTTTAATTAAAGGTCAAATACAATAGTACTGAAAACCTTGGGAGGGGGTGTGTTGATGTGGTCATTTCGGTCGCGCTATTGTCTGCTCGAGGTGCTTGTCAGGCAGGCTTGGAGTTGTATGTCTTTGTATTAGATAAGTCCAAATAAAAATTGAGGAGTCCTGAAGTGAAGTGGTCCCCTGGGCTGCCTAATTTCAATTTCACATGCAGGAGATTTGCCTGATTAGATGTAATGTATTTGCAGTGGAGTGCAGTGTGGGTCAGCAGGATATTTTCTTCACTAATGAGAGCTCTAAAAAGCAATCAGGAATTCCCACCCGTTCCCCTGCTGCTCGTTACTGCTACGGGCCGGAGTCTGCCCTGTTGTTACTGTGATCTTTTAACAGTGGTGCTACCTTCTTCCACCTGTCCTGTTGGCAAAGAGGGGATGCCATGGACATTGTCTGTAAGAGGAGTCGGCACTTGGTGCTATCTACTTCTCAACCACGTTCCTTCTTGCTTTTAATCAATCTGGATGTTTTCCCTCTCAAGACAAACAGAAGCAGTAAAAGCTGCTTTTAGGTTTTGGCAATTTAATGGATAAAGAGAAATCAGTTAATCGAATTGTGCGTTAATCGAATCAGTTGCTGTACGAAAGCACAAAACGAGGGTGAGTGTTAGGGTTTGTGGATGTTGCTGCCTTTTTCTCTTTTCCCTTAAACATACTCAGGAGCTGCCAATATACGTTGCTACTGCCTAGTGAAAAATGATGGGATGGCTTGAAGCGTTTTCAACATGTGATGTCCGCATGTTTTTCTCCAAGCTCCCCTGTAATTCCGGAGCATTGCAGGTTACTCTGAGGGTTGTGTGAGGGGAAGCTTTCCAAGTAGAGCCCTTTTTCCCAGCCCAGGGAGTTTCCTTTCCCCTTCTCTCCGTGGCACAGAACTGAGCCACTTCTCTCCATTCTCTTCATTCCTCTCCATCCTCTTCTCTGCTCCCACCTCTTCCATAGAGCAAAGTCTTTCCTCCCTGTGCATTAGCTGTATATGAGGCTTATTAGAGCACTTGTTTTCCATGAGCAGAGTTGTTTTCTTTCAAGGGGTGTATGTTGATGAAAGAGGGAGGGTTACATGCAAGAAAACCAGAGGATGAGCTGCACCATAATGCAGTAGAAACCTGGCTGCACAAAGCAGCCTTGTTTGGGGAACTTGGTGGTTGGATCCTGACCCTGGTCCTGGGCTACACACTGATGGGAGCTTCTCTGGAGCTGGGTCCATCCAGCCTGTGCTCACCTGGGCAAGCTGAGGAGCCTGTGGTTCAGCAGTTGTGCTTGCTGGTGGCTGCTTCTATAGACATGAGAAGGCACATGTGGTGAATGTGATGAGAAGCGACCGTGCTGGCTGCAAAGTTGCTGGGTTGGCATTGCCCATTTGGGGTCAAATTAGGCACTCTGCTCCATTTGAGGTACCAATATAACTGGTTCAGATGGTTGATTGGCTTTGACCTGCCACAGTTTACTTTGACTTTGTGGGAATTGTGGGTAGGGCCGACTAGTGGTCACCTTATATTGCCTTGTGGAAGATGTTTAGCGATCCAGAGAAAATACCCTCTTAAAACATCAGTACCAACATATAATTCCGCCTTTGCCTGGTATACTTGTAACGTAATTTGGTCTTTGCGTGCAGTAGTTAATTCCTTTGGTTGGCTTTCTTTGAAGTCTTCTGTTATTTTAATGCAATCCTGGTTTTAGCAAATAATGTTAACAGTGATTTTCCTTGCATCCCTAATTCACTTTAGTCCATGTAACAATTTCTTAGTGTTGCAGTTAAATTTTCAATAGTTACCTGATTTTCTGTTTTGATTACATGCACAAATTTGCTTTGCTTTTCTACTTCATTAATTTTAACAGTAATTGCCACTTCGGGCAAAAAAAAAATATCACTTATCGGTCTTAGCATCATTATAAGGCTTGCTTTTGGAATGTTTTCTTTATACTGAGAGAGACGTTGTTAAAGGATTTATTCCTGTATTTTCTATCCAGCTGTATTTTTATTTAGAGAGGGGGGTGGCAGGATTTCTGAGTTTGCAGTGATTGTAAGAACTGCTATAAATATTTGAGGAACGGAAGAGTTTATTTATAGTGGAGTGTTAGGCTGCTAATGAAGGAAATGAAACAGGGCTGAGAGAAATGGAGTTATTTTTCTGGACCCCTCTAGTCCTAAAAATTCCACACTAATCTGATTTGCTTCAGGAAAACTCCATTGTAAAATAAATTAATGTTTCCTACTATTAAAAAGATCTTGAATCTTTAACTTTTTAAAAACTGTTATGGTGAGACAACTGAAGTGATGCCATGAAGACACTGTGTAATGTGGCCAAAGTGTTGTGTGGATCCAGAGCATGAAATAACCTTGTGCGTGGATCTGTCTTTCCAAATTTACTTCTTGGGGGGTAAAAACCGATGGGTAGTTGTATGGTTTTGTTCTGCTGTGTTTGCTATACTGGTATTTGACAAACTGTTGAGAACCTGGACAAGAGAGGGGTTTTCCAAGGGCTCCTCATGTGGGCATGGGAAGGAGTGAGTGACACCTTGCCAGGAGCCGGTAAAAGTGATTGCTCCAGTAAACATGGGCTCAGAGAGACACTCCTGTTTTATGCCATGGTGTTGGACATCAGTGAACATTTGGCCTTCAGCAGGCTCACAAGAGTGGGAAATCCCTGCAAAATGATCAGTGGTATGGCTGAGTTTTGCTGATCCTCCATTTGTAAATATATTGTAGTGGTTTCTGTGACAGTAACGGCACAGCTCCCATTGCCGTGGTACACTGTAGGGTTTAGCACACTCCTGGGCAGGTAGGTGTGTTTATCCCCTTTCTAACAGATGGGGCAAGGTTAAGGCTGACACTTCCAACAGGTCTTCTGGCTTGGTCTGAGTGGCTTCAGAGCTGGGGTCCAAGAATCCAAAGCTTGCCAAACGCACGTGGTAACTCAACTTGAGGTCTAAAGCGCCCGATTGTTTGAGTCTGCTGAAAACTCAGTACCTCTGTTGTACTTGACGTGCACAAACCAAAGGATATCTGTGGTTCATTAGTGGAATTTTTTCATAAATTATCCACTCAAGACTACAGACTTGCAAAAACTCTGGTCACCACTTGTGGCACGTGATTTCCAGTCGTGTACTCTTTCTAAACCCTGCTGTCTCTGCTAAAAGGAATGCACGCAGCACTTTGTGTCTTTGGAAAGGGCTGGAAAGGGAGCTTAGTTTCCAAGTACTGATATTTCTGGATGTATCTCTTTGAAACAGGGGCACCCTATTGGACACATACAGACAAAATGGAGAAGAGGCTACACGCGGTGCCAGCGGCAAACACGGTCAAGTTTCGTTGCCCAGCAATGGGGAACCCAACACCGACCATGCGATGGCTGAAAAATGGGAAAGAGTTTAAACAAGAGCATCGTATTGGTGGATACAAGGTATGTTCTCATGATATGATTTTGCAATTTCTGTTCTTGACCAAGCCTATGAAAAGGACAAACCAAAAAACAACTTGCTCAACTCAACAGAAATTCTTTTAATGGCCTTGGATCAAATGTAGAAGCAAAAATAAATAAATAATTGTTTTCTTCTGGGGAAGGGTGGGTGGTTTCTTTGGCGGTTACTGAGCACTAATTCTATATATATTTTTTTTTTTCTCAAATTCAAGTTTGTAGCATAGCAGTGGAGCTAAGGATTATTTATAGAGATTTATTTGGAAAACTAAAGACTGGCTTTGCAAAGTAGAGTAAGACTTTTGCTCTATTCACTTTCAGCCACATTGTTAAAAACATGGCCATCCACTCTGGTGATTGTAGACAGTTTAATAAAAGAAGGGTTGGAAGTCAAAAGTTATTATTTTCTGTGGAGTTTATGGTCTGTGAAACTGAAATGGGAAGCAGAATTTGAGGGAAAGTAACAGCAATTACTTACAAGGGTTTGTTTGAATTTTAAACAGCTTCAGATTAGATGGTTCCTTCTAAATTGGTGGTTACTGATTAAGAGAGAGTTTTAGGGAGGCCAGCTTGCTCTGGGGGTTAGTGCACAGACCTTTAACCTCCCGGTATCTGCCTAGGTCAGGTCAGAAGTCAGGGTTCGGTCATCTTATCCCACTCCTCACGGGGAATGGCAGTGTGTGACTTTGATGGGAAATTGCTGTTCAAGCACTACCTTCGCCATCCTGCGTTACCATAAACTCCTTTGTGGACCCTCTGTCAGTGGCTTCCTCCTTCCTCGCCCACCCAACACCTCAGCAACTTCAATCCAAAGATGAGAAATTTCCCAGTTAGTCACCTTGTGTCACGGTTGTAAGCCCCAGCCTAGAACATCTGCTGAGGAGCTCAGAGCAATTTGTAATGGTAATTAAGACAGAAGTTAACTGACTTTTCCAGACGACACAGTAAGCTCAAGAGTGAGTCCTGGGGGCTGCTTTACCCCAGTGATTACCCCAGTATTTTCAGGGTGCGGTGTTTTGCAATACCCCGATGGAGTCAGGGTGTATATTGCTTCATGGGCTGTTGACTCAGATCCTGCTTGGTACAAAAAAATATGTTTTCCAGTGCAGAGGAGGACAAGCCTTAGTCTCCTTTCCTCTCTAGTTAGATTTACTGTAGAAAGTGTCAAATTTTCCAACATTTGTGTTAGCAGAGAGCGAAGCCCAGAAAATCTCCCTGCATGAACGCTAATTATCTAAGTAGACTTTTCCATCTATGTTTGCTTACACCATAAATTACTGTTGCTTATGAGTCTACACCTGGCAACACCTTCTGCCTTTCATAACGCTGTGGAGTGTTAACGAATTGGCTACAATTCAGTGATTTTCACCTTTCTCAGCGTGTATTTAAAAACAAAACAAAAATGCCAATTAAAAATCCCCTGCAAACTAATCCAGACTTGGAAAATAATAGTAACTGTTTCAATACTAACTGAGACATTATTTGAACACTTTACATCTCATGAAGGAGAAATTCAGATGCCACTCTTGAAAACAGTGAAGGAAAACATGTGTCTTGCAAGGCAGGATGGAGGTACTTGGTGTCCTTGATGTACATGTAATTCTAGATCATAACTTACGTCTCTTTAGTCTAAAGGAAAAAGAAAGGGGGAACAGACATGGATTTTAGACTTTGTTGTTGCTCAGAAATACAGCAGACTGTAAATGATCTGATAGCTTTTATATATCGTTGTCATTCTGCTTACCAAACCCATGTAGAGTCCAGATTCTGTTGGTGTTTTGAATAACCATCTTTTTAAGGTGGAAAGCTTGCTTTTGGTGAATGGGTGTTAAAGAGCAAGGTCTCCAGAGCTTCTGGAGGCTGTGTCCTCTTCTTGTTAGAGGGGTAGGATGAGGTCACTGTGGGCTTAGTTCAAAATTATTTTGGAATAAAGAGAGGATTGTATTCTTTTGACATCTTTATACTGACAAACTCGTAATGAAGGAATCCTCAGAAAGGACTAAATCTTTCCTTGTTGGTCTGTTGTCAGCCAGATATCACAGCAAGTCATGGTAATTCTTGCACGCCAGCTTGTCTTCAATCTGGGCGTTACTATATGTAAAGCATTTCTGCCTGAGATCTTCATATTCGTAATACTTTGAGGGACTAGAATTGCTGGAACCAAACTTGGCCGTATCTGCTATCACCAGTTGATGTAACCCCATTCGTATCTTTCGGAAGAGACAATCATGCCTTGAAGACTTTAAGAACAAAGTAAAGGGAAGGAAAATGTGAAGCTTTACAGTAATCCTCCAGCCACCTCTCTCCTGCTGCCTTGAGCTCAGAAATCTCTTCTTTGTATTCTCTTTATCGCAATCAGATAGTGGCCTGTAGCACTTTGTCCAGCTGCCTGGGGAATGTCTTGAGTCAATTTGCACTCGGGCAGGCTAGCAGGAGGGTGTATATGCTGGCCAAGATAGCTTCCAGAGTGAAATTCCTCCACCATGACTAATTCTGGGTGGTGAATTTCAAAATCGAACCTTTGATGATTTTTCAAGGTATACCCAAAGTTCCTACAGCAAGGAGAAAGGAATCAGTTATTGAATGGCTAAACCCTGTTTAGTCTTGTTTATTTATTTATTTATTTATCCTTTTCTAAAGTGATGAGAGCTCTTGTCTTATTTATTTATTTATTTATTTATTTATCCATTTCTAAAGTGATGAGAGCTCGCTCTTGTGCATTTAAAGGCATTTTATAATTTCTTTGAGTGAACAATCTAAATCCTCTATGAGACACCACAGGAGCCTTTACTTTTCTGTACGCCACCCAGAAAGCAAATGTACTTCTATCAGTTATTACTGTTTAACAGGTGTGTGTTTTTACATGCATTTTGATAAGTTTCATCACTATGGTCATCTTATACACATTTAAAGACAGAGCAAAGACAGAGTTCTGACTCTATAGGAGCTGTAAAAGCCTATGGATTTTGCATGGATGTTCTGCACTTATTCTCTGCTGAGCAGTATATGTCTGAACAGTGTTGATTTTGTGGGGAATCCTTCCTTCACTTGAAATTGATTTACAATTGACCCCTTTAAATAATTTTTTGCTTGGTATTTTTCATGGTATACCTGTTCACTGAAGAGGTGTATTTTAAAATTAAACAGAACTGTCCACAATTTTTTGTATGATATTCCAAAAGCAAAACACTTCTGGGAAATGCTACTTGCTCTTTCCTAGTTTTCTGACCAATATTTCTTGGCATTTTGATTCCAGTTTAGATTTCCACCTCCAAGTTATATCTTAAGGGTGCAGTTGTATGCAGTTGATATTGATAATTTAATTTAAAAATTGAATTGTTTGGAGAGATTCTTTGGGAAGAATTAGTTAAAAATTTGATGGAGAAGATTGCCAAAGAAACTACCTCAGTAATTTGGTAGAAGTGTCCATAGCTGGTCAGGAAAAAAAAAATGTTGAGATTACTTTATTGAGATAATAAAAATATTATTTTTGAGTATGAAGGACAGATAAAATATGAAAATAGGTATTGCAAAGCAATAAAAACAAAAAAAAAAAGAGGGCAAAACCAGTTAAACTCTGTTGACAAAGTGTCTGAAGGGTCAAGCTGTGAATCAGGATATTTGGAATGTGTTTTTGTCCCTGAATTTCCCTGTCAAGAAACAGCAATGACAAATTGGAAGGGGTACCCTGAAGACCAGGTGATGAAGTAGGTGGGACTGGGGGGGTATTCTCTGGGATTTTGGAAGAACTCAATATGAAGTAAGGCTTCAGGGTAGAAATAGTCAAAATAACAGGATAATAGCTGTCAAGGAGCTAGTCAGGTTGGGGAGTTGGAGGAGTTTCCTACAACTGATAAATCTCTGGCTGTGGACACTTGTCCTTTGCTGGACCCCATGTGCCTGGTGAGGATGCTCCTGCTTGTTGCTGCCCTTGTGTTTTTTCCTAGTGGGTTGGTTCACATGAGCTCCCTAATATGTTCTGTCTGCCAGAGGAGCCATCTATTTAAACAGCTTCAAGGGACATAGTTGGCAAAATTTATTAGGCAATATTTGGAGAGCTGTACTGGGACTAGGGACTGACGACAGGTGACTTAAAAAGACCATGTTACCAAAGCCTGGCCAACCAGGGTGTTGTGAGCTTGCGTGGTTGTGGGGACGTGGCAGGACTGTTGCGTGTCTGAGAATGAAAGGTTCAATTTGGGAATCTTCAGCAGAAGATGCCGTCATCCCCAGCAAAGGGGAGCTTTTCTGGGCTTGGCGGTGCTGCACTTGTAACCAGAAAGCACCAAGCCAACAAGCTGAATCTAGTTGAATCCAGATCCATGACATAAATCCAGTTTCGTGACGATGTGTCATAAATGCTTTGGGCCTTTGCAGCAGTTGTTTAGCTTGAACTGAAGAGGCTTAAGCTGTTGTTTTATTATAAAGATATTATCTCTTCTCATTGGAGTTACAAAAAGGGAAATTGCGCAAATACTTTTTAATATTGCCATCCACTTGTGGCTATGAGTTAGTTGTGTTTTCTTATTGAATGCTAAACAATGTCTTGTGTTTTCCTATCAAATTAATTACTTACAGCTTGTTACCAATTTTTATTTTGTTTTAACTTCCGCAGAACCATGATCTGTTCTTCCTGTTTTGCAGTCAAATAGGTTAAAAATGCTTGCTCTGATTCTTAGAAGTGTGATGTAACTTGTAATGGCAAAAAGACAGGTCACTTTGACCAAGTCTCCCACAAAATAGCTCATAAAGAAGTAAAATATTCAGAATATGTAGCTGCTGTATGTGTTATTTACCAGCAGTTTATGGTAGTTATGCTTCCTGATCCAAACTTTGACTTTCAAGGTTGCTTAGCAGAATGATGAGACAATAAAATAACCCTGATAAACTCTATCTAGCTTTATAAACTTATCTTTTAGATCTTCATAGCGTGGAAAAAAAAAATCAATATATATTCCTTTGATATATACCATCAAGAAGTGGGGGCTGGGAAGAGGAGCTGTAAGTTTGGGCTGGAGATTTTGAGGTCATGTTGTCACATATTTCTGCAACACTTGGGTAGCATCCATGCCCTTCACCTGCTGCTGGAGTCTTGTCTACATTTCCTTTGCTTTTCAAAGCCCTCATGGCCATTCATTAGCTAAAATATAATATTTTATATTATATATAAAATAATAATTAGCCCATAACAGACATTACAATAATAGTAAAGTCTGGCTAATGAGCTAATTACTAGCTGGGAGGACTAGGAAATCCAGGAGCCCCTTTCAGAGAGGACTCTCTTCTTCCAAGCTTTGAACTGACAGCATTTTTACCTCCAGCAAGTGTGGGAGCTCAGCTCTTGGCACCGGGGCCAAAGCCCCGCACAGCCTTTTCCTGCTGGATAAGGACCTACGCAACCATCAGGCACGAAGCAGGATTTCAGACCTGTGGTTGTAATGGTCTTTTAAGAATGTATAGTTACTGGAAGTGTCACCGAATGGTCCATAAATTTTTCTGGTGTACAGCACTGAATTACCACTTTCCATTTGGCTGATTAAAATGACTGTACCAGATTGTATTTTTATTCCATTTGCTAAAATACGTACTTTGCAGTTTAGAATTTGTACGTTACAGCTACACAATGTTAAGATCTTTGAGCGCTTTGTCAAAAATGTAATGCTAAAACAAGGGATTAGTGGATAGCCAGCAAAAGGTCATTTTGGGAGCCAACTTATGATGCAGGAAATATATATGTGTACCGGATGACTCTATATCCTTCCAGTATTGGGCTGGATCCTATTTTCTGCAAGACCAATGCCAACGCGCCTTTTGAGTTCAAGTGGGAACAGAATCAGCACCTTTAATACATTCTGTCCGACCGGGATTGTAGGAAATAAATGTATATCCTTATGTGCTGTTTCCATGAGGATTTTCTTCAGGCGTTTTTCCTCAGGCAGCATCTTTGTTTCTGTCTTGTGGTACCCCAGAGCAGCAGGAGATGTGGCTGCTCTGTGTTATCTGTTGGAGAGATCCCAACCCTTGCCCTTCTGTACTTTGTTTTATCCAAAATGTGTGATTGAGCTATTAAAGAAAGACTTAGATGTTAGGGGGGGGTCATATCCATCACTTAATGTTGATGGGGTAGTTAATGTTATCAGATGATTGTTTGGAGACAGATGGGATTGAGAGGTAAAGCCTGGTAAGACAAACTGCTGCTGATTGGTGCCATCCTTGTGGGCATGATAGGACTGAGCATGCATCAACATCTGCAGTGCTCAGGTTGGTGACGAGGTAAATTTATAGCAGAACACCTGAAAATTTTCACTGCTGCAGCCATGCTGTTCTGCATCAGGTATAAATAGAGTATTTCTGTGTCCAGGACTGTCAAACGAGCACAGAAGTGGCTTTTAAACACGGATTACAAAAGGTTAACTCTTCAGAAAACAGTTCTTTTGGAGGGAGCGAGGGTGAAGCTGTGCTAGAGAAGTTTCCAACCTCTCTGGTTACAACCTTCCAGGTCCGCAACCAGCACTGGAGTCTCATCATGGAGAGCGTGGTCCCGTCTGACAAAGGAAATTATACATGCATAGTGGAAAACCAGTATGGATCCATCAATCACACGTACCACCTCGATGTTGTTGGTAAGTAAAACTCAGTCACGTGTAAGACTATGTTTTTAATGAATTAATTTCTCCTTTGAAACATTCAGAACTAAGCCGATGCATTTTGCATTAATTTTGAAGATGATTTCACAGTAGTCTAAAGATAAGATTTGACTACGTAACCAATTGCTATGTAACTTAATTTATTCATCTGTCTGACTCGTGCCTGTAGGACTAATCTACCCATGTCTTGGCAAAGATGTAGTATTCATGTGTGCAAGTGAGTTTGTGTTGCTGTGATACACCTACAAGCTTACCGTGCAGAACGAATAATAAATACTGATGCAATTTTAATCATTAGCATTACAATTTAATTATTACTTGTACCGTTGTGCTAACGCAAATTTTAATAACTGCAGTTATGGAACTGTCGAGTGATCCTTTAGATTGCTGTTATTATAGCGGAAACAATTTTATTGTTTTTAATGCAAAGCTAGATATTGACTTTGAAGCTAGTGGAGGTCTGGAGCTTCAGGAAAGGTGCTTTGCATTCACAGCAGTAGAACAGAGATGTGACTGTAGCCTGTTGTGTGAGCTCTGAGCAGTCCCTGAAACACAGATGACAAAAATTGTGAAGAAGTGTTTTACCTGAGGACAAATACTAAACAGTGTGTGGATTCTTAGTAGTAGCAAAGCTGTGATTCAGCAGGACTATTAAGCACATGCTTAATGTTAACTTAATAATACCAACCTAATAATACCAAAATCCTGTTGACTTTAATAAGGCTTACACATATTTAAGTGCTTAGCTAAATTAGGGCTTGAAATCTCAGAAACTAATTCCATTCACCCCCTACTCTTGCTGATTAGCCTGGATGGGCGTGAGCAGTTTTATTGACTCTGAAGGCATTGGTGTCCCAAAGAGATCAGTTTGGCTGATATAATAAGACCTGCTGGTAGTACCTTTGGGGATCTGAGCTGCAGCTTCTGAAGTATGTCTTGAGTGGGCTTTGCTCTCTCCAGGCTTGTGAGGTGACCTGAGAGTCACAAGCTCTTTGAGTAAAACTTCTGATTAATCAATCGAAAGCAAAAATGAATTTGATTGTTATAAACTATTTTTGTCTGACAGCCCTACTTACCTTCAGTGGAGACCCTTACTGTGAGTTTGGGTTTATATAATCAGAGCAGTGACAAAATTTTCATTTCCCTATTTCTTGATTGGTTTTAATATGAATAAAAATGCATCTCTCACGTTGTTTTGGATGCTCTTTAAAAGTAGCGTCTTATTTTGTCTGGGACCGTTTAAATCTGCGGAAGCTCCCAGATCCAAGTGCTCTCAGGCAGCAAGAAATGAAAACTTTCCCCATGAAAATGCCAGTGGGAGCCATTCTTCATGGAGCAGAGAACAACAGAAGGATTTTGTGGTGGGGATGTCATCAGACTGAAGTCCTACCACCAGCCCCATATGTTTAAGTTTTCAAAGGCAGTCAGTGAACCACCCAGCTCACCTCCACTTGGTTTTAAGTAGCCAACTCCGAAAGTGGTGAGGACTTCTATAGCCTTGGTCATATTTTTGTCATCCTTTATAGAGCAAGCTACAGGTATTGTTGAGGTGAACCGAGTGACTGTCAGAGCCATTTTTGTTTGAACACTTGGTGAAACAAAGTTTATGATGGGTGCAACAGCAACAGTTGCTGGAGATGGTAGTAAATCGTGTTCTGCACACCTTGGTCCTCTGGTGACCATCTTGCCAGAGGACGCGGGCTGCTCGCATGGGCTCACCAGGGATGAGGCTTGGCTTACAGAGCCTGGTCCAGGATGAATGCAAGGGAGATGGTAGTAAATTGTGTTCTGCACGCCTTGGTCCTCTGGTGACCATCTTGCCAGAGGACGCGGGCTGCTCGCATGGGCTCACCAGGGATGAGGCTTGGCTTACAGAGCCTGGTCCAGGAACAATGTAAGGGGTTGGTAAATTGTGGCTTTTTCTGAGTTTATTTCATTTTGATATATTTTTTTTCTTAATCCTCTAGGGAGCCTAGATTGATTCAACTTTGTTTTTACTTAGAACTGTGTTTTCATAGGCTACATGGGAGGGAAAAGCTACTTTTGGGATGCTGGGAGTTTTTCTTGCTGAAACAAAAATGGTTAAAAATTCCCCTTCCCTTCTCTGTCCCCTGCTCCTTTTCCTCCTTACCACCCCAGTCCCAATCTGGCATGTTTCATGTTGATCATAAATTTCTTCACCCATTTTTTTCTGGCAAATGTGTTCATAGATGATGCGGTCACTTGAGCAAATATTTGTCAGAAGTCCTCTCGCCTCCTTTCCCCCTCTGAGCCTTTTGAATGTCTTACATTGAGGAATATTATGCAGAAGTTTATTTTTCCTGGCAGTAAATTCTAGTGACCTGCATGAATGAATGGAATGGTAATAAGGATTATGTCATTTATTTAAATGTCTATTCCTTTCTTATAGAGAAGCAGAAAAGTAAATAATGAGGTTTTTCAAAAGTGAGTAGGGATTTGGGGTGCTAGGTACCCAGCTGGTGGGACCCATAGGAGCCCAGATTTTCCCTGGGCAAATATTCATTTCTGATGCTCAAACCCAATGAGAATAGCAAACCAGAAGTCCAAAAATTCCTTCTGCAAATCCCAGCCTGCATCTTGGAGTTCATCATACTTAATCATTTTACTACTTTTTATTTAACAAGTTAAAGGGTGCAATTGCTAGTTTACTTGGAAAACGTATGGGTGGGAACACTCACCTTAAGATACCTGTGTGGAATTTAGTGTGATTCTCTCAAGAGATGCTGCATTGGGAACTTAACCCAAAAGGGGGATTGATGTTAGAGAGCTCAGCCATTTCTGTGTTGCCAAAAGCTTGTAATAATTCTGGAGGCTGGGCATAAAGTTGCTGAAGCAGTAAATTAAGGCCGGCCAGAAGGGGAAACTCTGACAGTTTTTCTAGTTAAAACAGTCTTACAGAAGTTAATTTTGTGCCTTTTTTCTCCCCTGTTTTCATATGAATTTTCAGTTCCCACAGGGTTGTGGAGTTATGAATGTTTGTTTAGAGGCAATTGCGTTTGTAGACCACCTCTTAGAAATTTCAGTTTGTAATTTTAGATCAAGTTGTGTGTGGAAAACTGTCAGTTGAAAGCCTCTGAAATTGCTTTTCCTATATGGTTTAACTGGTTCCAGAGTTGATTAAGTGTAAGTAATAGCAAATGGTATTAAACATGGTAACATATTACACCAACATGAGCATCTGACTATATGGTGTAATGTAGAGAACCCTCTGATTATGTCACAGATTTGGGAGGTATCCCAGCAAAAATCATGCCAAGTAATGACACAATGCTAGTTAGGAATATCCAGTATTACTTGATGCCAATAACTTTCCAAACCTTGAACTCTTTTGACAATTAAAAGCCTGGAGCCAGCAGGGCTGAGTAGTTTTCAGTCAGAATGTAGGTGTGAAGTATTCTCGTTTTTACCTTGTAATTACTTGCAAGAACCCTCTTAAAATAGTCAACTCAGCTCAGATGGTCTCATTCAAATTTACAAACCTGGCAAAACTGTTGCACTGAATTTTTTTTTTTTTATTTTTTTACAATGGGAGTAGAAAATACTGAAGCAAAAAGCAGCAAGTCATTGGCAGCCCCTCTGTATCGCGCAGGAGACTTGTACACATTGACAGTGAGAGCGGAGAATCGTCCAGTTGAGTTGGCCAAGGATATTCCGGGTTGGGCAATGCTATTCTTTAAATGTTTGGGATACCCCAATCGATTGTTTTTTCCTCTCTCCTCCATTTCAAAACAAGGACTTAGGCTGCTTGCAGGGCTTTGCTCGGGGATACAAGCGTGTTGGATTGCAGTAGCGGCAAATGGTGGCGATACAAAACTCCGTTAGGACCCAGTGAAAAGAGACAAGTTGGTTTTTGCTTTTTATTGGAGTACTACCCAGAGGCTTCAATTAATATCGGATACTTATTGTCCGAGGCAACATGCCAGCGCACAGTAATTGCTTACAACCGAAATGCAGAGAGACCGGGAGAAGGAAATGTCACTGTCCATTTTATAGATGAAAAACCGAGCTGTGGAGCGATGAAATTTCTTGCCCTGGGTCACACAGGAAGCTTGGTGGCAGAGCCAAAAAGTAAAGCTGGTACTCGAATCCTAATCCAGTACCTTAATTAAAAGAATGTTCTTTCCCTTGTACAGTTTAGCCCATCAGCTGGTTTTTACATGCAGTTGAAGTGCCTTTCTGTTCTTTTGTATTTAACAGTAGGTAGAAACTCGCATTTTTATAGTAAGCTTACTAATAGACTAACGCCGTTCTCATTAAACGTATGTAAAGTCATGCAGTCTTAAGGGAGAATGAATGAAAACGATGTGGTTTTCACTTATGAGTTGTATTGTAGTGAATCCGGGTTGTAGGAAGCAACGTGGGAATGCAGCCACTGAGACTTGTATATAATTAGATCACTCTTGGATTGCAATTATCGCTAGAGTACAATTTCAGCAGCAGCAGTTCTGTTTAAGCATGGAAGTAACTAATTGAATTTGTGTTTTAATGGCAAAAAAAAAGGTTAGTCTTTGAACACTTCTAGTGCAGGTAGCCATGTCTGTCCTATTTAATGTCATCATCCAGGGAAACAAAAGATGGTTTGATTTCAGTTGAAGTTCGGCACATTACCTCATTTACTGGGTTTTATAAGCAGCTGCTATAGCACGACACATCTTCCAAGAATGTGTAAGAGGACCCTGCTGTTTACTATAAAAATGAACATAACTTGTCACAAATATATATTTTTTTAAACAGCCCTTTTGCAGCCAGTTTAGCTGTGCTTTGACCAGTGTCTAATTTGCCTAATAGCCGTACCTTTGGTTCTTGTTACTGAGGAGTGAACTCCAGAGGTGGGAGAGTACCACGCTGTTGCCCCTTAACAGTAATTCCTATTTTCATATGAAAACAGTGTGAGAATAACTTCTCATCCAGGAAGCATTTTAAATGGCTCAGTTTAAAGCTTGTGCCCCAGAAATCTCATGTATGAGTGGTTTTACTGATGGGTGTGCAGAAAAGTGCTTTTATTCTGAACTCTTGGAGGTTTTAGAGGGCTTGAAGATGAATTTTACTCTTGCTTTTTACAGCACATTATTAAAAAATATACGATTAAAATGGAATCAATGTTTTGCTATTGGTACTTCACTGTTTATATTTCCCGTAGTTTAGGCAGAGGAAAAAACGTTGCCTTTGTTTCTAGTCAGTTTTATTTTTGGATCTTCATGTGCTCTCAGAGTCTCTAGCTGTGAACATGGCACGGACACACATATATATTTTTTTTTAAAAGACATGTTTCCATTTTGTCATTCCCGCATTCACAAAAACACATGCATTGTTATTTGCTCTTTGCCAAGGTTTCTTTTGTCGACATAAAGGTCAGAATTAGTTTGACTGAACTATAGTACTTTCCTTAATTTCCAAAGAATTGTTTTTAGGATTCGGGTTACGTACGAAAAAGGAACTGACACCAGCTAAATACATGCCTTGGGCGTTGCATCACTAATGTCTGGCAGGAGTTAAGTGTAGGTATTACAACCAAGCCTAAACTTGCCTTGCTGGCAGATGTGCTCGTGGTTGTTGACGGGCTCTTTACATGGACAAGCTTTGGCTTGACGTCTTCACCCAAGCGCTCGCGGCGCGGGACATGATGAGACAGGGGCTGGAAGAAGCATGAAGGAATCCACACTGATGCTTGCCCTCAGGTGTTTGGTTAGGCCGAGAGGGAAGAAGATTTTATTTAATGTGCTGATAAGCCCGAGTGTGGACTTTACACCTGGCACTAGGCTTTTGGCAAGGTGTGTGCATCTGAGAAGAAATTACTCAAATTGTTCAGTGCTGGAGGCTGTGAGCTTCACTCCTGAAAACAAAGACCACAGTGTGATGGTTCAGCTAAGGGGAAAATGAAAACTTATGGGGTTTTTATCCCCTTTCTTAATAAGGTAAAAATATTCCAACCCCCTAGTTTTATAGTGTTAAAGCTTCTGATTTCATTGGTGTAGTCTGGCTAAATTACATTTTTATGGACAAATACTAGTGTCATTACTTCATCTGCTGGGTGAACAGTGAATTTGTCATGTTTGGAATGTTTCCTGCAGAGTCTGCTGGGGGAGGACTGGTCTCCCTGTCCCACTTTCTGTCTTATTACAGCCCCAAGGCAGGTATTTCTCTCTCTTTTGATGAATGATGAACAGGATATTGTTTCAGCTCTGTTATTATCATTTTTAATCGTGCCTTCTAATTCGTGCCGAATCCTACTCATGGAAATGCAAGTAGGAATTTGCAGGAGTTGTCTGAAGATGCTAACAAGACTGTTGCCTTGTTAAATGTGCTATTGGCATGTGTCGAAAGCCGTGTCTGTGCCTAATCAGAGGAGCTTTTTGACCTGGGCTGGTCTCTTCTCAACTGTTACTGAAAAATTTGGCAGTGTATTTGGCAGTAAATTGGTAAAGTTACATCCTCTTATAAACAAAAACAAAATAAAAGAGGAAAAAGAAAAGCTTGAATTATCACAAATACAGAAAAATCATAAATGAACCGTGATACAGACTGGATGAATAAACTCCAGAGGAGTTTACACCTGCACTTCTTCATGTTGTCCCCAAGTGTGGGAGGAAACATAGGGGTGGGACAACCCCATGGGGTAGCTGCCTGTAACAGGTGAGACGGATCTGAATTGAGACCACCACACAAGTGATTTTGGAATTAAACTGACATTAAAAGAGAGGTAGCAGAGGTGGAAATGGATGGAGATGGCACTCGGCAATAGGCATCAGGGGTTGTACATGATTGTAATGAGCCCAGGCTGGGGTTGATGGCACTGGGAAGATAAAAGAGTGAAAAGGTGTATGATGGTCTATCCATTGTGGTTTATAATGCAGGAGAGAAAAAACCTCATGGGATGGGTACGGGGGTAAGATAGGTGAGGAGGTGTGAGATCTTGGCAGTACCAAAGTGTGGACAAATCAGTAAAACGTGAAATTCTGTGGCTGTTATAGAAAAGGTTGCACTTACAACCTTTGTGTTGGTGTCCCCTCCTCTCGTTGCCCTGCAAACTGCTTTGTGACTTGAAATCCAGTGGTGGCTGTATTTTACAGGTTTTCAGGATTGTAAGTCATTAGATCATCTTTGGATTACTACCATTCCCACGATGCAGCTTCAACAGCAGTTGCTTCATTTAAACATGAAAATAAAGTAAAATCTAATTTAATTATAATTTAAAAGCCACATTCAAAGTCATAGTTTGTTGAGCTCTTGAATACCGAACTGCTCTGTAAATATAAAATATTAGGATTATTTTTTCAGGTTGCTCTTTAAAAAGGCTGCATGGATTTGTTGAAATATTTAACTGTTCATGAAAGAAAAACACTGATACTGTCAGAACTTCAGCTGAGTGAAGAACTCGACATGACAGTATTAGTTGGAATAATGTTAGTTGTTACCATTTTGACAAGATGCTTCTGAAAGGAAAACATTATATACATTTGGGGATTTTTAACCACAGTCATAAATTAGGTGATCACAACAGTTGCTATTAGGTTGTATTCTGCCTTTACAAGTGAATATGCGTGTGTTGGTTGATGTTTCATTTGTTATTTACTAGGGAGTTACGGCAGTAATTCTTCCTGATCCAAACGTTGATTTTGAGGTTGCTTAGCAGAATGAACAGACAACATCCAATGGTTTGTGTGTCACAGCAGTGAGCATGGTCCTGACGGAGGGACATCTCCCCTCCTGGCATGGGATCACACGTGATGACAAACTCCATCACTGGGCGAGGTGGGCCAGAAGGCTGAGTGAGGTCCAACAGAGATGTGACCTGAGGCTGATGGTCCAGCACAGAGCATTGAAACTCTGGGAGCAGGAGCATCTCTGCTACCCTGAGAGCCTGTGCATGGGTATGGGCAGTCAGCTGTGTCTGGCAGGGGAGGCAGAACGCCATGGTCCTTCCAATAACTCCACACCTGCATTCCTCAGCAGAGTGAGCGTGCTGTGTAAGGAAAGGGGGAGAAGTGTAGAAAGGTAAGAGGGTTTTTAAAGGTTGACATAATCTTTTCCATTTTACTTTAAAGGCAGAGCTGTTCTCAGCAAAGGAAATTTGGGGGATGAAAGACATGCAGTCAGGTCACAATAACAACAGCAGTAATAACTCCCACTGTGTGCTTTATGGCATGGCTGGGTGCGCTGGTGAGTTAAAGCCACCGCAGCTGGGAGAGGACATCATCCCTGTGGGAGAGGTGCTTTCTGCCAGGCGTACGGCAAACCCTTGGCAGAGCCTACTGGAGAGCCCAGGCCAAGGGTGCTGGACCATTGTCTCTGGGTATTGTGAAGCAGCCGAGTGGTGGGAGCTGTGCACAGTGCAAAGGGTGATGTCTCTGGGCGTGAAAATTGATGCAGTCTCTGGAAATGGCCAGAACAATAAAAAATTTACCACTTGTCTGTGAGAAGTCTCAAGCTGTTTTTCACATGCTCTTGGAGCCTCGTTCTTTTAGGGCACGCTGAAGAGAATTTCAGCAAAAATTTGAGCTCCTCATTGTTCTGTTTCCCGGTGTGTTTTTCAAACCAAAATAAGGCCTCTCCTCTCTTTGTTCAGACACGCACGAAGCTTTTGCTTACGCCTGCACTGTGTGAGGAACACTGCAAGCGAAATCCAAGATTGATGTTGTACAACTCTGGCTGCTCTGACTTTTTCTGCTCCGTGGGGCTGATGAAACCCACGCTGTGTCAGCCTGACAACAGGCTTTGCTTTAAAGACAAACTGGTCTTAAAGCCCTGTTGATAATTTCATGTTTTAAAACAAGAGTGTTCATGTTGCCTGCCTTAGCCCTGGGCTTGCTGGATGTTCCTGTCTCTTTTAACCCTCTGATAGAAGTGTGATTTGAAAGGATAGATTTTAACTGCTTCTGATTGTGATTGTTTTGGGTTTTTTTCCCCCTACTGTTTTCACTGATATCAGTGGGCTTTGTATCAAGCCAAATAAGCCAGTCTTGCTTGCTTTCTTTTCCCCGGCTTGCTGCCATATGAGGAAGGAGTGTGCAGATGAGTTTACGCTGTAGAGGTGTTGTGTGAAGATGAATTTTAGCTAAAATGCAGATTGGACAGAAGCTGAAGCTATGCTGTAGAGCTATCCAAAGAAACAGATGGGATAACATCAGTGGGAGCTTTGCCTGCCGGAGAAACTGTGCCATTACTTCAAATCAGAGGTGAAGGTGGTGAAGCCAAGGACAAAGAGTTTGAATAGACCTGATTAGTTCCTCTAAAGATTTTAAAAAGACGTTGCCTTTTACTTTTTACTACTTGCTGGTCTTGGTAAGTAGGAGGGCTTGGGTGGTAAAGGCTTTGCTGTGGGTAGGAGGCTGCCTGATTCTGGTATCTGTGTCAAAGTTTCAACCTTTAGAACAGAAATTCGTGAATAGCCAGTATTAAATGTTTAATTTTATGAGAAAGCATTCAGGGACAGCAGGGAACATATGGAGTCTGGTTCCCTGCTGTCTCACTGTATGCTGGTTGCTGATACTGGTCCACAAACCAAAGCAGAGGTGGATGTTTGGGCCCATCAGTTTGCAGTGATGAAGCATGTGACACAGCAGCAGAAAGAAATGCCTCAAGTTTATATAAAAGGCTTCTAAATTTGAGGATGGATGGAGTTTAGAAAGTGGCTGTGGAGGTTAGTCCCTCACTCTCGTCTGCGTGAGCAGATCCCTGTGGACTCTGTTCACTTGTGAGGGCCAGGAGCTCCAGCTGCCCTTTGAGCTCTTGGCCAGTGAGATGACTTCTTCAAGTAGCATTGGGCTGATAGGAAATGCTATACATGGAGACTCCTGCTGTACAGGAGCATTGAATAATATGAAGGTTTGTTGGCTAATGCCTACTGATAAAAGATGCCAAAATTTGTAAGGCATGAGTTCATCAGCACCGGTAATGCTGGTCTGGTCCATAAGCTATTCTGCTACTCTGCCTGAAAGGCTCCTGTTCTTTATCAAGCGTCCTTGCCAGGGATGGTCTTTATCTCTTAGTGTTTAATGAAGTGATCCTTGTAGCCTTAAAACGTTTTCTCATTTGGCAGAGTTTGGGACGAGGGCATTGTCCCCAACTTGCTGTGGGTGCTACCTTGGCGTGTATAAATAATCTAACAAGCGGTGATTTGAGGGGTGTGTACGTATGTACGTATAAATGGAACATGACAGTTCAGCAGCACTCCTGAATTGGCTATAAACAACATGCAGTGCTTCATATTATGCAGAAAGGAAACCAAACTGACGTGCAGCTGGTAGAAGCTGCTCAGCTCCTGGCTCACATATATATAGTGTATGACATTAATTAGTAGAGGCGTTTTGCCTACACCTGCTCAGTTGTTTCTGATCTTTTGAAAGAGCAGCCAGCACTCAACCCTTACTCCTCCACGCCATGGAGAAAATCGTGGAATTAGCAGTGTTTTCCTTCCAGCATTTCATGGACCCATAAGCAATTGCTTATTGCTGGAGAAAGGAAGTGAAGGTTTGGCTTGGCCCGGGTGTAGAAAGCTACCTTGAAGGAGGAAATTCCTGTGGGGACTCTGACATCTGTTTGGTTAGACCCCTCCTACACCACTCCACCTAGGGGTATGGAGACCAAGCGTAGTTTCAAATCGAGTCCTTTGTATGAACTTGGATAATGCTGGATTTATAGGGAAACCTGAATTGCAATTCCTCATGGCTTGGCTGCTCCTGGAACTCTCCTCAAAAGAGCTCTCTAATTCAGAGAGCAATAATTAATCCAGCCTCTGAGTGCTCGTGAACTGAGGCCAGATTTGCAGCTTGTGTAGGTGGGATCTTTCATGAAGGACAGTGATCCTTGTGTCTCTCCTTCCAAATGGCTTCCTTTGCTGTCAGCTAGAGCAGGATAGAAACTTGAAAGGCCTTCATTCACTGGAGGGTGAGAGATTGATAAGGATTTAATCTTTCTTTTAATGGTTGATATTTAGCCCAAATAGGTAGTGATCAGAGATTGATATCCCGTGGTTGGCCCAGTGGCTTTAGTAAGTGCCTTCACCCGGTGGTAGGTATCCAACACCACCAAAAAACATCATCAGAGCCAGCAATAATGGTATGCATGTGTACAGTCTCAACAGGGGTGCCAAAAATTGAGTGCAGAAACAGAGCAGCTTGCACGGGTAGAGTTATTTCCTCAAGCTGTGGGTGAAATGGCCGTCAGTGCCACTTCTGAGAAGAAACTGTATTTCAGCTTTGAGGTGGCACGGGGTGTGCTGGGCCCTGTGGGAAGCTGGAGATGTACCTGACAGGTTTCACCGCCCAGTCTGCTCCAGGCAGTGGTTAAGTCACCTTAGAAGCTACCACATTTTCTGTTGAGGCAGTTTTGGTAATTCCATGAAGGAGGGTCTGAGGAGTGTGAGGGGGCTCTGGGTGTCCCAGGGATGGGTGACACCACACAAGACTTGCCTGTGGATCAGTTGGTGGTGTGAGGTACGGTCACCTTAGAAGCTACCACATTTTCTGTTGGAGCAGTTTTGTCCCAGGGATGGGTGACACCGCACAAAACTTGCCTGTGGGTCAGTTGGTGGTGTGAGGTACATGCTGGGCAGACATGCATCTGTGTGAAAAGTACCTGCCAGGGATATCCTCAGACATGACACGTTGGATGGGATACATGCAGTTAATTTGGGGACGGAGCCATGTAGAAACACATTTTTCCATCAGCAGCGCTGCTCCCTCAGCTTGGTGGCCATCAGGGACCTCCTGTGTCAGGCACATGGCTCAGTGGAAATGGTGGGAGAGCACTGTGTGCTGAAATACAGGGAGAAATATTTCATTCCAAGTGTATGATGAAAAGGCCGTGATTGATGAGAGTCAGTCTTGCAAGTTTGGGACGCTAAGCCAAAGACAAGGCAAGAGCCTGTGATTACAGTCTGGCCTAAAACGCTGTAGGATGCTTTTGAGACCCATAATTTACAGGATAATCAGCATTTGCCAAAGGAACAGATGTTGCACGATCAGAAAGAAGGTGGTTGGGAATGGGCAGTGTTTTCACCCAATGGGGTCCAGCTTGCTGCTGAAGGCTTCCCACGCTCGGAAATAAGGCAAAATAAGCAACTAGAGCTGAACGTGCTGTGCTGACCAGGGCAAGCAAAGAAGGCATGGCAGGTCTGTGTTTTCAGTTAAGCAGAGAGACAGCTGGAGCTGCTTCATTTTTTATTCAGGGATGACTGAATACACAGAACCTCTACCAGGGACTATTGATCCAGAACGGTTACTGGTGCCCTGAGAGGCATTGGTTGAAGGACCCCTCTGTAGCTTCACAGTGGCAGCCATCAAGACGATTCCACAGGAGTCAGTAACATTTCAAAACTGCTATTAAAGACTCTGATAAATGTGTCTAATTAAAAATTGTGGAAAAGAATTGGGTAACTTTTTCTTCCCTCTCCTCCTCTCCCCGCTTTATTGAGCATCTCTCCCCGTTGTCCCCAGAACTCGTGTTTGGTCCTGCATTTGCTATTCAGCTTTTATTTTCCTGGGCTGCACTTGAATCATACATTTGCAAGGAGAGGAAACAAGCACATTCAAAAGGAGAAAATAAGAGTAGTTTTCATTTTTTTGGAAATGAATCGAATGCCTTATCCAAAGCCCATTGAATTCCATGTGAGTTTCCCCCCTGACTTCAATGGGCTTTGGTTCTGGCTTTTAGCTCTCATGAAAGGTCCTGAACTGTCTGTGCTGGGGTGACAAGGAGGCTTGGATAGACAATTACCAGAGCTCTTCTCGGCCCCTGGCACAGCCAGGTTGCTAAGGAGACTTGGCCTCAGGATGGGCCCCCGAGTTCACCCCTTCCGGGGTTATTGTCTCCTCTCCCTGCCAAGGCACTCCAGTAGCGGCAGAGCCACTCTTTCCGTCACAATACGCTCTACTTTGGCCTCTGGCAGCAGCAAATCCTGCCCTACATCTTCCCTGTTCTTGGCGAGCAGTCCTCTCTTCCCGCAGTTTTTCCATCCCTGCACCCCCTGCACTAGGGCCCGAGTGGTGGGATTGCGTTTTCTGGGTTCTGCTGGCTTGCTTTTTCAGTCCCTGTTGACCACATCTTCACCTTGTGCATTGGTCTCATGACTTTCCTGTCTCTCTCATCTCAGAGCTCCCTCTGTTTCGGCTGCAACTGCTCAACAAAAAAGAGATTGGAGGAGATAAAGCCAGGGATGGGAGAGGGATGAGTCCCTTTTGTAGCAACTGCCTGTCCAGGGACTTAAACTTCCAAAGGAGGAGTCTTAGGACCCTTGTGAAGTATGCAGACCCAGTAGTCATTTCCAGAAAGTTCTTCCAGTCTCTTCTCCCTCCATCATCTGTGGCAGGATGGCCTCCCACCCATCTCTAGGTGTCCTCCAGGGCTGGGAGCTTCCTGGGCAGCTCCTTCCATTGTGCCAGTTTTTCAGAAACTTGGAATTTTCCAGCTTTCCTGGATTCTTTGCAATTTTCTCTCTTGGAGAAAGGTATTCTGAAGTTTTAACATTAACAGGCTAAATGACAGTTTCTTCTAAGCCATTGGACAGGTCTCTTTGTCAGTCGTCTTCAGATAGCAAGTCTGTTTGCCTATAGATAAGGAACCAGAATTGCTCAAGCAATTCTGAATTCTGCTCAAGCAAAACGCTCAATCCCTGGGCACTTTTATGGTGGTGTAAAATTTAGATGTTTGTAGCCTTGAGTATGATATTCCTCACGTGAGCAATCATTTTCACTCTGCCTTTGTAGATAATTGACTCCTCAAACAGGGTTGATGTTGGGTTTGTATCTAAACAGCAAGTTGGAGAAAGAAAGCTGGTGTCTGTCTCTTAAGGTGGGATCCAGCATTAAACGTGCCTTGTCTTTAAAATTAGAAAGTTAGACTTTGAGAAGAACTAGAATAAAAATGAAAGATAACAGGTGGGGGTTTACATGTAATTATAAGTTTGGCTCAATTACTTTTAGATCAATATACAGAAAAAAATTTAAAAATTTTCTAAACATCCATTACATTTGCTTTTAAACTTCTATTACGCTTCAGTTGACCCAGGAAGGTCTGTTAAAATAAGCAGGGCATATCTATGAAAAACCTTGTAGATCTGTATGTAGTTCACTGAGTAACTAATATTTATGGTAATAAAATTAGTATCTACTACTTTATATGGTCCTTATGATGTAGTGTTTGGTACACTTGAGGACAGCTAATCTACAGGGAGATTTTCTGTATTATAGCATATGCTGTTGACTTGTTTTTGAATCATGTTAGGAATGAGAGTGAAACACTAGCATTTCAGTGGTCAAGTAGTAAAGATTTATTTCTTGAGGTTCTGATTCAATTCAATATTAATGAGCAAGGGGAATATTGAAATCAGTAAGTCTATGGAGCTATGAGATTGGTTGCCAACTTGTTTTGTACAAAGATATTTTTTGTCTGAGTTAAATAACTAGAGATGTATGTGATCACTATAGGTTAGTGATGATCCTGGTTGTTAGGTTATCTAAGGCTCTTTTTTAAAGGTAACTTTTGGCTTTTGCTAGTCTTTAGTAAAAAAGAACACACCGTTTCCATCTAATATTAGTGTAGCCAGTTGTTTGAGTGATGATTTCTGCTTACAAATGCACGGCTTGTATTTTAAATGCTAAATAGTGACATGAGATTTATGAACATGATTTTGACAGTACCTTATGCTTAAGTGGAATTCTTAGGTGTGGTTTGCAGGGATAGACAGGAAAACATCCTGAAATTACTATTTCCAAGAAATGATACTGTGCAGAATTATACTTGGTCACTTGTAATTAGTGGAAGTTTCTTCATGTTTGGTTATTTTCCCCATAATGAGTGTATTTCTTGTGGTCCTTGGACTCCAGGATTGTGATGAAGCCCCAGTGAATTTGCATCATGATGGTTACGTTGCTCTGTGCTGTTTGCCTGCCTGGGTGTAGGAATACTCCCTTCTGCCTCTAGCGGGTCCACCCCTAACCTGTATATACTCCCTTTTGCTGGAGTCAGGGAGCTGATGAACACTAACCATAACTCCATATGTTGGAGGGCAAATAGAGTTTGTTTTTTAACACATTTACCCTTAGAGAAGAAATTTCACAAATGGCTATACATACACACCTATGCATATGCACGTGCTTTATTTAATATTTTTTTAAAAGGAATTTGTGACCAAGAATGTAATAACTTTGCTTTTACTTCTTTGCTCTGCCTACTCTTTTTTGGTAGAGGAAACGTTTGACAGTCATCAATAAAAGATTAAATCATTGATGGCTATCGGGATAAACTAAACACATTTCGTGTGTTGATGCTGGCATAGTAGGAACTTTTCCAAGATGTTTCAGGCCTCATTCTCTGGTTTGTTTAAGGGCAGAGAATAAGGTCACAAAGGAAATCAAACCCTGATGTGGAGAAATGAAACATGAGGCCTACTGACTTCTAAAAACCATTTTAAATAACATTCTCTAAGGTTTCATTTTATACTGAAGGCAGCTGTAATAAGTTTTGGAAGATGGTGTAAGGTTTCTATTAAAGAGAGATTTTTTGCTTGCTGTTTTTGTACCCAAATGAAGGAGGGAGAGAGATGGAATTAGAGCTTATTTAGCATAAGGTGAGAAACTAAAAGTTCTCTCCAGAACTGTAAAAGAGTAATTTATATGTTCTACTGTAATTTACAAATTAAAAAATATTAAACTGTTCCTAGATCTTTGAAAATGACACACGTAGCCATGGAATAATTTAATAAGTGCAACACAAACGCACTTTTGCCACAAGTAAAATAAGACTGCTGCTTTGTAGTATGCTGCCAGCGTAGCCTCAGCAAGTAAATTCCCAGTAGATGTTTGCCGCATGCCAAATATATTGGACTGTATAAAGATCCCATTGTTCCATGGGCAGCATTATTTGCTATTACACTCGCAATGTTTGCTTGTGAAACAATTTATTGGAAACGAGTATGTTTAAGAAGGAACGCTTGATTTGAAATTCAGTTGATTTGGCTCATAACGTCAAAGCTTTTACAGCGTACAGCCTCTAAAAATAAATATTTAGGTCTGCTGGTTTTTGACTTATCTTCAAAAGAATTCCTGGAGCAGGGGAGAATGGACAGCTTGAGCTGGGGATGGGCAATGGGCTTTTTCACTTCTAATTCATATGTTGAAAGTATATGTAGGTCAGTATTAACTTTACATTCTTATAAAGAGAAAGGGGCAGAGTTAAGTTGGCACGAGGAGGGCGGTGAGTTCCCAGCCAGGCTGATGAAACTGCAGCTCTCAGAAGGTTTTCTGGGGAGGGTGGTATTGTCCACCCTGCTCACTGGATAATAAAGAAATTTGGTAACCAGGGTTGTCATTTTGAGGGCTTTCTCTTTTGTGATGTTTGAATGAAAAGTTTGTATGCTTTGCCCACTTGCCTTTTCCAGCAAAAACTAGGCTGTTGGTGGCCCAGGAGGCTGGGGAGCTGGGCTCGTGCCCTGCCCACCACTCAGAAGATGTCAACAGCTTTTAGTCAGGCTTAGTGAGGGTGGTGGAAGGCCACCCTGCTGTCACAGCCGAGGGCAAGGCCCCCATCGATGCTCTGCCCAAAGGCTCTGCATACTGCAGAAAATTTGGCTTTCTGGGTACCCAGAGGGTACAGGGTGCAGTCAGTGTTTCTGGTGATCTAAGTTTGACCACGAACATTTGGTAAGTGCTGAAGCAAGTCCATTGGTTGACATTAAATACTTTGCAGTTTTCTGGAGAACCCTCTATTTCCTGTGTCTTGCTCAGAATAAGAAAGAACTGGTATTTCTGCTGCTGTGTCTGGGTGAAGTAGAGAGGATCTATCATGGTAGTACTGGACAGAGTGCTTTGAAAGGTCAAGCCCTCTGGTATGGGCATCCTGCGTGGGGTGTTTCAGTGCTGAGGCTTCTGCTGCTAGTTTTGAAAAATTACTTTTGGTTTACTTTAATATGTTAATCAATTTTAAAAATTAATCAATAGTCTTTCTTCCTATTTTGTGGTGGTTTAGTCCAGTCGGAATGTTTCAAAACTCAGACATACTTATTACAATAGCTTAAAAAAAAAGAAAAAAAGATATTCTATCTAATTCTTTCTATGGACTATGAAAAATGCTTAAAGTTTTTAAGCAAGGTTTCTCCCCTCCCCCCCCCCAAATAGGGATTCTTTATCTTACAAGTGTAGTGCTCAAGTCGTCTCCTTTGAACTGCAGTTTTTGTTATACGTTTTGGCTGCAGTGTTATTTCGGAGGAGTCAGCCAACAGGCTTACAGGGCTTTTTGGCTGGAGTTCACTTACAGTTTTCTTGGCAGCTCTGCTTATTTATGCATCTTTATTCCTCTTTCTCTCTCTCTCGTGCTCTTTCTCGCTCCCCCTCCCCACCCGACCAGAGCGATCCCCGCACAGACCCATCCTCCAGGCTGGCCTCCCAGCAAACGCCTCTGCAGTCGTCGGAGGTGACGTCGAGTTTGTCTGCAAAGTCTACAGTGATGCTCAACCTCACATCCAGTGGATAAAACATGTAGAGAAGAATGGCAGTAAATACGGACCAGATGGACTGCCCTATCTCCAGGTTTTAAAGGTGAGGCTTTACAGATGCCGGCGATGGTGATGACTTCTTTAAAGCCTCCAATTTATTTGATGTAAATCCAAGAACTTTGAGAACTGAACTTCTTTTGAGAATGGAAGTGTTTATGTTACAAATGAAATAATGAGTTAGATAAACATTTGATTCTCTAATGCTAATTGTGCAGCTTATAAACACTTTTGCTCTTTTTTTTACTTCAGTGAAGTCCTTTATCTCTAAATGTTTCAGGCGTGACTTATTCAGAAAAAATGAAAACCCTCTCAAAGAACATCATTGACATTTACATTTTGATAGAGCACATCCAAAACATACCTGGGAGAATCTACTCCATTTCTTTCACATTTCTTTATTTCGAAGTAACATGGCACCTGCTGCCAAAGCCTGTTGGCAGGGTTGGATTTGCTGGATGCTGAGCCTGCAGAGATGTCAATTTTTTTGCTGGTGTGTGGTGGTGTATAGGTGGTGTCATTCCCACTGGCAGGCGTTTTGACCAAGCCTGACCAAGGAAACCCCAAAACTTTCCAAGCTCAGCATGTTGGCAGGCAGCTTTATACCATCATGTTCCATGCAGCTGGTACACCAGCCCAGGTGCTTTTCTTTTTTAAACTTTCCAAGCTCAGCATGTTGGCAGGCATCTTTATACCATCATGTTCCACGCAGCTGGTGCACCAGCCCAGGTGCTTTTTTTTTTTTTCCCCCCTGATGATGCTGTTTTCTAACTCATCATGTGATGCTTCGTCTTTAAAAAAAACACCTAACAAAGACCCCAAACAACCCCCAAACCCTCAATGTTTTGACACTGATACCTGTATGAAGTGGAAGGCATATTCTTTTGTCGTGTTGGTGGTGGGACCGTAGACAGATCGGTGTCCGTTTTGGGCAGCAGTGACGTTGTTCTCCTGTGTTATTGGTCTCTATTCTAGCATTCGGGGATAAATAGTTCCAATGCTGAAGTGCTGACACTGTACAATGTGACAGAGGCGGACGCTGGAGAATATATTTGTAAGGTCTCCAATTATATAGGGGAGGCCAACCAGTCTGCCTGGCTCTCTGTTCTGCCGAGTAAACAAGGTAACAATGTTTTTTAAAGCAAGCTGGATGTAGAAGCTGGAAAAAATGGTGCTTTGGGAGACTGCAGGCAGCTTGTAGGATAACTCTTTGGCCTTGTGGTATATGTGTAATCCTCCTTCGGTGATGCAACTGGTATTACACCAGCAGCCATGGAAAAATTCCCACAGTATTCCCTGTGTACCATAAGCACTGATTTCTGATGCTGATCTTTCCATTTTCTCTTGTGTTTGATGTCTTTGTGTCTGTGTGTTTACGTCTAGTTTTGTTGTTAATTCTGCATACTTTGCAGTTCATATATAGCATACGCATTGAATAATGCAATTACGACCTAATTAGTGTATATTTATATATATACATATGTATATATATACAAAAAGCTCACATATGTACTCACTGAAGCATAAGTCAGGTCAGTTTAGTCTTCTGTAACTTCCCTCATCACCTGTGACTGTGCAGGGTGGGAGGGTTTTCTGTTGCTGTTCACCCCTTATTAACTGGTAATAACCCATCAATAGCAATAAAAACTGGCAACAATGTGACTACAGCTCACAACTAAATTTACTTTAAAATGACCCAGTAAAAAATGTGTTTATGCCCTCATCGTGTATTTCAAAGTAACATTTTTGAATGGAAAAAGAGACAAAAAGCAGCAAACGATGGATGATTTCTCTAAATCTCCGTCATCAAGACCTTGATGCTGGTGTCCTGCTGCACCCATCTTGGGACAGCTGGAAAGTTGCAGCTCTAAGATTTACTCTGTTTGTATGAGTTTAGATAATCACTGATACGCTGATTGGTTTGGTGCATAATGACTTGTCAAGCCAGAGATTTAGCAGGTCTGGAAGGAGAACAGAATAAAAACCTTCCAGATTATTAATTTTTTTTAACTCTCTAAAATTTAGAAAAATGTATTTTATTTTCATCTCCTGGTTTTTTCAACTTTTGAGGTCCAGTTTTTCTCCACATCTCTGAGCTGCAAATGATCTATTTTGAACAAGTCCTGAGCTACCATCCTACTCTCTCCACTGTGCTTCTAAGCAAGGCACCGAATATTACCAGACTTCAGATTAAACTGAAGTTTGGCAACACTGCCCAATGTATGATATTTGACTGCAGTGCAGTGAAGGATGTAAGGACCATACACTGCTTAAGACAGCTACCAAGTTGTGTCTTTTGGAGCAGAATTTGGTCCTTTTTCTTTTTTAACCTTTGAGAGCATATTTTCATAGTAAATTCTTCCCTCTGAAACAGGTAACTACATGTGAAGGAGGCTGCATTCTGTCCTACTTTGTTTTCTCTTTGTGTTTCTTTCAACTTCCTTTTATTAAAAAAGAAGAAGAAAAAAAAAAAAAAGCCTTGTGGGTTAATTTTTCCATGTCATTTGATTGCATGCATGTTTAGGTGGTGAGTTTAGGTCTGGTGAAGGGTGTTGATTACTTTCTGAGGTGAGCTGGGACCTGTTGGTAAACGCCTTTTAGATGAGGGATTGTGGATGGGGAAGGAGCTTTGCATCTCTACACCTCTGCCTTTACAAAGTGCAAAGCCCTGTGGCTCCATCTCCCTATCCACAAGAATTCTCTCAATGTCTAGCTTTTTTTCTCTTGCTTCCCTCTTTTGTTTTTTTCTAGGCTGCCGGTGTTAACACCACGGACAAAGAAATTGAGGTTCTCTATATACGGAATGTAACTTTTGAGGATGCTGGGGAGTATACATGCTTGGCGGGTAATTCTATTGGGATATCCTTTCACACTGCATGGTTGACAGTTCTGCCAGGTATACACTGCTCTCTTTCTGTGGTTTTTCCTCTTTTTATTTTCCCCTTTGTTGATTGCTGCAGAATTAGCACGGCTTCTGTCTCAGAAAAGGATTTTTACAATGATTTACTTTAAACATGGTTGTCTCAAGCCAATGAATTGTCTTGTCATGTATTTGCAACTCCAAAAACCTAACAACAAAAAAAGGTGGGGGGAATGCCTATTGAATTCAATTGAAATATTTTTACACAACAAAAAAAGGTGGGGGGAATGCCTATTGCACTCAATTGAAATATTTTTACATCTGTTAAATGTTCACCAGAAATGCTAAGGAGCTGCATTTCCTTAGCACTTCAGTGAGAAGTCAGCACAATAATCATTGTAAACTTTTTCAAGAGGAGGAAATTCAAAGTTTCTTATGAAGCTTTGGGACTAATTTGGCCACAATTATGTACTGGCTCATCAGAATCCCTGAGCTATTTAGTGTGCTTAAATTCACATTTACCTAGTGTCCAAATCCATCCTGGAAATTCTAATTGTGATGCCAACAGACCGTGTACAGAAGCAGTGCCTTCCATATCTTGGGAATCGGCTCCGTGCATCTTTAAACATTGCATGCTCTGAGAAAACAGGTAGTCGTTTGCTTTTACTGCAAAGCATGTCTCGCTGTTCTGGGGTTGATGATGTTTCTGTCCTTAAAAGAAACAAACATCAATGCGCTTTATTGCCTGAAAATTGTTATCAGCTGTTAGAAGATGTAACTGTAGTTGGTTTTGACACTAGTCAAATTTTCTCATTTATAACTGTTGGCAGCTGCCTTAGGAGTTCCTTTGAAAAAAAAACGTGAACCACCTGAGGTTTGCTGGGTCATCTTGTGCTTACCATTTATTAATTGTTAATCCTAAGTAAAAGGTACAAAACCTGCATGTGCATATTGCTGAGGTTCACATTGTGGGAGTGAAGCGTTCCCACTTTCTGCAGATAATTTCTTACCCTTTATTAAAAAATGCTGAACGAGGCAACTTTATTACATCTCCCTCTTATGTGAACACTGAGCCTGCGTGGTCTGTCACTGAGCAGGCAAAACGAGCTTGCTTCTGCTAGCAGTGGTTGCATTTTGCAAGTGCTTGAATGGCATTTTTTATTATTTTTTTTTTAACCAATTTTCTTGAATGAGATATTTTTACAAGCCTAGAATGAGGCACAATAAAATTTTGGCTTGACCGTGCATTGCTTGCGGAGTGACCGCTGATTGCTGTGGAATGCTGTTTATCCCAGGGGGGGTTGAGTCCCAGATAAGGGATTAGGGACAGTGTTTGCACATATAACTGTCTTGAAGATAATTTCAAAAGGGTTTCAATCAGAGCAGCAGCTCTGGAGAACCACTCCCACTAAAATCTAACCTCTTAGACTGGTAACCGCGGATGAGGTTGCTTGACATAGGCAGTCCTCGCAGAAGAGGACTCATTAATTAATGTAATGCTACCAATTCAACTTTTGCTTGCCTTATGCTTTTTAATCTGATGCTGGGCTCTTCAAAGGACCTCAGGGGAGTCGGGCACCCGGCATGAACCACAGCGAGTTAAGCATCCGGGTCCTCAAAACGCTTGAAATCCCTACCCTGAATTTAGAAACATGATGAGGGACCCGTTCATCCTGCCCTCCCTCTGTATTTTGAGATCCCAGTGAAAAATTTGGATAAACAGGCAATGCAGACTCAAGCCCAAACATCTTTTTGCAAATTTAGACACTTTTCTTTTAGGCTAGTTAATTCAATATTTTATCTTTAGATATGTCTTTATGTGGTTAAAAAGAATTACAGTGCTTTTGAAGTTTGACTTGAGCAACAAAATGAACCTGATCCTAGTTTGGACACCTCAGATTTTTCTTTTCCCCTCATGTTATGCTTGATCACCCAATATTTCAAAGTATATGTATGTACCTATCTAGGCAGGCACATGTATATGTCTGTATATGTATACATGCATGCACAAACTCTCACTCAGTGGCAAACTGAGAAGTCAAAGCAGTGATCTAGAGAGAGGAATTACTCTCAGATTGCAAGATGGCCTAAACACCCACAGTATTCTGTATGTCATGCAGCCACCTTGAGAATTGTGGATATTTTACCATTTTATGTTGTTCCAAGCACTGTACTGAACTATGCTTGTACCGTGTGCTAAATCTGTGGCATGATTGTTCCCTCCTAAAAACTTCCAATCCAGCTCCTGAGAAAGAAAAAGAATACCCGACGTCTCCAGACTACGTGGAAATAGCAATTTACTGCATAGGGGTCTTCTTAATTATCTGCATGGTGCTGACTGTCATCCTGTGTCGCATGAAGAACACCACCAAGAAGCCGGATTTCAGCAGCCAGCCCGCTGTCCATAAGCTGACAAAACGAATCCCTCTGCGCAGACAGGTAACAGAAAGTAGATAAAGAGTTAAAAAAACCTTTTACCAAACCACCAAGCCAGCCCGTCCTTCCCCTGAATGCTTTGGCAAGGGGAATAAATAAGCATTAAACCAAATAGCAGTAGGGGTGGGATTTAATCCGGCACCTGGGGAGACCGGCATGGGAGGAAGAAAGTGCGTCTTGACACAGCAGTGTGTGTCTAGAGGCAAGGAAATTAGGGCAGGGATTTCAGAGGAGAAATGTGAAAAATGGAATATGGTCTGTATAGGGGGGAAAAAAAAAATGTATTTGAAGTATTTTGGGGCCTGATCCCACAGCTCGTTGAAGTCAATGGAAAAATTTTTACTGACTTAATGGACTTTGGAAAGGAATCCTATTTAATTGCGTATTTATAATGTTTCTAAGGTGACTATTATTGCAGTAACTAAGTACCAGATACAGAGAGGTATTTTCCAGGAAGAATTTTGAAGACTGAGGGGAGGGAATTTCATAGCCAAGCATCCTGAACCACCCCAAAATAGAAAAAAGACTGTAATAAAGTAAAAATAGGGGAGATACTACATCAGGTCTTGAACAGTTTGATTAAGATGCTGATGCTTTTGAGTGAGGAACAAAAGCAAATGCCAGATTTAGAATGCACACAACAGCATCACATAAAATATATTTCACAATAGCTTGTGGCTGGCAACGGGTGTTTCTGGAGAGGGCAATACCACAAGCAGCAAACCAGTTGAACATGTAACAGGCCTTTGGCTTTGTCAGAGGCCATCGCTTGCCAAAATAACCTTCATTCCCACATACTACCCTCTCCTGAAAGACTTGTTTCTTTTGAAGCTGGAGTTTAACATGTTGTGATTTTTTTTTTTTTTTTTTCCTTGCAGTAGGTCTTCAGGGTAGACCTCTAAATCCATCAAATTCCTCCCCCCATCCAGGTTTCAGCCCAGGGAGGTGGAGGGGTGTTGGCATCTGAGGCTTTGGTTCACCTTGTTATTCACAATTGGGACCATCTGCAGGGGTTGGATCCAGGGGTTTGGATCTGAGGGTTTAGATCAGGTTCCATCTGCACCACGAACAGGTTTCACAGAACTTCTGCAGGTTGTTTCTACAACCTGTCCAGAATATTATAACTACCAGTGATACACGTAGCTTAAAAATCGTTCTTCGGTGTAAGTGAAATTTTAGAGGTGCAATCGATCAGAGTTAGGGTAGGGCTTGGTCTTGGGATTTGGGGCATTATTACTTTTTTCTGAACCCTTTTTTCAGGGTTTGTGAATCTCCTTGGTTAGAAATGCTGCAGAGAAATCCCCCTGGTAATGCTTTAGCCATCTTCCTCTAAAGTGCAGTATTTTACAAAATCTTGAGGTGGGGGGGCGTGAACTCTGATCTGAAAAATACTCGGTTTGTTTTATGAACAAAAATGTTAATTCTTATTCTGTCTGACTTGGCTAATTCTGGGGGGCTTTGTTGTAATTTTATGATTTTATTCATTTGTTTGAAGAGCACTGGGAAAGAGAGGGACTTTTAACTCAGTATATGAGAGAGACTGATGAGAAGCCCTCAGTTCAATTTACACATCACTGTGGCTAAAATTCTGTGCAGCTTTCTAGACAAAGAAAATGCTTTTCAAGTGTTGTGTACCAAACCAGAGAGAGATACATATCAGCTGCTTAGATAAAAGACATCTATTAGATTTCTGCCTGAATATAAAAACATCGTAATGACTCAGAGATAAGTTGACGGCATAAAAAATACCTAAGGTTTGGTGTGAGCTCAGTTGTGTCAGTTGGAAATGGCTCCTCAGGAGGACAGTGTTATTTCATTGCGTGTGACAGCAGTGCCAACCACTGCCCTCAGTTCAGTTATTTATCATTAAATGATGCAATATGGACCTTCTCCAAAGCTATTGTTTTCACAGAGGGGAAAAAAAAAAAATCTCTGTCTTATAACATGCTTGTCAGATCAGGTTTTATCAGTTTATTTTAGTTTTCTACCCTAGATTTTCTTAGCAAAAATAGCATTTTGCTTTTAAAAGTGGGGAATAATTTTTTGAAAAACAGTATATATTTAAAAGTGTGAATCCTGTTTCAACCCTGAAGCAAAAATTCCACTACTTTCCAGTCTCTCGAGTGCTTTTTTTATTAACAGGATTTTCTCACTGAAGGGCTCTCTGCTTTCATACCTTCATAGACGAGAGTATAACTAATATAAGTGTTAAAAGAAATTTATATTTCTGTTTTGATGACTTCACTGGTCATTTCAGTAATTGTTTGTAGTAGCTTGCAAGGCAGGATGACATGAGTGGTCCCTGAAGACTTGCTCATACACAGTGAAGATTCCTTAATTTTTCAGTTGGCATCTCCTTGGTCTTTAAGGCTGCAGCAGTTGTCCAGTTTCTGCAGCTTTTAAAGCTGGTTTTGGATTTCAGAATCATTGTTGCAAATCAAGAATCAAAAAATAAGTCAGGAGGTGTTTTATTTAATGGGTGTGTGTTTCTGGATTATTCGACTCTGTTTTGTTCTACCGCCAGGCTTACCTTTGTGTTTCAGTTTATTTGTATGTCAGAGGACTGTATTTAAAGCCTGGTGGGGTTTTGTCACTAAACTTCTATTTATCTGTTGAATGAAGATTCTCCCTTGACTTTGTGCTGTGCATGGGAGGAATAAAGACAGTGGCCAAGTTGTGGAGAGGATGGGTGAGAGCGGGCAGGGGAGATGCTCATGGCAGGTATAGACTGTGAGAGCCAGGCAGGGATCTGGGGCTGGGTGCTGGGATTTGTTGGAATTCCAGAGGAATGAGGCCATAGATTGGGGAATTCTTGATATTGTTTTCGAAGCTCTCTGCTGCTGGGTCAAGCTCCCTAAGGATCTGGAGATGAAAATAATCCTGGTTTACGAAGAGGCATTTGCATGGCTGTGATGCCATCTTGTCTGAGCAGGATAAGAGTCTTGCTGAGTAACATATGGTTTGGTTTGCAGGCCTGGATCCTCCTACACTATTTAGTCTGAGCTACTACAGGATTTTATCATTCCCCACATGCAGGCATTTTTTTCCTGCCAAAATGCGGTTCTTTTCACATTCGTAGGAAGGGTCATGACGAAGTCAGGAATTATCAGTTCCCTCCCCCTACAATCCTCAGCCTCACTAGGATCTGGTACCAGGTTTTGGAAATGGAAACTGCTTACAGGGAAATCCAGCAAACGGCTCCCCTTCTTAACATAAAAGCAGAGCCCTGCAGTGCTCTGTAGGTATTAGCCATGTTCTGCGTGGCAGCCCCAGCTCACAAGGGAGGGGGAAGAAGTATTTGTAGGATTGACCATCACAAACCAATTTGCAGCGTAGGCTTTAGGTGACAGGTTCACTGAATCAAAAGGTAAAGAGTAGCCTTTGATAGGATATTGCATCTGTTTTGTAGAACCTTTGTTTTTCTTTTAACAGGCAAAAAGACAGTGCTGCTCTAGTGATTATAGGAGGTCTCATCTCTTGTGACTTGCCCAGTCAAATTCGTGTACAAGTTTTTTTCATCACTACAGCATTTCATTAGGGCTACCACAGTTAATGTATCAAATTTGGACCCCCTCACCTTGGATGTATATATGTGTTTTAAATCAGGGAGGGCTGATTTCTTATGCTTAGTATTTTAAATACATTCCCATTATTTTATATCTGCTGTTTATATACTTTAATAAGTATTTTAGTTTCTTGTGTTATCCTTGAATTTCTGTAGATGGAATCTGTTGACTTCCCTAGTAGGATTTGTTTGCTATTTTGTTGTATAAGTGTTTCAAAAGGAGCACTTTTCTTGAAGGAGCTGTGCTTGTGTTTAAAACGCCAGTACTTATGTTAGGAATCCCCAGTTTCATGTATTTAACCATGCATTTATTTATCATATTTATCATATTTTCCTAGATCCAGTCACTCAGAAGGACCGTTTCTATCAACAGCTAATAGCATTACTTACTTATTATATTTATATACACATATGCATATGACTTCAAATTAACTTTTATAGCAGAGCCTTCAAAAAGACTGACAAATCACTGCGTGGCTGCTAAAATCTCGCAGCATGAGTGCCAGAACTGACAGATCTAGGCTTTGGGATATGGTATAAATCATCAGTGGAGGAAAACACCCTTCATAATCAATTACAGACAATTACACACTGCTCTGCAGCTGATTCTGCCACATGGCATTTAAAGATTCCAGCAAAGATTTGCTTGTTTTAAATGTTCCACTGCTTAGAAATGCTTGCAAAGCATTATCTCAGAGCTGATTAAATACAGTGTTGGCCAAAGGAAAAACATGTTGTTAAAATGGGGATATAATAATGCATTGGTGCATGAAGTTTGAGCACAGTGGGCTTTTTTCCTTCTGAAGTGCAAATATGGAGCTAAAGTTCTACCTGAGGCTGGTACTTTTCCTTGGTTATGGCCTCCTAAAAGCAGAAAAGAAGCACAAAAAAATATTTTATGGTAGGGATCTACCGTCCTGTTGAGGTTAAATTATATCACAATAGTCCTTTTGGTCTTCTGCTCAAGTCAAGCTGACTTCTGCCTTCCTGGCTTTAATTAAACACTCAAAGTGCCTCCTTAGTGTCATGTCATCATTGAAAATAGGCATCACCAACACAGTGAGTAGACCTTGAAGATTTACAATTCACGTACATCAGGTGCCCTCCCTTGTGTCTCTGTCCTGACTCTATTTTGTTACTTTATCTCTCAGAAGCCCACGTTGGTGAGTTGGGTGATTGCCCAAGAAGCTCATGTATTTTGACAAGGTGTCCAGCTGCTGCTTCTTGGCACCTGGTAAACCCAAAAGTGGCCCTGAAGTCTGTATATTGGCCATGTGCACTTACAAGCTTGCTGCAAAAACTCAACCTGGCCTCTGTTATGCCTGTGTTCTATGTACCTTGAATGTTTGCATAACTGAAAGCAAAAAGAGCATCCACGTACTTGAAAGCAGCTCCACATGCTGAAATATAGGGTCCACGGCAGGAGTGTCACTGGTTCTTGAACCTGCATGGTAACAGGTTGGAGAGAGCAAGGCTGCAAGTAGCAAACTGGAAAAAGGCTTTCTATATGCTGTTACTTAAATGTATACATGTAGATTAAAGTTGACCATGTCTACTGACCTTGAAGTAGGTAGGGTTTTCCTCATTGTTTTATAGTGCACTCTAAGGCAATAAAAAAAGATGCTTAAGGGATGAGTTCAAAGGTTAATTCTTTACTATTGCAGAAAAGGTGAAAGGCCATTTTGAAACAGAAGTTCTCCTCCAACCATGGGCCAGCCTGGGTTGGCTTCATCTTTTCTGGACCAGATTTTTATAGCCCTTGAGCTCTTGTAACTCCTTGTGCTGCTCAAGTTAATCAATCAGAAGAATATTCCCTGGGAGTACAGTCCATTTTTCTTCTCCCAGACACTGAGTAGTTCCTCTGGATTTCTCATCATTCCTATCCTCGTTAATGCGCTTTGGTTACTTATGGCATCTCTGGCCAATCATCCAGTTATCGTGTGAAGTAAACATGTGCAATTGTGTTAAAAGGGAAATTGGCAGAGTCTTTCATCTGCTTTTTCTATGCATTATTACTATTTAACTTCAGTGTTTGAAATGCATCACCAGAGTATTTCAGTTTATTGCCAGTTTACATTTATAGGTTTGAACCATGCTAAGACTGCTGAATTGTGAGTGTAAGAGCTAGTGAGAAGATGGAACTCTGGCAGAGATCTGAACAGTATCTAATGCAAATATGGTATTAGTTGGGGGGAAAAAAAAAGTCCCTTATGTTTCAGAAATATTCCAAAATGTTCTGGGGTCTATCTAAATTTTGCAGCTTCACTTCTATGGCTTCTTGCTATCCCAAGAAAACAATGGCTATAATGACAAAGAAAAATGAGAAAGTAAAGGCAACATGAATAAATAAATTGATAAATAAATCAGGACTTGAATAAAGATCTTGGTGGAATGGTTGGTGGGTGGATTTTGGAAAAGACCTTAAGATCATTGAGTCCAGCTGTTAACCTAGCATTGCCAAGTCCACTGCTAAACCATGTATTTAAGCTTCTACATGTCTTAAGATCATTGAGTCCAGCTGTTAACCTAGCATTGCCAAGTCCAAGGGGGGACCATGTATTTAAGCTTCTACATGTCTTCTACAAGTCTTCTAAATACCTCCAGGGATGGTGACTCCACCACTTCACTGGGCAGCCTGTTCCAAGGCTTTTCAACCCTTTTGGTGAAATTTTTTTCCTAATATCCATCCTAAACCTCCCCTGGCACAACTTGAGGCCATTTCCTCTTGTCCTATCGCCTGTTACTTGGGAGAAGAAACCGACCCTGCCTCGCTGCACCCTCCTTTCAGGGAGTTGTAGAGAGTGAGAAAGTCTCCCCTCAGCCTCCTTCTCTCCAGGCTGAACACCCCCAGCTCCCTCAGCCGCTCCTCATAAGACTTATGCTCCAGACTCCTCACCAGATTTGTTGCTCGTCTCTGGACTTGCTCCAGCACCTCAACATCTTTCTTGTAGTGAGAGCTCTGTAGTATGTCTTAATAGTAGTTTTCTGTTTATATCCCAAGTGGTCACCATATTTATTAGGCTAGAGGAATGTGCCAGGTACTTATATGTGCTGAAAGTAAATATAAACATTAACAACGGTTGGATGGACAAGGAGGAAAACAGTCTCCCTCTCTTATTTGAACAAGTAGCCCTATTTGTGCAGTTATACCCTCTTGTTCCACAGATGCTACACCTCCAACGCAGAAGCTGGAGCTTCTGATGCTGAGAAAGGTTTGTTAGTCAGCTGCAAAACCAATTACTAAGATTATTTTTTTGATAGCAGTCCTTAACGTTTTCTTCCTTATGAAACCTCTTTCCAGTCTTTATCTCTGGTCCTAGAAAAATGTGTTGAGAAGCCAACTCAAAGATGAGATGGGTTTGAGGATGTCGACCTGCAAAAAGACCTCTCAAACAAAACAGGTTGTCAGAATCATGATGAGAAATTCATTTGAGCACCTTAGTATTGTCATATCAAAATACGTTGTGTAAGAGCATGACGTGGCTGCAAAAGCCTTTCAGCCCCATTCTGATGAGCTCAAGTAATTCCGAGGGCTGGGACACTGTAATTGTTAATTGGACTTGAAATAAGGGAGCACTAAGTTGCACTTAACAGGTGTCAGAGGGACAAGAGGATTTTGTGTTCATATCCCTGTATGTTGCTGATTTGCACTCTAATGCTATTAGGATATATTTGCTTTTAATTGCTTTTTTTATCTAGTTGTAAAAAGTCTGGAACAAAAGTGTACCCTGGTGGTACTTTACATAAGCAAACTTGGTGTCAAAGTTAACTCAAGGTGATGAGGACAAAGGCCAAGAGTGGTAGTTACTCTACTCGGATGCTCTAGGCTTTCAGCGTGGGGATGGTTGTAAAAAGTCTGGAACAAAAGTGTACCCTGGTGGTACTTTACATAAGCAAACTTGGTGTCAAAGTTAACTCAAGGTGATGAGGACAAAGGCCAAGAGTGGTAGTTACTGGGATGTTCTAGGCTTTCAGCGTGGGGATGCGTTAACTCCAGGTGATGAGGACAAAGGCCAAGAGTGGTAGTTACTCTACTCGGATGCTCTAGGCTTTCAGCGTGGGGATGGTCCGAACAATGCTGGCCAAGAAGAATCTCCTGCCACCTGATGTGAGGACAGGTACCAGCGATGGCATTGTGAAAGAACCTTCATCCTGCCTTGGCCACCAGATTTGGGCTTGGCCAGCACTGTGACAGCCTGAATAGAAGAGGATTCACATTTAAAGGAGGAGACAGAGTGGCAATACAAGGGGTTTTGTTTGGTGTTGCTATTCACTTAAAACTCCGAGGTCAGCAGAGAAGCAGGCTGCTGCTTGCAGGTTTGAGGAAAGAGCCTTATGGAAGATGCACCGTTCACACCAAGACAAGTTTTGTAACGTGGATGGAGTGTGTTTTGGTGTTGAGGCTGATGAGAAATCATACTCCAAAGTAAATTACATTTCAAAGCATTGGACATGAAATAATTTTTATGAGCTCTTCTCCACATTACCTGTGAAATCTTTAATTAAGAATGTAGTTAACTGAAAACTTTAATATCCCCCAATTATTGTCACACTTTTTTGATGCTTTCAATATTGAATGCTTAGAAAATACGTGAGAAAATCCAGCATTTCCTACACAGTAATAGGCATGTGACCTTGATCATTGGTGCTGATGAAAAGTATGTGAGCTATTGAAAAATTAACATTTTTCAATTAAAAATTAAAGATTTCAATTTAATAGTAGCACCAAAAAATAATAAATTGTCTGCTGATTTGGGAAAAGAAGTGGTAACATGGACAACTAGAAATGAGTGGAAAAAGAGAGCTTATTGGTAACCTCTGCTCATGGTATAAGCTGCCCACACAGGTATCTGAGTGTGGTGATATAAATACTCTCAGTTGATTTAAAAAAAAATATTAATTTGATATAGAAGAAGAGGGGAAAGTTTATTTAATTTATCTTCTGAGTGAAGGTATTTTAAAACTTAAATGGTTTTTCACCTATGGAACAGACTTACAGCCTTGGCAGCAATCAGAGTCAGTGTTGTGTTTAAAGGGAGGGTAACTGGGTGAGAACAGTGCACTAGAAACAGGACCCACTTTTTCCTAATACCACTGTTCTGAGCTGGCTTGGTTAGCAGGACCTGCTGTTTTTCGGTTATTGGGTCAAGATTACATCTCTGTCTTTTTTTTCTTCTTTCCTTTTCTGCATCTTGCATTGCAAAACCAGGTGTCAGCCGACTCGAGCTCCTCCATGAATTCCAACACGCCGCTGGTGAGGATAACGACTCGCCTCTCCTCCACCGCCGATGCCCCCATGCTGGCTGGAGTCTCAGAGTACGAATTGCCAGAAGACCCCAAATGGGAATTTCCAAGAGATAAGTATGTATCCTGTTTCCCTTAGCACTACCTACCCGTGTCTGAAAAACATGGCATAGTATGAGAGAAAACATCTTTCCCAGTGTCTCCCAGTTTCTTTACTTAAACGAAACCCTCAATTCTGTGAAACTCTGAAGATGAAGATCCAATTCGATTATCTGAAATCAGTTTTTTTTTTAAATAGAAGCTGCCTGTCACTCTGGTTTTATGTTCAGATTTCGGGTATATTTTCAGACACCCTGCTGAAAAGCAACTCCTCCATAATGGAAGGAGTGAATCTGAAATGTTATTTCAAAATAGATATGATTTATCCTGGGAGAGATGTTCACATACAAATATTGTTGAGGGGCATTTGAGATTTCCCCAAGTAATACCTCTGAACTTTAAACCATGTTTTTTAGTTGAAATATTAAACTTGATTGTTTAATATTTATAAAATAGGTAATAAAATATCATGTAGAAGATAGAGAAAGTCTAGAATATTGTATTAGACAATCTCTTCTTTCTGTCAGGACCTTCTGGGTAGGATTTTATGTTGGTTTTATAGCAGCCTGTATTAATGGAGATTATGGGTTTTGAGTTAGTGGTACATTTTGCATATTGTGTACATATATATGCAACTTGTGTGGCTTAAAAGTATTAGGTTTCAAGCAGAGCGTATTGAATCTTGATATATGTAAATTCATATGGCTACATAATATTTTCTTCAAAGCCTGTTGACTAATGTACAAAATGAGCTGCTGAATAGTCTAATTAAAACTGTAACTATATTTATATTTCTTAATATAAAAAAGACATGTAAAAGACAGAGAATATTAACACAGGTAGAACCATGATTATATATATTAAAGTTAGCACTAACTCTAAGAAGTCTTCAGGTGGCCTTGAGAAAATAACACCTTTTATCATGAACAGTTCTTTTAAAGTTCAGCGTCGAAACTTTTGGATAGAGGAGCTGTAATTTTGAACTTTCTGACAACTGTTCTGGAAATTATTTTAATGATGTAGCTGAAAACTAGTGCAAAATGCTGTAATTGCCACCTGCAGTATTCTAGTCAACAGTGGGGGCCTGTATATGTACTTCTGTCAGCCCGTACCCTGGGGGGATACACTAAATGCGGAAAATTTTAGTGCGCTAAACATTTAAACCCAGCATTCAGCACAAATGTAGGTGGAGCAGATTTGCAATGAAAGGAGGCTATTTAGAGGCGGTTTATTAGGTTGGGGGGCAGGAGGCACACAATGAGGGGTTTGTTACTCTAGTCCTAGCAGGGCAATAGCACATAAATTAACCGGTTTCCAATGCAAATGTTTGTTCTCTGCCAAGATCCTAAATTCAATTTTAGTTCTGGAGAAAACGCAGGATGACCTCAGCATAGCGTACGCTGCCCTTCAGTCTTTGCACCTTTTTAAACTCGCCTTTGCTTTAGAAACCAATCCCAAACAGCTCGAGGAATTCTCACCCAGGCAAAGACCGCGTTTGACAAGGACTCTGCCCTCAGGAGGAGCCACCTCTCGCTTCTGGCTTGTGCCTGAGCAGATCAGCGGGGTTTTCAAACTGCTCAGCCCTGGGCTGACACTCTTCTCTTGATGATATGACAACCTCTCCCTGTATTTCACGCTGGAAGACACAAGTCCGTGCTTTGAAGAACAAGTCCCTGCATATATCTTATCTGTGAATCCTGCTTTTTGACCATGGAAAGCTTGCTTATGAAAATGCTTGTCTGAATCTGGCCCCTACACTGGGTAACATTAACAACATCAAAGTCGCTGAAAACCCTCCCTGATTTCTTCCATGGCACTGCTTCTGGACATTAGATGATGTTCTCTGCCAGTAAAGGAGCCCAAATCTGGCCCTGGAGTGCGCTGAGGTTGGAACCAGAAAGATTTTGCTCACAGACATTCCTTTTTTATTTTCTCTCTTTATCCTCCTAAAGTTGAGATAGACATCTCTGTGTCCGGCTGTTATAGATGAGCAGTTTTGCAACCAGGTGCTTGCCCCAAAAAATGTACTTTGCACAGCCCATTTAACAACTCCTCTTTTTAAAAGGTTTCTTACATTGATGCTGTTACTACAACGGAGTTTTAGTTTCCCCCCCTCTCCGAGCAGAGCCCGGGTGCTGCAGACAGGAGGCATCTGCTGTGACCCTCACACATGACACTTGTGGCAGCCAAGAGCCCCTAGCCAAGAGTCAGCATCTGTGCTAGACCCAGCTGGGGGTAAATAAGGCGTCCCGTCTCGCCCCTTGAAGGATCAAAGAGCCAAGGAATGTATGGGGATGTCAGAAGAACGAGGCTGTGGAAGAAGGTGGCTGGCAGGGGATGCTGAGCCCGCCAACTGCTGTGTCCCATGGGGGTGATGCCTTTGTGCTGCTGCTGGTCGAGCATTGCCTTGGCTGAGCCACATCGGATCAAGCAGCAGAAATGTGGGGCTGGTGGCCGTGGTGGCTCCTGGCCACCATCCCCGGTGCCTTCACCCAGGCTTTTGCAGCAATAAACCCTCCTTTCCCCTCCCTTTCTCTCTAATTCATCCTCTCTTCTCTCCCCCCCAAGAAGGCGGCTGTCTGGCCGCCTCATCAGCCACGCAAAAAGAGAAATGGGTGTGATAATTACCCACAGCTGCACCCAAACGGTGTCTACTGACTTGCCGGCTCTGTCCTGTCTAATCCCTTCGGCACAAGAGAACATTAGGCAAATGTTCACAGCCCACAGCCCCAGACAGAAAGCAAGAATATGAATTTTGAGCTACAATTAAGCTGCCGGAGAGCACATTCGATTTCCCTTTCTGTTTGCACTGTGCCGTTATATCACGGGAGTTAATAACATTTAAAACATCCCCCTGCTCTTAATACCACTCGGATTATGGGCTGCTTGAAAGCGACCACAGGGCAGCACACGGAAAGAAACTTTTCTTTCATCCCCTCGCAATCAAGGTGGAAATGATGATGACCGTCTGTGTTACAGTGACAGGAGAAGCTTGTGTCTTGCTGGCTGCTCCCGAATTTCAGCCCCACTCTGACGTTTTTGGAAAGCTCTGCCCCTCCAGGCTGTGTCTCACCTCTAGCCATCGGGTATGGCCTCTTGTTACAAGGAGGTGGAGAGCTTAAAAGCTGGATTTAGCAGCAGATCTGCCCTTCTGATACTTGCTATACCATCCCTAAGAAAGCACGCTGCGGCGTGCGTGAAAACCGTGGATTTAGCAGCAGATCTGCCCTTCTGATACTTGCTATACCATCCCTAAGAAAACACGCTGAGCGTGCGTGAAAACCAATGCGCGCCCAGAGTCTCATTAGTTCCATGTGATAAACGCTTCGTGCTACAGCGAGTTGTTGAAAGCTTTTTTTTTTAATATATAATATTTAGCCCTGGAATTTCACTGGCTGCATCCATCCCTTCACCAGATGCTGTGTGTTAATCTCCTGTTTACACCTCCAGGCTGACGCTGGGTAAACCCCTGGGAGAAGGTTGCTTTGGGCAAGTCGTCATGGCCGAAGCGGTGGGGATTGACAAAGACAGGCCAAAAGAAGCGGTGACCGTGGCGGTGAAGATGTTGAAAGGTAAGAAAATTGGGTGATTAGGGATCAGAATGGGCGATATGGCAGTTCTTATCCACGAAAAGTTTATTTTGTGGCATCTGAACTCTGTCATCGTTGGAGGGGTCAAAGAGCACATAGCTGACCTCAGCCTTCAGCAGTTTGGGGTGTAAATCTGTGCCCTTGACAGCCTGTTTATCTTGAGCTATGAGTATTTAAGAGCCAGGAGACGTATTAGCATCGTGTGGGTCTCTCTGCTTTTAGTTTACTTCATGTCAGAGGCTGTCCATGTGTAGATCCTAGCCCATTCAGTCCAGGTGGTTGGTGCCTATTTATTTTGAATTTAATTGTAAGGCTAGTTTGTAGGAAAGGCACAGTTATTGGAGGTTTGATAGCTGAGGACAGCATTTTTATGTCTGATATTACTGTGTTGCCTCTTACAAATAAGACTGAAGAGATGGTCAGTCTATCAAAGAGGTTGGAGACTATTTTTTGTTAGGGCATAACATATGGCTTTGTATAAACATGCAGTGTATACTGGAAAGGAAATCCCATATTCTGCCTTTTGAAGCATGTTTTAGTGAAGTTTGGGCTGGCATGCTAGAAAATGTGACCTGAACTTGTGTCTTGTACAGATGATGCTACAGAAAAAGATCTATCCGACCTGGTGTCGGAGATGGAGATGATGAAGATGATTGGGAAGCATAAAAATATCATCAATCTTCTGGGAGCCTGTACCCAGGATGGTGAGTAGAGAAAAGAACGTAAACCAGGACTTTCCAACAGGTCTCTGAAAGTCTCATTAATCATGATTTTTTCAAGAGTTTTTAAGGAAGCAGTCATGCCGTGATGGGATTTTTAGATATTTCCCTAGCTTAGCAGCAATATTTTAGCTTCTGTCTCTCATTATACTTGCAGCTTTAATATGAGAAAGGGTACTATATCATACGAAAACTCTCTAATCCCTTGCTGTAGAGAAAAAAAGACATTTTAAAGGGGCTTTACCCATGCCTGTTGTTCTGAATTGTCAGTCCTGCTTTAGCGGAACCTGTATCCCATGAAATTGAAATAAGCACTTTACCCTCTAAAGACCACAGTGTTTTTATTAAAAGCTAATTATGTCATGTAAAGTGATGCAGAATGGCATAAACCTCTGGAAATTAAAAATCTTAAGAAGCACTTTGCCCTTGTTTGAGATCTTATGGCATTTTTTGATGGAAAGTGCTTGCTTCTCAGTAAATGGCGTGGAGGGAATAGGCACTGGGTCAGGGTTTAGGTCCTTTCAGCCATTAATTGTAGCTCTGCCACTATCCTGCTGGGGAGCTTTGGGACAGTCACTTTGCCAAGTCCAGACCTCTTTTTCTTTCAAGTTGCGCTTACTGGTTTCACAGTTAAACATTTATTAATTCAGTTCATTTATTATAGAACACTGAAAGCCTCTTTATATCAAAACATTTTCCCTTTCGACCTTATTCCAGTTTTCACATGATGGTTCTGTTTATCCAAAGGTCCTTTGTACGTGATAGTGGAATATGCTTCCAAAGGAAACCTGCGTGAGTACCTGCGAGCACGCCGCCCCCCGGGGATGGAGTATTCCTTTGATATTAACAGGGTACCAGAGGAGCAGATGACATTCAAGGACTTGGTGTCATGCACATACCAGCTGGCAAGAGGCATGGAGTACCTGGCTTCACAAAAAGTAGGTAGAACTCAGCAAATACTGCACAAAGCACATGCTGCCTGTTTGTTTTGCTCTTTTTTTGGTTTAGTTTTGTTCTCATCTTGTTTGCGTTCAAGAATTTGGGAGAAGGACCTTTCCCACACGGGTTGCATAATCCATACTCTTGAAAATCGGTGGGAAAATTCATAAAGTTTTTAATCACCATTTAATGACATTGCTAAAATGAGGCCCAGAATGGATCATTTAAAGTAAATATTGAATTCATAAGCACAGGTGGTCACTTGATTACACAAGTCACATTACTCCACCCATGAGACAGCAGGCACCGTTTGCCTTCTGTTTCCAGTCAAATCGACCAAATCAGCTCACGTAGTGATGAGAAATAATTTGATTCTGTTAGCGAAAGGATTTACGGAATGATAACAGGCAGAGTGGAGAAGACCACAAGATGCCAGGGCAAAAATTTTAAACAGAAAAGGCAAAAATAAGTGGAGTGAATTAGTCACTGTAAAATTATGCACTTCACTTAAAACTGGTGTTTGTCAGAAGACCAAGCTTGTTGAAAGAATTTATTTATCCTCCCCTGTCCCTGGACACTTACTTCTTCAACTTTTCTTCAAATATTTTTTTAAAACCAGTAATTTGATTAAATTACAGTTATGAAACCTTAAATAGCCCTGTGTAACTAAGCCTGTAAACACGCTGTGGCTTGGTGGACAAAGGATCATGAATACCCTGGGTGGTGTTTGGCCCCGATGGCTAAACCAGAGCACCCGATATTGATAAGCATTTCCTGCAAGGTGTGGTGTGGTTCGTGGGATTTATACTGATTTCCAGTTGTGTCCACTCCCAAATATGGAGCTTGTTTTTAACCAAAGAGCAGAGCTGAGTGTAAACCTCCACTCCTTTTTCACAGAGTCATGATTCTTTTATAGCTTTTCTGGACTTCTAGAGGTTGGCGGGGGAATAGAGGTCTAATTTTGCTTTTATTCTTTTGTTTTGAAACAGTAATTCTTACCATAGTAGAGTGTGACATGCATGACACCAAGACAAAATCTTCCTAATGGAGTATGCATGAGTATTGTATTAGGTAAAGCACCTTAGGATATCTCTTTCTAAGATTAATGAAACATTTGCCTGGCAAGGAGCCGTGTCCCAAGAAATAGAACTGTTGTGAAAGGAAAAAAAAAAAAAAAGAAATCTTTTGGTTGGCAAACCTTGAGAACCAGTGTCCGCCTGAGAAGCTCTGAGCTCTGAAGCTCTTGACACTGCCAAGAAGGTGTGTGAGCTCACACAACACGGCAGAGCCATTTCATCCATGATCCAGGTCCTTCGCAAAAACACTGGGTCAGCGCTGCGCTGAACTTGACAGAGAGTGAGGCGTTGCACAAGGCAGAGGGAAAACAAAGGCAGCACATAGTAAAACTGCGCATTCCGGTTCTTCAGATATCCCACCATTTCTGTTTGTATTTCACTACTACTTTTCCCCTTAGGGATCCGTTTATTGAGCTGGAATAATAAGAGAGCTGGGCTTCTCATGGTATTTCCATCGTGCAGGAACTGTGAGAAGGCCAGTGTTCTTGTTATTTCAATCCAATTAATGGCTCACTGAGACCTCAAAAAAGAAAGAAAAAAAAAAAGAATTACGTAAAGAAGATTTTGGGCATCTATTTTTTGCCTTACATGAAGTTTTTGCCTTACAAGCAACTGTGTATTGGAAATGGGATGTTGTTTCTAAGTTGGATGGATGCTTTTCAAAATTCTGTTGGCGTGTCCTCTCCATTGCTCCAGTACTGTGCAAGAACCTCAGGGGAGCTGCAGATACGAGGACTGGCCCAGATCACTCCAAAGAGACCAGAGGGCTGGCTCTGAAACCTGTCACAGAGGGAAATCAGTAATGGCAGCATTTTGAAGATGGGAAGAGTCTCAGTTGTAAAACTGTAGGGTATGAGAAAACAGAAATATGCTGCCAGAAGGTGCCAGGGTTTGAATCACTTGGTGTATTCACCCAGAAGTGTTACATGCTGTTTGAGATGCTCTGTGGTACCCCCAGCCTGCTGCTCTGGAAAGGCTTGGATCTGCTGTAGGTCCTGCATTGTCCCTGGTAGTTTCATCCAGACACCTTAGATATCACAGCACATCTCAGATGACAACGTGTACTTCTGTTTGGGCAACTGAATTGAGTTCCTGATGTCTCGGAGGATGTTCTTTGCAGGGTTTGAGCACAGGGACAGGGAAGCAGGAAGGTTGGCCTATGTTGCTTCTGCTACCATAGCTGTGCTGATGCTGAATTAAAAGACTGATTTGATGCTGAAAGCATGTGCTGTTGTCTGGTCCCGCGCACATGAAGGCATTGCTGGAGCAGGTTTTTCCTGGCAGTTCCCCATGACTAACCCAGTGAGAAGCAGAAGCTTTGTAGGCTCATTTTGCCCTTGCAGGATAAGAGATCTCAGAAAATTGCTGGGGCAAGTTATAATGCAAGAAAGAAATTGGCTGTTGTACAGTTTTTTTGTAGTGGTTCAGTCCAGCATGTCTATGCACATGCTGAAATAAAGAGGACAACATAAAGAGTAACCCAAAATTAAGAAGAGGGGAAAAAAACCCAAGGATATTTAACTTGAAAAGAAGTAGAATATCCTGGGCGGATTCCAAATGCAGTGTTTCTTACCATGTCCCTGCTGCCATCAACCCCATAAGGCTGCTTAAACTCAGGAATATTATCCAGAGCAATCACAACGTCCTCTCAGTGTCAAGAATCAGTTGCAAGTTCTCAGGATAGTGCTGGCACGAAGTAAAAATCTCTGAGGAGATAACATTTTTAGCCTTAGTATCAAAGCTGTTTAAGAAGGCAACAGCCCAGCCCAGATTGAGTTGGTTTGGTGGTTTTTTGCTTTATTTTTTTTAAATTAAAATGTTATACTCTCATGGTTGAAGTAAATACAGACACCCTAGACATCTAGTTTCAAATTATATACTGTGGATATATCTCGTATTCAGATCTTTTATATTAAAAATGGTTGCACTGATCCAGACTGTCAGGTTTTAGCTCTGCTGAGGTGATGCAATTTGAGAGAAGCAACTTGATTAAATGCTCATTAAGAGTATTTGCAATGAAAGTGCTGCAACAGCTGTACCTGGGCACGTGTAACGGAGGGTGAATCACAAACAGCTCGGCACAGTTTGGGTCACCACCCAAGCTTTCAGCCTTAGCAAAATATAAGTCTTAAATAAACCAGGCTTTTCTAAAAGGCTTCTTAGGGCTGTTGTTCACCTTGGAAACACCAGCGGAGGGGATGGATTGCAGTAATTAAGACAATCATATTTCACAGGCTTGTAGTAAATGTGTAGCTCTCCCACCTTGTGATTTAGGTTAAAATTTGTAAAGGAGACTTATGGGCTAAGAGTAATTTCACTTTTACAGCCGTTTATTTCAGTGTTCCTTTTTTTTTCTTTTCTTCTCCATCTAGTGTATCCATCGAGACTTGGCTGCAAGAAATGTTTTGGTAACTGAAAATAATGTCATGAAAATAGCAGACTTTGGTTTAGCCAGAGACATCAACAATATAGATTATTATAAAAAGACTACTAATGTAAGTGGATGGTTTTCTTTTCTCTGAAAACAAGTATTTCTTGTAATGATTCACTTCAAAACTATGGAGTTAAACTTAATGGGTTCCTTGTACAGCAGCCTCACTTCATCGCAGACAGAAAACAGGGGTAAAGGACATAAGCATTTCTGTCCCCTCTTACAGTGACAGTTAGTTAAGAAGGTAACCAAAGAGGCTGTATATTTTCTGATTTATTAGAAATGCTAAAATACAAGAATTGTTTTCTGTGTGTCCCTGAATATACTGAAATACTGAAAGTATTCCTGTTGATTCCAGCCCTAGGATCTTGAAAAACACTGTATAAACAGAGCTAGCAAATAACCACAATAAAAATCCTGGTTATGTGTGGTAACACCACATACAGCTCTGTGCCTTCTGCCTCTACTTGGCTTGTTCTGTGCAAGTTATGGCGGTAGTTTCAAAGTGGGGCTAAAGGTTGAGAAAATGGATTTTTACTCCCTGCTCTGTCACCGTGTTTCTGTTTAACCTGCACCAAATCAAGAAGATAAAACGTTTCAGATGGAGTTACTGATGCCTGGCTTGAACAGCTTACACTTACACCTCCTCCTTGGGCTGTCTCTTCAGATCCTGATGAACTATACTGGGGTTTTGATGGGAACTTTGCAGAGCTCATTCAGTTCTGCAGAATTTAATATTTTGTGTAAATATTAATTATTGATAACTATCATGTTAAGTGGCTTATCTAGGAAAATAGAGCACTAAGTGATTAATGGCATTTTAATGGAAATATTGCAGAAGATGGAGTAACCAGTTACAGGTCCATCAGTACTGGAGGGAATTGAACCATCAAAAGTTCTGCCATTCCTGGGCTCTGAGCAGTCCAGACCTTGTGTGCAAAGCAACCAGCAGTTGTGACACTGAGTTTTGGGTCACTGCGAAAGGTGGAACAGGAAAACAAATTCTTGGGTTTAGCTATCAGCTTATTTTTGCAGGCAGGTCTATTTTTAAGGTGATTATTGATTGGAGATTTTTTGCTTTAAAGAGCTGTAGTGGAATGATCTTTTTGATTTTGATCTGCTTATCTTATCATTCTCTTCACAAGCAGTCTGGGAACTTTTGGGGGACCATCAATGCTTTTAATTTTATCCTCAATCTTTTTATCCATTCCTCTTAATGGCTTCCCTACTTTGACTCATTATCTTTTTCCCAAAAAACTTTAAAGGTAGATTTTGTGCTGGTTTACATTAGCAGGCTGTTTTCTGAGAATCATTTAGTACTTTTAAAAAAACTGGTGTTGAAATCATCCTGTAAATTGCTACCATTTTGATTTTCCTTCCTTTCCCCTCCAAAATTCCAGGGACGGCTTCCAGTAAAGTGGATGGCTCCAGAAGCTCTGTTTGACAGAGTTTACACGCACCAAAGTGATGTGTAAGTGGCCTTACTTGAATGGGGGTTTTTTGGAGGGTGGGAAGGAAGGTTGTTTTGGTTGGTATTTGTTAAAGTTTGGGATATTTTAAATGTGTTTTTCTGTTGTCCTTTACCTTTAAGTGTTTTCATTTTGTTTCACGTATTAATAGATGGAACAGGACTTGCCCTTAGAAAGTGAGGATTTTATGGTAGACTGCTAACCAGTGCTCTGTTACTAATCTGCCCAGCTTCAAAGCACATGAAAGGTGGAAAATGCTAACCTCCTTCTGTCAGTGCGGAAGTTTCCCCCCTTGAACTTATTTACGGATGTGCAGCTACAAAGAGTCTATCTAATTTGCTTGGCTTTTGACATACTCTGGACTTCCTTCAAGTTTTGTTTTGTTTTTTTTTTAAAGAAAAAGAAAGGGAAAGAGAAAAGAGAGAAAGAAAATAAAGTTCCTGAAAACTGCTTCTAAAAATTTGTGCTAAGATTAGGTATGATAAAGCATAGAATGGGTATACTGGAAAAGTTTTCTCTGATTTTTAGCAGCGTTATGGCTTCCCAGCAGTACTTCACATGTAGTAGGAAATCATTGGACTCTGACACTTCAAAATCTTTTAATGTGTGCGCAGAGTTGCTGGCTGATGCAACCGCTCAGGATTTATTCTGCTTCCTATTACAGTTTCCTAGACCCATCTACGGTGCTCGCGTGCGTTCTGTTTGAAGAAGACATGTATTTTTTATGCAGTGCAGATGAATTGCTTATGGTTTTTATTTCTCCAAGAGAAGCTGTTAACTGTAAAGGGCTGGATGCTTCCCAGCGCAGGTGTAAAAGGTTATGTTTGTCAGTGCAGGGTTAAAAAGAAAAAGGGCAGGGTGGAGAAAATAAGAGGTGTCTCATTCTATACCCTGGGTGCGCTTCCTGAGCCGCTCTCTCCTTAAGAAAAGCATTTGCTGAGGCTTTTCCTGCAATCTTTACGTTATTTACAAAGGAAGTTATATACACAGGTTAAGGATGGATTAAAATTTTATTTTAAAATAACATCTTGGCAAACATTTAAGTGAACGTGAAGTAAACTACTCCACTGGTTCAGGACTGGAAGTCAGGCCAAGCTCCTCAGCAGCCACGGAGCACCGAGGGTTTCAGTGCTGGACCTTGGAGGCCCTCGGCCCCGTGGTGGCTTTGGAGATGGCTAAAGATAATATTATTGTAAGTTTGTGCAAACAGTTTACTAAAATGCATTGCTGCATGGCCAAGAGAGCTGCAGAGAGGCTCAGAAGCCAGGGCAAGCTGTGTGCTGTTGCTCACCTGGCAATGCCGCCTGCCAAAGAGCCCTGGGTTGCCAACAAGGCGTGATGAGGTAGGCTCTGGAGGAGGTGACAAGCAGGCAGGAAAGCTGGCTTAAAACTATCCTCCTTCACTTCGTAGCAAAAATTAATAAAAATATAAAAAAAAAAAAGAAAGAGCAGAATGATGCAAAATATTTTTGTTTTGAACAGTCTGTTTTTCCCAAAATATTCCGCCACATAATTGCAATCAGCTTGGCTGTGAGTGTTCTGTAAATAATCAAGCTGTGAAGATGCAGTTCTTTGCAGTAGCCCTGGAAACTTGGGTGCTCAGAGCACCTCAGACAAAGTCAAAGGGTGTGTTTGAGAACATGTTGAGGTCTGTCCCTATTCCATATGCTGCCCGTGCACCTGATGGACTTCATAGATTGATCTCCCACTCAGGGCGGTTGGAGTTGGGCAGATACTGGTTTAATCATCTCCTAAGATCATAGAATCATAGAATGGTTTGGGTTGGAAGGGACCTTAAAGATCATCAAGTTCCAACCCCCTGCCCTGGGCAGGGACACCTCCCACCAGACCAGGTTGCTCCAAGCCCCATCCAGCCTGGCCTTGAACCCCTCCAGGGATGGGGCAGCCACAACTTCTCTGGACAACCTGGGCCAGGCTCTCACCATTCTCACAGGAAAGAATTTCTTCCTGAGATCTCATCTAAATCTCCCTTCTTTCATTTTAAAACCATCCCCCCTCATCCCATCGCTCTACTCTCCGATCAAGAGTCCCTCCTAAATCTCCCTTCTTTCATTTTAAAACCATTCCCCTCATCCCATTGTTCTACTCCCTGATCAGGAGTCCCTCGCCATCTCCTGTAGACCCCCTTCAGATGGATTTGCAACTGTTGCTGCAGACATGTCTCTTTCTTTTTTGGTAATAAGACAGATCTTCTAATGGCTCTTTCTCCTTGATTCGTAGTTGGTCATTTGGTGTGTTAATGTGGGAGATCTTCACGTTAGGAGGATCGCCTTACCCAGGAATCCCAGTGGAGGAACTTTTTAAGCTGCTTAAAGAAGGGCACCGAATGGATAAACCTGCCAACTGCACCAATGAGCTGTAAGGACCCTTACTTGTTGTACCAGGGTGGAAGGGCACAAACTGTACTGCATTCGTGTGGATAATGCTTCCCCTGAGAGAATCAAACATTTTCAGAATTGCTTGACTCTAAAAATTTTGCATAAATGTGTGCGTATAGATATGTAAAGAAAGGGTGTGAAAACATCTTCAGGAAATGTTTGACAGAGAGTACTTCTCTACACTCCCTGGTGTGATCCCATTGAAAAAAGAAAAGATCATCTTCAAGCCAGTCTTGGTCAGAGTTTTTACACCCATATTTGCTTAATTTCATTAACATGAAAATTCCTAAATGGCAAATACACCACTAATCATGTGTATGCTACATCAGGCTGGTTTTGTACACAATAAAACACATCTGGGAACTTCTGCATTAGCACAGCACTATCTCCTGGTGATGAGGGGAGAGCGTTTTCCCTTTCTGATATTTCTGTTTAATCCTGACACATCTGGGAACTTCTGCATTAGCACAGCACTATCTCCTGGTGATGAGGGGAGAGCGTTTTCCCTTTTGATATTTCTGTTTAATTATTTTTAATTTTTTTCCCCATTTTAATTTCTTCACGAAGACTGCAATCCATAACATGCAAAAATATTTAGTATTTTATGATGTTTTTAATACCTTCTGGGGCAGAATTCCCCATTTTAATTTCTTCACAAAGACTGCAATCCATAAGATGCAAAAATATTTAGTATTTTATGATGTTTTCAATACCTTCTGGGACAGGCGGCTACAGAATTGGGTCCACAAAAAGGTAATTTAGACATTGAGCAAGAGAGATGCAGGAGTAGAAATGCACCTTTGAGGGTAGTAGTGCAGAATTTGGGTAAAGTCAGTGGTGCATGTGTAGGGCTGTGGGTGCTCACTGCTTTCCTTGTGATGAAGAACATTGAGTACGTATGAAAAGGACGCGTGATTTTAATTAAGCCAAGAAAATGTGCATTTCTTACAGCTATATGATGATGAGAGATTGCTGGCATGCTGTGCCTTCACAGAGACCGACTTTTAAACAGTTGGTAGAAGACTTGGATCGGATTCTCACTCTCACAACTAATGAGGTAGGTAAATTGTTACCCTCCATAAGCTGCTGATCTGGACAACTGGTTCAGGAGACAGATGGAATTTATTCAATTATGAAATCCTGCTCAAGTTCTCTTCTTGTTCTGTTTGTCGTTGTCCTCTGAGGTTACACGCAGCTAAACTATGTATCCTATGAAATCCTTGGTTTCTTGCCATTTATGTAACTAAACAGAAACACATCTTTAAAGTGTTTTTGTTTATTTCTCATTGCATCTTTTGATGTTTTTAGCATAGCAGTATCGAGTACACGTGGCAGGTCGAGAGGCAGTGTTTATGTTTCAACACGAATCTCGTGTGAGGGAGAGATTCATGGTGTTTTTCATTTATGAACTCAGTTTGATTCCCAGCCATGATATCTAGGTCAGAAGAGGAGAAATCGTCAATGGTAGATTTCAGAATATATGTCTGAGAGTGAATTAGGTTCAGTGAAATAGCTCTCTGTGGAGAGAACGAGGACCCACGGGGAACATGCAAACAGCCATCCAATTATCCAAAGGTCCTGCCTAACACTGCTTCAGGTTGGCATATTTGAATGGAAAAGGTTTTCTTTGAAGTGCATTCTTTTAGAGGCCCGAGATATTATTAGTTTCAGCAAGGAACACGCTGATTAGGGTATTCACACAGGGATCGGTTCTCTTATCACTGAATCACATGCACCTTTGATGAAGATCACAGGTGAGGGAAATGTTGATTCTTTTGGTGGAAACTTCTTTTGAGAGAAAATGCTTGGTTGTTACAGAAACATTTTACAAGTTCTTGTAATTTCTGAGATATTACATGTAAAATGGAAGAGGGAAAAAAAAAAAGAACAAAACCCTTAGAAAGGAAAGTTGCAACAACTTGTTTTGACCATTTAAAAATATGTTTTTCGGATTTTTCTATAATTATAGCACTTGTTGATATGTGGGGGAGAGGTAGAAAAAAATGATTTGGATCGCTTTATATTGGTGCTCAACATTACTTTGTAAATTTTAAGAATTGTTGGAGAAATAAAAAATGGATTATTAAGCAGCATTAGGAAAGGCTGCATGCAATAGAAGAGACAGGAGAACCTGAGTAAAGAATTGCCATTTTTTATGATCATTATCAATAGAGCCAGTTGAAAAAGATTCTTTGGCTTCAGTAGCAATTATAAATTTATTTGGATTCTGGTTGTAAGGTTTACTCTAAAAAAAAATGGTACCTTTGAAGGTGGGGCAGGAATCTGTGCTCCCTACAGAGTCGGTGTCACAGCTCTGCATACTGTTACCTTTTTCCCCTCATCCAATCCTGACTGCATCTTTTCCTGCCTAATTTATATATGATTTCACAAGAGCAGTTGGAGGTGGGCTGGCTGCCATTGTAGAGTGCTGGGTGGCTTGGACTGGATATGCCTTTGCAAACTGAAGAGGGAGGTGTTCTGGGCTTGTGTGTGTGTGTGTGCGTGTGTGTAACCATCTTGCCTTCCCCATTCTGTACTGCTCATGGACCTGGAATGAGTTCAAAGGTAACCTGAAAAGGCCTTTAAGGTTATGTAAATTACTTTAGACTAGAATCATAGGAAAAACGGCTGGAAAAAGCTCAGGAACACATCCAGTCCATCTGATGGGCCTGTGGCAGGACACACTATACGTTTGTCATTCCTGACACATGTTTATGTAATTTGTCCTTAAAGATCTCCACTGCTGTGTTTCTGCATCGCCCCTTGACAGTCCATTGCTTTGTTTCATTAGCCCGACTTCTGGAAAGATTTCCCTAATCTCTCTAATCTTTCAACATAAGATAATGCTTTTGTCCTATTTACCCTGGACAAAGAAAGGAAATTATTTCACTTGTCTTTGCGGCGTATCTTATGTTCCTGAAAACTCCTCGTGTTCTTGCTCAGTGTCTGCTGAGAACTCCAGTGTGTCTCATTTTCCTCCATATATTTGGAGACCTCTGATTTTGTGCAATCTGCCCAGTTTTCCCACAGTGCAGGCCCTTTGGGCATCAGTGTGTCAATACTTCTGCTTATCCTTTCCACAGTGGCCCTTTCCCTTTTCCCCCAGACAGGGTGAGCTTGATTCACCCAACAACTCAAAAAATTGCTAGGGCAGTCAATAATATCATCCTCTGCACTTGTGCAAGTAATTATTTCTGGTTAAATGGTCGTGTCTTGCTCCTCTCCGTGTTGAATCGTCACCTGTTGGGGTTTTTTTAGTGGTGTTTTGCATTTTGAGGGTTTTTTTTGAAGTTTTTTCCCTCCAAAGGCCCTATTTCCCCAGTTTCCCAGAGCAACGTACAATGATTCCCTGCTCCACGTGAGCAGAAGTCACCAAGAGTCAGCCTCATCTCCGTGTCATTATATCAGGAACCATCCTGACACTGGAAACTTCTTCTGCCTCTTTCTGTGTCTCTGGCCCTTGACATGGGATCAGGAGGCTGGAGAAGGTATAAGGATCCCACCTTGATTAAGGAATTCAGAACTGAATTTTATCAAGCCTTTTATATGACGAGCCGTGTCTGATACCCCACAAGAAAGCCCTGTTTCTTCAAATACTGGACTGCTTTCCTCTTCTGTCTGCCTAGAAAGTGGTTGATTATTTCTGGTCACGTAGGACTGGTTTGCTTATATATAAATAAGGGTGAAGATTGTCCTCATGGATCTTTTAAAAGCCTGGGCAGCGAGATAGGCAGTCATCATAGATCCAAACTGCCTTCTCCTGCTCCCTACGGTATTTGTTGGCATTTTAAAACTTACCTTTTCCCCCGTCTCTTTTAAAATGGTGACCATTTTTTAACTATAATATGGTAATGATTGAATTTCTGACTTTAAAAAAATATGTTAACCAAAGAACTAAATCGCCCCAAACCCAAGCACAGCAGCATAAAATACTGACTGAGGTGGAAGACTTGTCTCGTCAGTACGATCATAACTTGTGGTTTAGCAAATGAAGAGATTGCATTTAAATGAATGCAGCTGCCTTTAGAAGTTGAAAGAGAAGGAACATTTCAAGGGGAAAAATAACTTTATTCTCCTGCCAAAACTGTTGTTTCTAGCAAAAGAGCCTTAACCCAAAACTTGGATTCAGCAGATATTATTTCCTTTTTTAATGACTGCTTTGGTTATGGCTACTCTGGGACACACAGGCACACACACACACATGAATATGTAGTGTAAAAACCCAAATCTAGTGAATTTCATATTGTTTTCCTTTCAGTTCTCTTTTTGCATGTATGCCACTGCATGTTTAAACACAAACTTAATATCACAGAATATAAAACAGATATTCAAAGTGACCAAAGGAATATAAAGTTGGAAGTATCTTTCCCTCTCCAAATCATTACCATGTGCTAAAGAAAAATGGTTCTATTTAGGATGAAATTTCATTTTTATCATTGCGAGTGAAAAGTCCTCTTTTGATGTGGTTGGCATGTTTATTTCCACTGACGCGGCGAATGCTGGTGATGTTGGACGTCAGAAAAGTACCGTGTTATTGCTTTGGTTTTTCTTTCTCTATTTAAGCTTCTTGTTTTATGAGATGTTTACGCAACAGGCAGTTTTTAGTGCAATTGTGTTACAGGAATGAGTGTCATTTTTAAAATGCTCTTTTACCCACGATACAATCAAGCCAAATCAGAGCAGTGGTAAGGTGTTATTGTCAGTTTTACTCACTGTCTAAAAAGTCAATTTATTTTCTTTTTCATAGGAGTATCTGGACCTCAGTGGGCCTCTGGAACAGTATTCACCTAGTTACCCTGACACCAGGAGTTCGTGTTCTTCAGGTGATGACTCTGTTTTTTCTCCCGATCCAATGCCTTATGAACCTTGTCTTCCCAAGTACCAACACATGAATGGAAGTGTTAAAACATGAAAAGAAATCATGCAGATCATGCAGATGGATAAAGAAACAAAAACATCAAGCTACCTACCATATACAAAACAAAATCTTTTCTCCAGGACCTTAATGTTTCTGCTTGTACATATGAAATACGGAGGAAATAAGAAGAAAAAGGAAAAAAAAAAAAAAAAAAGAAAACTTGGAGGAAAGCAGTCATCAAGAATCTCATAATTTGCAATTTCTAAATATTCCCAACAAAGAAGAATGTTTATGAGCTGTGTCTAGATGCCCACTGCGATCAATTTTCTGGCTTCCTGTGAGCTGCAACAGACTTTGTTTGTACAATGGACCAGTTGGACTTGAGGCAAACTCTGGGTCTGCCTTTCTTGTTTATTTTGTAATATTTGGAGAAAATATATGTTGGCACACACTTACGGAGCACAAGTGCGATATATAGGTGCTGGATGTATGTAAATATATTCAAAATATGTATAAATATATATTATATATATTTACAATGAATTATTTTTTGTATTGATTTAAAAATGGATGTCCCAATCCACCTAGCAAATTAGTCTCTTTTTTAACAGCTATTTGCTAAATGCTGTTCTTACACAGAATTTCTTAATTTTCACCATCCAAAGGTGGAAAATACTTTGCTTTCAGGGAAAATGGTATATCATTAATTTATTAACTAATTGGTAATGTACAAAACAGTTAATCGTTTATAGGGTTGTTGTGTTTTTGTAATTTAAATGGCATTTCTATGCAGGCAGCACAGAGAACTAGTAGATATATTGCGCAGACTTTACTAGTTTTCAGATCTTTAAAAAGAAGAAATATTTACAGTATATAACTAATTTGGGGGAATTAAACTTTTGATTTATTTGTGTTAAAAACTGCAGTGTCAGATGATTATTCTTATCAAAACTGAATCCTTTAACGAGAAAGTCTTTTATTCTCAATAGCTGTCATTTTAACAATTTAACTCTTCAGCAGTGTTTCCCATGGCCAAAAAGCAGAATCATTCCATTTACAAAAAGAGAAAGGAGAAAAAAAGAAAAAAAGAAAAAAAGAAAAAAAAACATATTAAAGAAGGTTCCTAAAGTAAGGAAAGACATTACTTTGTCTATAACCATAGCAGAACGTACTGCTCTAAAAGGAGCTGAGCTTCTAGCCTGAGTTGCACATGCATCAAATTAAGTACAATTCTCTTCCCTGAGCTGGATAATAGATTCCAGATCTTTTGGCCTAGATTTTTTGCCTTTTAGACTATTCCTCTATTGTAACTTAAGTTAAAAAGAGAGAAGTTGTTTATAATGACAATTTGCCATAGGAATATCAGCATCTTTTTAAAGGATTAATTCATGCTGACTCCAGTATTTCCTTCTAATCCATTCCATAACAGTAGGTATAGCACTGGCCTCTGCTAAAATATCACTGTTGTTTGTACCTTTGTACGGAAGTCTTGTGTTTTTACTTTCAGAACACTCACACTGATATGGCCATGCAATATGAATGCAAATTACACTGTTTTATGTGGTGGTGTTTTTGTTTTGTTTTGTTTTGTTTTTTTAATTGGGTAAAAGAAGTATTGAAATCTGTTAACTTTTGTACTGACAATAAAATGTTTCTACAGATATTAATGTTAAAATTACAAAATAAATGTCATGCAGCTTATTTTTCCTAATCCTTTGTGTCATACAAAATGGTTTCCTGAACATCAAGTGATGGAACACGTCCAGAAATGCTTCCTTTTGACCTTATCATAGATCCTATATTACAAAGCAATTCTTTCAGGAATTATACTTATGCCTCTGTCTTATAAAATGTCTGCTCATGAATAACATGGGTTATTTGAGTAAACATACGTACAATCTTTGGTGTTTGTAGAGTGGGGCACTATTTGCTGGAAAATGGTTTGAAGTGTTCACAGTGTAGGCATAAAATATACTCTTTTATTTAGTGAGGCTGTATCCTTTAATTAGTGAGGTTTCTCATTCATACTGGGGAGGCTGGAGAACCATTTGTATAGGAGATTTTAAAAAAATCATAACAAATGGAAAGAGAGTCAATATGTTAAGAGAATAAAAGTCTTCCTTTTTTTTTTTTTTTTTTTTTTAACTTGCAAACTGAAGGAAGACACACCAAAACAGCTAGTGCTTGAGACAAAAATGGGAACTTTATGGTCACATTACTGTTGCAGGTCAGCAGGAAAAGGATTCTTGAATCCGGTCTTCACCAAATGCTGTAAAAGTGCTGCAGACACCAAACTATTCTTTTGGTTTCTTTCCATCTCTTTCTACTTTGACCAGAAATCCCGTACCAATCCCCAGAAACTTTCTAAAAAAGTGCCTGTTAAAAACTGGTGTTTTCCAACTAAGAGTTATCTGTTTGAAAAATTCCCACTGGCTATACCAAAAAATAACAATTCCCTTTCCCCACGACATCTATTACTATTAGCAGCAATGGTAGCTACTGTCTGACAGAAACCACAATATTCTTAATTACACGTCTGGTTTTTAGATTCTCTTAAGGGGTATTGGAAGATCTTGAAACTTGCTCAGCTTGTATTGAACTTAAAAGCATCTACTTTGATATCTTTTTAAAATCAAAGTACATAAATGATTAGAAATGCGATGGAAAACTACTAAATAATGTAAACTTATTTGGTTAACTTTTTGTTTTAAATAGTTTATTTGCTTTTCCTTTGTTCATTTTTATTTTAGTTCTCAATGATTTAGATTGGCACTTTGGAGATGAGATTAGACTGCAATTTCACAAATTCGGTTTCTGGGGAGAGGCAGACCATCCTCCGTGTGTGGAGTTGCAAGAGGAAATTAGCAGAAAACAAACCCCAGCATTGAAATTTGTCTGAAGGGCCGTATTCTTTATTGCCCTGCCTACCTTTGGCTCCTTCATGAGAAGAAGGGGTTAGGAATTTGGATTGCTATCTATCTATCTCATCTAAAAATAATGTTGCCATTAATAACAGGAGCAATAATGAAGAGTAGCATTATGTCAGGAAATGAATTTATATTGATGTGGATAATGAGGATTAAGTTCTGTTTATAATCAGTTTCCTGCAGCATCTAATTATTTCTTGTCTCTTGTTTAAGTATTGATTCAAATCAGCTCTGTGTAATATATGAGAAAATATGGATATAGAACCCAAATTTATTATGGCTCAAGTCCATAAAGAAGTTAATGTTGTCTGTTTATGTTTAGTTTCAGTTTTTTACTGTAATGTAACAAGTAGCGTGTGCTCTATACATCAGAGAAGAGGAGAGATCTATTCTGTCACTGTGCCTGTTGGTTTGATACCATTCAGTATCTGATTTGTTTTGCTTTTACAAAAGCAAGAGTTGAACTGTGTTCTGAGTTTCAAATTTGTTACAAGTCAAGTAAGTATGGTTTTATCTCTGGAAGTAAAATGAGCAAATCTTTGTAGAAAATCTAGTAATTTTCATGCCTTTGAAAGTATATTGAAAAAAAAACACTAAAAAACCCCTGCAGTCTGGAGACAACCTTTTTAATGAAAGATTCAGTGATCTCAATGCAATTAATTAATCCAAGAAAGGTTGAGAGTTGTCTTGATCAGGGTATATAAACTGCTCTTAGAATAAAATACTTTTTAGTAATAAAGGTCTCTGCCATAAAAGCTCCAGATCCAGTGCCTGAAAGGTGGAGCAAGACTCACACTGGCTAGGTGGACAGCCATGCCTTTCAGGTGGTGGTAGTAACCAGTAGTAGGAGCAGCATAATGATGGGTGCTATTGACCTTCCCCAGTTGGAGTGAACGTGAGCTCCTGTGACTCATTTCCTTGTGTCCTCAACATCTGTGATGGGAAAGCTTGTGTCATGCAGATACTGAAGAACAAGTTGTAGAGACTTTCTGTAGTCCAGGAAATTTCAAGTGTGTGCAGAGAGTGACTGCTCGAATCAGTGTCTGATGGTTATTGTTAATGGAAGGTAAAGAACCGTTTAGAAGTCCTTTAGCAAATCTTTCAGAAACCTTCATATGCTTTAGTTTCATTGGGATTTTTTTAAGTAGCCTAATGTACTTAAGAGAAAAATTGAGGCAAAAAGCTTGCTATTCACAGAAGAGAAAAAAGAGACAGAAAGGGAGAAAAGAAAAGCCAAGCAACGCCTGTTTTTGAAAGGTCATCTGTCCATTCTGTAATCAGGAAGTTCTGCATCTCCATAATTTGATCTAATTATTAGAAAAATATTTCATTGATTTTTCCACGGTAAATGTAGTAAGTTTGTTTTGATGAAGCATAAGCTACTTCCAACAATTTGTGTGGACAGAAACACTGTTGGTCCTTTTACACCTGTAAATACCTCTGTGTACTTCTGAGCTTTTGTCACCGTGAGTCCTGAATGTTGCAAGCAGCTTAAATGCAATAGATTCTGTGGAGCAAGTTATCTTTTTTATCCCCTTTTACCTAGGCAAAACTCCCATTAACCAGATTTTCCATGAAAGTCCTAAAGGGGAGAGAAGAAGGAAGCAGTCATTCTCTTCACAAGAATGCACAGAGACAGAAAAAGGAGCAAGAGGCCCCAGTTGCTCCAGGGTATTTCTGTCTGGATTTTAGAAACAATTTTTTCACTGTGAGACCACTTGGACACTGGGCTAAGATGCCCAGAGAAGCAGCGGAATCTTCCTGGCCGTAGATATTCAAGACTTGGCTTGACAGGGACCATGGATAACCTAATCTCAGGCCCTGCTTTCAGCAAAAGGTTGGCCAAGATGATCTTCTGGGTCCCTTCCAGCTGAAACTTTTCTGTGATTTTGCAAATCTGCATTATTGGCCAAAGGTAACCCAGGTCTGCAGAGGAGTTCTGGAAAGCTGCACTGGCTCGTGCTGAGGTTGTCAGTGGGATGTATTGTTCGGTAAAATCAATTTAGTGATGCATTTAACAAGAGAGAGATCCCTCTCTATTAAGGCATCTGGATTTTAAAAGTCGGGTCCTGGCTGTTGATTATCAGAGCCAGCCAAAAATTTTCTGATTGAATTCCTATGCAGTGGAAAACACTGTTTCGTCAGAAGCTTTCTGAAGTATGAGAGTCTTGCAGAAGATAAAGTATTTTGACCTTATCAGAGTGACACGACCCTATCCGAGGCAGCTTGTCAGAAGGAAATGAAGTCATTTTATGTTGCAACTATTTAGTAGTAGACAATAATGTATGAAGTCAAAGTAAGAATTGAGTACTTGGATTTTCTCAAAACAGAATGGTTCGACTAACTCAAAGTGACACCCATGTACTGCCAATAACTGCACTTTTAAAATGCTTTATTTCCACTTCAGGCTGCTGCTGAGTTTTCCTTCAAGTACCAGAATTTCTTGAGGAATACATTTCTAAGTATCAATGATGTTTACATTGCTCAGAGCACATATTGATACTTTGTCAGGCTTTTTTACTGATGCACCAGCTATTGGTCCCTTCAGCCAGACCACTGTGAGCGAGGTCAGGAGCCAGTAAATCTCAGGAAGGTTTGTGAGGAGCCTGGTACCATTTCCACCAGGTTGCCTCCCCTCAAGTAGTGAATTACTGGGAAAGCTTTTCCAAAGCCTCAAGCGATTTCCAGGGAGGACTAATATTTCCTTGTGGCAGAGAAGCAACTCATCTCTTCTGCTGTGGCATCATGCCTTTGAGTTGTCTGAGGCAGTAAGGAGAGAGCAGAGAAATAGGACAGCAACCAAAGCCCCAGTGTCACTGCTGTCTGGAGAAATCTATGGCCCATTATACTGGAATCAAATTGAATTACAATTTTGGAAAAAAGATCAATACTGCCAAGGACTGTTTTAAAGACATCTCAGAGAAGGTAGCTAAGGTGCAATATATTGTCAGACCTGTTTCCCTGGCAGAGCTGTAATTTGTTTTAGGTTATTCAGCAGCATACAGTACTTTTTTTCCAAAAGTTTGTTGTCACAGAGGTGCACAAACTGACAGCTGAATGCTGGTGTATCGTTAAATTCAGTAAGTGAAGGATCTGCCATGGGAATGATGGTTTGGGTATTCAGAAGAGCAAGATACATCCAAGTCTGGAAAGAGTGGGTGTGGCACCACTGGAGAAAAGAGAAAATGGAGTTGCATCTTCTTACATCATGCCTGAATGTCACACATTACATTATAAGTCTTAAGTGCCAAGAGCAGTTGAGAACAGTTTGCCACCACGAAAGGTTGGTGCCAGTGCTCCTGAAGAAACTCCAACCACGTGTATCTGCAGCTGGGCTGTGATGAAGTTTCCTGAAGAGAGCAATTAAGCGCCGTGGCAGAAGGATGCCTTTGTTTTTTGCTCAACCAGCTGTTTTTGGAGAGGATAGGGCAGAGCCCACAGTGCGCATCTTCTACTGGTGCAAAATTAGTTTGGAGATGAGGGATCTTTACAGTGCAACCTTCGAAAGGGAGTGCAGAAGATGCATGGAGAGGCCTTCAGCTGAAGGCAGAGCGATGGTCGGCCGCAGGCGAGAAAAGAGGTGAGAGAAGAAAACTTGTTCAGTTGGCACTGGCTCTTAATTCAAAGTGTTTCCTTATGAAACTGTTCATTTTCTCCTCATCAGCTCCAGGAAGCTGCCAACCCAAATGCCTCTCTGCTCATCTCCTGTGGAGCTGCCAATGGGGTTGAAATGAAACTGCCAGCACGCAACTTGCCTGGCGCATCCAACTTTTCGGAAGCATTTTCTTTCATGAATACTCCCTTTTCTTACCAGTTTTCTTGGCTATGTTTCATTTACTTATAAATAAGGGGTTTTTTATAAAGTATTTGCATTTTTCAGGTCACAGATTGGTAAAAAAACCAAACACAATCAAGGGTTTCTACTAGGCAATTGTAAGTATTAAAAGTCCTCTCTATATATTTTTCCAAATTTATATTTTCCCTCTCATTTAAAATTTCCAAGTCCCTGACAGCTGTTACAAATGATGGACTTCTTCAGCTGATGTAATCCAGGACTTCTTTCACGTCAGAGGACATGTAATATTTATTTATCAGCTGGTCAACAGAGTATGATCCATTGGGTTGTTTTTAAATGTTCAGTAGCCCTTTTTTTTAAATTTATTTTTCAGTAAAAATAGTATATTCATTCCTAATTTTATATATATAGACTAAACCTGTACAAGAATTTTTCTACATCCAGCCCTACAAGTTGCTAAATCATGAAGCTAATGCCATATAAATGTTCAGTAGTGTTGTAACAGACGTAATCATGACAGGGTTCTGGAAAAGTAAATAAGAATGTTACTAACCAGATAAAAATTGTGAAGGAGAAATGTTTTTATTGTGATTTAAGTATTGTGGGGTGTTTTTCTTCCACCTTAGTGTTTGGCAGTGCTTTGCTTGCTCCTCATTTGACTTTTTGCTTCGTTGTTCACAAATACACTGTGGATCCTCATCTGACTTAATAGTTGGGAAACAACAGTTATATTTAGGGTGGTTCCAACAAGTCTTAAAATCACCCCAGAATTTCATGCCTGATCTCTCTTCCAATACCTACTGCCCTAAATATGAAGGATGTCACTTGGATGCAGACTTGGATCTTGTAGCCTCTATTTTTCTGCCTGTGTAAGTTGGCTTCACAGTTGTGTAGTATGTGTGCTGAGCTCCCTTCATTCTTGATGTTGCAATAAACAAGGAGGAAAAAATCTGCTGTGGTTTTCTTTAGGCTTTGCTTCATTTGTTGCAGACAGATGAGAAGTGAAGAGGCAGCAGTCCCTTTGCTTTTCGTAGCGCCGCGTTCGTTGTCCTTCTTGCTGGAGCCTCCTCCACCTCCTGTCCTGGCACCCACAGCCCAGAGCACACGCCACATCAGTAGTTAAAAAACATATATCCTCAAAGACTTTCATATTTTGTTGAGATTTCTTTGTAACTTGACTACAGACAGCCGTTGCTCCATTAATCAACTCCCTCTGTTTGACAAGCGGTAGATTTATGGTACTGCGTTGATGAAACCAAAATGCAATTAAAAACAATCAATCACTTGAGCTGAAGTTTCCAGATACTGCCCGCAAAATCCTTTTCAAACGTCATTAGAGTTGGGGCTTTGAGAAACATGGAGTGAAAACAAAGAAAATAAGGTGATTTTTCCAGGGCATTTTTTTGTCTCTCAAAATACACCTCCAAAAGTCTAAATGTATTTTTATGAAATAAAGAGCCAAGGAGAAGACATGAATCTCAGGGTTTGCTTTTAGTCCTGTAGCAGGAATGGGGGTAAAAGGAGCATCAGAAGATGAAGTAGTAAGTCACTGTCTGTAGGGTTTCTGCAGGCACAACGTCTGCTTTCACTCTGAGTGAAACTGCTGTTACAGTATGTTCCCTGTCGGGGGGAACATTCCCACTTCATTAATTAATAGCAATGATATGAAGTCACAGGCTGGATTTTAACCACTTTCTTAAATAGCCTTGGAGTTCTTGATTTCCACAGTGTTTCTATGTAGACCCATACCCCAACAACTGATTTCCAGAAAACTAGCTTCAAGCAGAAGTAGCATAATTTTATTTATGTATTTGTTTGCTATTGAATGAAATTCTTTTTCCTCAAAGTAGCTGTGATATTCATGTAGCGAGTCCAAAACATTTTGAGATTTTATTTTTCCATCCATTGTATATCCTTTGAGCAGAAATGTTTAGCATTTCTTGAGGTTACATGCACTAGAACTGCAGTGTCAATATTGTTTTCTATCTGTTGCCACTAGAAGCACGTGTAAATTAGTATATGCTGTTCATATAGTATGAAAAGGGAAAGATACTCAGGCATTAGTGCCTGTGCTCCTTATGCAGTCCACATATTTATTTGATTCTTATATAGGAGATCAAGAATATGTTCCAATGCACACCAGGGAAAGGATGTCCCAGAGACCTTTTAACCCAATGGAAAAAATGTGACAGTTTTCTGACAATGAAAGAACATGGCACTCAACTTTTGCAGCAATAAACAACAAAAAAATAAGCCTTTGTCTTTTCACTTCATCTATGCATTAGGCCACCTAATAAATCTTTTGGTGTTTCTGGCACCTAATTCTGTGTTTGATAGTCAAGAAAGGCCAGTAGTCATTCTCGTATATTTATTTTTCATTACAACCCCATCTTTATCTGAACTTCTGTTTTGAATCTGCTATGGAGCCACTACCCAAGACTCACCACAAAAAAAGCTACTTCCCATAATTAATGGAAAAATGTCGGTTTCTCTGGAATCTTGTAACTGGTATGATATGGTAAGCATTGGCATATGCTGTATCCCAAATTTGCTGTGATAGGAGGTTTACTGGTTGCAATTCTGGATCAGATTATTGGACCATCAAATCTGACAGCTTGCTGTTATGGGTGCTCAGTGCCTAGAACAGTTTGCTGCTGTTTGCTGCCTCCACCAGAAGGGCTGCTGGGATCTTTGGAGAAAGATACTATAACTCCAAGTCTTTAGAGGAACGTTGCTTGCAAGGTTCATCTCTTGGGGAACACCTCCTCCATTCCCTGGTGCACCACCCACAGCTTCTCTACCTACAGTGGCAGTATCAGGGGAAGAAGCAGCTGATGGGGGTAAAAGTGTGTTCTCCCACATTCACGTTTTCCTCCCAGAAGAACCCCTCATCCTTGTTAGAGCTCCCCAAGTCACGTGTGCCTGACCCACATCAACACTACTGTCTCCAGGAGCTTTCATCCTGGTTTTACTGGCTGCCACTTCACCTCCTAAAAAATGAGTCTCCATTTTCTTTTAGAGCAAATAACCACTTCCAGTGCCTCTGCAGTACGATATTCTAAAGACAGCTACTGCATTGACCATATAGCCTGGACACTGCATGCACTCTGCTGGATTTTGGATTTGTTTTAAATTTTCCAATTGTTAATTTTATAATGTGTCCCTCAGGCCCCTTATTAATGGACAGCTTACAGAGGAGGTCTGGGTTACTGTTTACCACAGCCCTCAATACTTTGGCATCCCTTGAGTCAAATTGAGCTCTTAGGCTTCTGCTTGCCAAGTTAAATCCTTTTAGCATTTTTATAATCTCCAAACACACGTTTCTTCATCTCTCAGACTCGGTCTCTGCAATTCAGTCAGCATTTGTTGTTTGAAATCAGATCATGATGAAATCTCTTAATAGTCGCTCTATGAAAATATTTTGTTTAAAAAACACTCAGAACTTAATTGGAATGAAAATACCAGCAGCTGGATTGTAGTTTGAAGTCAGAAGCCTGAGAAGCAGCTGGAACAGCGGGACTCAGAGAGACACTTCTAAATGGGCCGCTTCCTACAGGAACGTTTCAAGGCTGCTGTATTTTGGCAGGCAATGAAAAGGACCCACTTGAGTTCAACCTCCTCTGACCAACGCTGTGTGCTGCTGATACATCCCTCGCTCAGCTTTGCAGATAGCCAGAGAGCACAAAACCTGCTCTGTTCATTCCTACGTTTTAAGAAGGGCTCTGAGGAGCTGGACGTATTGCCAAACCATCATTGCCATTCCTGCCAGATGTGAATAATGACTTGCTCTAGTAGAGAAATTAATTTCTTCTCAGCTCTTCTAATGAGACCTACTGAAAAATATGCTGTAAAGAAAGATTTTGGATGACTTGTTCTCTGGATGGAGCCTTATTCCTTTATCTGTACTGAGTTTGGCTCTTAACTTGTCCAAACCCAGAGTTCTAATTAAGCAAATACAGCATTCATGAACTTGCCAGATAATTTTTGTTGTGTTTTATTTATACTTCATCAGAGAAGTTGTTAGGATTCAAACAGTTTGTGACCTTGGATATGCACAGTAGTGTCCCTCCTATGAGTTCAGTTGGCAAAATGTTATAAGTTTTCAGACCAGCTCTCTGTCCAATTTCTACCAGATAAAATTCCTTCCATCATGAGAGCTAATTGATAAGACTGGAATGAATTGCCTGGAGAAATTGGCTTCTCAGGGCAGAGGTAATCTTCACACACAGCATAGCAGCTTCCTGTTTGTATCTGAAAAGACTGGCTCTTCAGTTTGATCAGTGTAGAACATTTTGCTTTAGATAAAGAGGAAAATGAATTTGTAAAAAAAAGTAATTTTGACATTGAGACTGTAAGAGATACATGGGGAAAAAACCCCTAAATTAATGCAAACTTGTTGGAGCAGCCTTTAGACAAATTCTTCTTGTTGGACGTTTACTTCAAATTACACTATACTGTAAATCATTTATTAGAAGATTAGGTTTACATTTCAGAAAAGAGTGACAAAAAAATATATTTTATCAGACATATCCCAGAGCTAAGCACAAGCCCTCAGTTTTACTCTGCTGAAATTCATGTGAATGCCATCATTGTATTGATCAGCTGGTTATTGCTGCAGATGTTTGAGGGTTATGGATTCTTTCCTGAGTTCATATTAAGTCTTAAATTAAGTTTCTGAATTATCAAAGTAAATGAGAGCATTGGCAAGTATAAATTAATAAAATAACACAAATGAATAACCGAGGAAGTTGCATCAATTTATGCAGCCTGAGTTTGTGAGCTGTACTTTATTTTGTGCCAATTGCAACCTCCAACGTCATTAAGTTCTTGTCATGGTTTCTGGTTGTGCCCATTTGATTACAAAATAATTTTGCCAGTAAAAATCTCTCTTGTAATACAGATCATGTATTTAGTGTTCAGGATTTTCATGTGCTGTGAAGATATCAAGTAATAAGCAAACCTTAGTAATAAGCAAACGTTTTCTTCATTATTTTGAGTATACTCTTGACCATAACAGATTTAAAAATCCACTCCAACATTTTGCTGTTGGAACTCAGCCTAGCAGGAGGCTGTACGTTGTGCAATAATTCAGAGGAGGTGAGGCTGTTGTTTTTAGAGTAATTTTTAAACCAGCTTTTAAAAGCACAGGGTTCTGAGAAATAGTTCAACACCTACTGACGCTGGACTACGTGTAAAGTCTTTCTTGCATCCACAATCCCATGAGTAAAATTATGTTGATGCCCTTCCTGGAAGTGGCTAAACAGGGTGGGGGGGGAAGTAAAAAGAAGCCCATGACTGCCAATCTACTGATGTCTTCCAGGTGGTATCATCAGGACCCAGTGCCAGCCTGAGCCAATGCCCCCTGAAGCAATCTCTATATTGAGGGATCATGGCTGCCATGTTGTAGTCTACAATAATCCCCATATGAGTTTTAAACCACTGTTACTTCTTGCCACACCCCTTTATTTCACTTCTTATTAGATTTTTTTCTCCCATTTGCCTATGTCTTTCCCATTCTAAAGCTGTTGCTACCCTAATTACAATTAGTTGAATGAGAAACACCTGCCCAGTATGCTGCTCCACAGCAACCTAAATACCAAAAGTGTTTGCTGAAAGCAAAATGATGTGGCTTTGTAAATGAATGCTTGTTAATAGTATCTTTAGTATTGTCTATTGTGAAATTGGGAATATTTAGGTGTTGAGGAGTCTTTCATTTTTCTGGGTTGCTTTGCTGATACTTTACTGTTGTCCTGAAAGACAAATTTGAAATGCCAGAAAGCAGTAGAGAAATCTACTCTTTTACTTCATTTATTATTCAGAAGAAGCTTTTCACTGCTTTCTTATAAAAAAATGAATGAATAAAAGATATTTTAAATTTTGCTGCAATATATTATTATAACTGTGACAGTAATTACTGTAATTCTAGGATAGCTAAGAGTTGGTAGATGTCATGGTCCATCTAACATTATGATAACCCCAATTATTTGATATTTCACATTCCAAATGACTATAAGATGCCCAAAACAGGACTTTGAGGCTGAGGTGCTCCAGCAGAATTGCATTTGGGTGATTGCATGCCCCTCCCTGGGGGCGTTTGGCTGTAACCCTGAGCAGGTGGATGGAGTTGTGTGATGAGGCACTTGCAAAAGCGCTGCACCTGGTGCCTCCTTGTTCAGGAGTGTCTCTCTGGTGTGACTGCCTTGTAGAGGAGCTGGGCTGACCTGTCTGTGGACTTGGGTGGGTGCATGCGTGTGTTCTCCACCCTGAGGAGGATGCAGCAGCATGTATGTGGAGCATCTCCACCTGACTGAAGTTACGTTGCCTTGGTGAAGATGAAGAAAAGGCCAGCTGAGCAAGAGATATGACCTGCCGTGGCTTGTGGCTGTTGGTCATCTTCTATCAGCAAGGCCCTCTGTTTCCTGGAGGTCACTCCAACCTCTGTGCTGTGACCCCTGTGCTTACGTCTCCCTGGGAAGGGTTCTGCCTCACACCTATGTCCAGCCTTCTCCCAAGGTAAGTGCACCTGCCAGTCCTCAGAGCATTGCTGTGTGTCTCTGCATCCTTGGGAAGGTTGTCTTGGCTCTCTAGAGCTTGGCTCTGTTTGTGTAGGATGTCTTTTCCACCAGGCTGCTGGCCCACCACTGAGATGTTGCTGTCCCACCTCACTTTGTCAGCATGGAGTAGATGCTTGACCCAGAGTTTGTTCTAGTAACCGAGTAGCTGAGTATGGTGGTGCCTTTTGGGAAAGGACCTTTGAATGATTGCACTCGATAAGCTTGAAGGTCTCTTACAACCGAAGTGATTCTGTGATTGCAGGAATGTATCTATTTCTCTGAAGTATGAGATGTTTCTGAGGCCCAGGATTGGAAATATGTACTCTGGGATATGAATAGCAAAAACTGTAAAGTCTGGTAACTTTATGTATTTGTATTGGTGAAGCGACTAAACTCCCTTATCCAAAGTCTTTCTCCTTAACAAAAAGTTAAACAAGTGATGCAAATATGTATTTTTTGAAAGAAAGCTGTGAATAAGGTGTTTTTTTCTTCTTGTATAGCAATAATATTATGTTTCTACGTTTATATCAGTTGATTCCTTTAGCAGCTGCTGAAGAAAAACCGAATTTTGATTTGTGATAGTCACTGATGACTGGCCACTGTGGCTTGTGTGGCAGTTAGTGTACACTGTGACAGCAATAGCTGCAGTTTAGTCACCAAGTTGTTCTGTGAAACTGTGATGCACTGGCAGCAAATTATCTTGGAGGACAGGTCATCTGATCTATTTCTACAGGGTAGGTTTGTAAATGTTGATGTCACCAGGCTTGCATCATTCAAGCTGTTCAGAATTTACAGCTATTCAGGCATTGTTTGGACCTGTTTTTTGGCTGTTCGGTTTTATCACTCTTTTTTAAATTTATGGCTGTGTTTTGTCATAAGCTTAGACCTAATTTTCTGATTGGCTTTCGAGGAATATGTGCAAATATTTGTTTTCACAGGTTAGGGTGCCCAGAGCTCAACAAGCAATCCGAAGATGAGCTGTCATGCAATTATAAATGGTAGCCAATATTTAATTTCAAGAGTTGTGCTATGTTTTATTTCTCTTGCCAGCCTGATCCTGTCTTTAATGGCTCATTATATTCTGATGAAATTACTATTGATTCACACTGGGAAGAGTAAGAGCAGAGTCAAGCCCTTTGTATTGAATATTCCCATTTACACAGGATCTGGGGTGGGGGGGTGGAATTCAGACCTCGCTGTGCCAGTGTGATGAGCTGTGGCTGCTTTGCAGGCTCCAAGTGAGCCCTGCTGGGACAGAGGACTAAGACTGAGCTCAGCTTTTTACAGCCATAACACTGTGTATAAACAGAACGCTTTATACTGTGTGATGTCCTGAACAAACCTGGTTTTGGTCCTTTTGAGATTTTATTTTGTGTGTGTTGTGTGTATTCTGCTGCCTTGTGAAACGCAGGCTAGGTTAAGAAAATCTTGCCATTAAATAGGACTGTAAACTCCAAGTGTCTGCTCTGTGGTGGATCTTTCTCACAAATTATGTATTTTTTTAAAGTGTTTGGGAAACTAAATGAAGTCTTCCAAATTTATTGTAGCTACCCCAATACACCCCAATTGGACCAGGGGGCTTTGGACTGCGCTGGGAGGAGTGAGCACTCATTCTGAGCTGTGACAAATGGATAGGAAAACAGGAATGGCAAATTTATGTTCCTTGGGGGACTGGGCATTTCTGCTGAGGGCAGCAAAGCCCGTGCAGTAAGTCATCCTGCTGCCTACACCCCACTGCTCAGGGTAGAGCCACGCACACCCCACAAGTGTGTTAAGAAACTCCCAAATTCTCATCCTGTCCTTAGGTTTGAGCAAACCTATAAAAGCCAACAATTCTGATGAAATGCTCAACTGACAATTATAAAGCCATTGTATGTGTTCCTTTCGCTGGGTAATTTGCTAACGCTATTTCAATATCTGGCTGGGGAAGTGAGAGGGAGCACGTGTCTGACCTCCTGCCCTCACAGCTGTAGTCAGGGAATTGTGAACGTCAATGATTTCTTTTATACAAACCTGTGTTTTGTTAATTTTAAAAATAATAATTCTGAGTTTTCATAGAAACGAGTCAGAGACACAACATGTTCCAGCATGCAAAAAAAAGCTAGCAATACTGCTGAATGAACCTTTTTTAAGAACCGTATTTTTACCATGATATAAGCATTATTTATGACCGCCTCCTCTTATCATTGTGAGTATGGCTAAATATGTTACTCTTAACTATAGCTTTGCTGCTGGTCTTCAAGAGTAATATCCCATGAAATAGAGCTTCACTGTGGTGTTATATACTGAAGTTGATTCTCAAATATTTTAAGTTTTATAACTTCAGTAACACAATTTCTAGCGGAGCAACACAAATTGCTGCACTAGTGCAGGTAAGGGGCAATGAACAGGGAAGGTGTGGGTGGGGGTGTGGAAGTCAGGAAAGTACAATCTCTTAAAATGAATTTGTTTTTGGAGCAGGACTGATGTTGTTACATCCTGATTGCCAAAGTAAACCTACGCATGAAAAGGGAATTTGTTCAGAACATTGACTATAAAGATGTGAATATATACACGCACAAACACACACGTAATTGAGGTACTACTAGTCAACATCTGGAGATAAATTTGTTTTGAAATTTGATGGGATGGCAGGACTTCTAACAAGAGTTTTAAACACTGGAAAGTTAGAGTAATACTGAGTTTCACTCTTACCTTCATCTCGATGCCTGTTCCTTTGTGCCTAGTGCTGCTTTAAATAAAGCATGCCAGACCTGTAGTTCCAATGTCAACCTTCTGATGCCTTTCTGACTTGCAAAATGAAACTGACTGTTCCTGTCTCTCATCTCTTTCTCTCTCCTAAAACCGCCTGTGGACTGAGGCCTTGTCCCACAGGCAGCATCAGGCAAGTCCTTGTTCCTACTCTGTCTGCTCACAGGCATGCAAATGCTCCAGAGATCAAAATTGTCTCCTCTGCAGCATCTTGATCTAGTCCTCTGCCTATCTGATCTGCAAGGTGAAATGTGTGCTTTTCCAATTGCCAGGGCATTCACAGGTTATTTTTTGGTGGAAACAAACCAAGAAAAAAACCAACAACCCTATTCATCTGTACTATTGTCATATGCTTGACATGTTGCTTCATACAGTATCTAGTAAGAGGAGACTGTACAAATTGTATAGGTACAAAAAGTAGTATTACATAGTCGATAAATCATGCAAGGAATTTGGTATCTGTGTACTTAATCTAAATTTGTTAACACTGGCAAGATAAAGGTCATTTTGACTCCATGCCGACTCTTGAAACTGGGACACTGTTCAGAAATTTGAGGTTTCTTCATCCAGCTGTGTACATGTGCCTTGTTATCTAATACTTTAATCGCTAACAAAACAGCGGGTAGTAGAAAATATACTGTTCTGTGTCAATATTTAAGCAGGACTTTACTTATGCTTTAAGTTTATTCACCTTGGAGAGAGAGGATTTTTGCTTTTCTTGAATAAATGGGCAAAGAAAAAGCAGGGTTTCAACTTGCTCCTGTGGTTTGTGCTTACTACAGGCAAGTAGAAAAATATGTGAGTTATTCTTGAATCCTGTGTCTTTCAGGTGCTTTTATTTTTTTTGAGATTTCTGGGACTGTTGAGATCTCTCAAGGGTCTGGAACCTTTCTCCTTCTCCTTCCTAATGGTTGAGGCAAATTAAACTCTGGCTCGTTTCTGGTGAATATTTGTCTGAATTCTTAAAATTCTTCTGCAAAGGGGATTTGGGGTTGTAATCATCTCCTTAACTTCTCATCCCTCCTTGAAAAGCTGAGCATGGGGATGGGGAATTCTGTGGGTGTGCAGGTGAGGGAAGCTGAAAAGAGAAAACATGAACTGCTCAGGTTCATGTGCAGAAATCACCACCACTGTCAATCTCCACCCTGTTCTTAGTGGCTTTTCCCAAAAGATGTTGCCACTTGAAAACTTGTTATTTTTGATGTCCAAAACAATGCAGAATGGTAGAGGTGGCAAGAAGGATGCTTCCTAGATTGTCTGTGGCAAATATTTCAACACAAATCAGTTTTTGTAGACTTAGAAAACACTGGTTTATTCTTATCCTAGTACTTTCCTTCCTCAGTGATATCTTACTTCTCAAAATGAGTTTTTGTCTCAGTCTAGTAGACTTTTGAAACATAAGTTACATGAACTGTTGTTCCTTCTAATGCAGTTAAATCCATGCCATTTTAGATTTCCTACACTGTTAATTTGAAATGTGCGTTTTTGGGTCTTTTCCCCACTTTTGGGTGTTGGCAGGCTGCAAAGAGGCATGTAATACACTGTACCAGTTGTTTCCAATCATTCTTGTGACAATATTATCCCTGTAATATGGCCAAAGCAGAGTCTATGTGGATTATCAGACTCTTAATTACCTGAATTACAAGATATAAAATGTACTTTCGGCACTCATAAGGTATGTAACCAAATCATTCAACTGCTTTTGTATTCTCCCCCCACTTTGTCCTCCTTCATGGTTTGCATTTGTGAACTGTTAGTTAAATAAAACCAACCCCAAACCAGGAGATTTATGTTTCTATGCTGCTTTGGATTAAGAGAGCACATACCATAAATATAAGAGTCAATTTGTGGACTAGCTTTGCTTCTCATCCTTTCCCACATTGTATTTGAACCCAGGGCAGCACAGTTGCTCTGGAGCATATGACTGTAGGGTTTTCATACCTTGTGCCTGCTCATACACGTAAAATTTCTTAAAACAATGGCCAATGAATGACTTTGATGACTTTTGTGTAACTTCTCTTTACATTAACTTAACATTAATTAACATTAAGGTGTTCATAGTCTTATTGCTCCTGATCTATGGAGGTGTGTGGATCTAAATTTACAAATGAGTTCTATGCTCCCAGAAGAGGTGTAACTCAAGCGTGGATCCAGAGACACTAAAACTCTGGAGGTGTTACTTGCTAGATGAGAGCTTCAGGGGAAGGATTTCTGTAGTAGTTGAGCCACAGTGTGTCCAGGTGGCCAAGAAAGCCAAGGGCATTCTGGCTTGTATCAGAAATAGTGTGACCAGCAGAAGTAGGGAGGTGATTGTGCCCCTGTACTCAGCACTGGTGAGGCCACACTTCAAGTATTGTCCAGTTCTGGGCACCTCAATACAAGAGAGATATCAAGGTGCTGGAGCGGGTGCAGAGGAGGGCAACGAAGCTGGTGAAGGGCCTGGAGCATCAATCTTATGTAGAGTGGTTGAAGGAGCTGGGACTGTTTAGTTTGAGGAAGAGGAGGCTGAGGGGAGACCTCATCGCTCTCTACAACTACTTGAAAGGACACTGTAAAGAGGTTGGTGCTGGTCTCTTCTCACAGGTAATTAGTGACAGAACGAGAGGGAATGGATTCAAGCTGCAACAGGGGAGGTTTAGACTGAACATTAGGAAAGAATTTTTCACAGAAGGAGTGGTCAGACACTGGAACAGGCTGCCCAGGGAGGTGGTTGAGTGACCATCCCTGGACGTGTTTAAGAGGCTTTTGGATGTGGTGTAGCTTTGACAGAGTCTCTCCAGAGGTCAGTTCTGGTATTTTCACATTGACAACTCAGTAAATGGTTCAGCGTGTCAATTCTAGCCTTGTCCACACTTTTATATTGGGAGGGTGGAAATTAATATGGTTAAACACTACCTTTTCTTCTAGGGCTAGTGTAGTTACTCCTTGCCAAATAGCCCCATAGTCCCTTAATTTCTGTGCGATCTCAGCAAGCAATTGTTCAACTGATGGCAAGTTATTCTGCATGTCCTCATAGTAAAGTAAGGTTCTGAGAACTTCTTTATAATATTTTCTTCTCCCTTTAACAACAACAACAAAGAATAGAACTGAATGCAGTGTTCATAGATGCACAGCTCTCTTCAAAACCATTGCTCTCAATCTACCCTGTGTGTTACAACCTGTTCTTAGGTAGTATGTTCCAGATAACAGAATTTAAAACAAATGGTTTAACTTGCAGAGACTATCACTTTAAGCTAAAATCATGCCAAATCTTGTGTTGCTTTGAGACTTTAATCGGCCACCTTTTGCATTTAATTGCTATTTTGGCAGGCTAGAGAAAGGAAATAGAGATTTCTAACAACTTCATATCAACATGAACCTAAAAGAATTTGATGAGACAAAGAAAAGGTATCTTTCTAACTCAAAGATGCTCTGCCTGCCAAGTGTCAGAAGCTTTTTGCAGACATCAGACATGGGAGAGGTTTGGTTTTTTGTGGTTTTTTTTTTTTTAGTTTTGAGAGAAGCCTGTTAGACTCCTTTATAGTGGAAGACTTTATACAACACAGGCAAATGCATGATATGCTCCCATTTAGATCATGTACTGCCTGACCCATCTCACCTACCTAATGTTCCACTCCAATGGAGCAGCTTCTTGGAAAGCTTTGTGGAGCTCTGAGATGCATTGAAAAGTAACAAACCTGGTATCCCACTTACCTAGGAAAATTCCCCTGTCTATCCCTTTTTTTTTTTTTTTAGTTTTGAGAGAAGCCTGTTAGACTCCTTTATAGTGGAAGACTTTATACAACACAGGCAAATGCATGATATGCTCCCATTTAGATCATGTACTGCCTGACCCATCTCACCTACCTAATGTTCCACTCCAATGCAGCAGCTTCTTGGAAAGCTTTGTGGAGCTCTGAGATGCATTGAAAAGTAACAAACCTGGTATCCCACTTACCTAGGAACCTACCTAATGTTCCACTCCAATGGAGCAGCTTCTTGGAAAGCTTTGTGGAGCTCTGAGATGCATTGAAAACTAACAAACCTGGTATCCTACTTACTGAGGGAAATTCCCCTGTCTATCCCTGTCCCAGACTGTATTTCTTACAGCAGACATACCTGCACTATGCCATTAATGACTTTCACCTCCCTGCTTAGCAAATGCATCCTTATGAATGAGGTCTGTCCTCTCCCGGTTCATCCAGTAGAAAGCAATAGTGCAGTTGTTAATCAAGAAAGTAGCTGTTTGTCATTAATATCCACTTTACTTTAAACTCACTTAAGTGTTGGAAACAGCAGAAGCTGCTATTCCAGTTGCTTATAATGTGCTCTTTGTTTTCTGTTTGGCTTATCTTTAAGCACAATACAATCTTAAGGAAGCACACCCACTCCCTAATGTTTTCCTTGGGAGCCAGAAATGTGTGCTGCAGTGTATTGGGGCAGTTGCAAGTAAAAGTGAAGTGTATATTATGAAAGGTGCGGGGGATGGTAGTGGCGGGATGCAGGAAATTATACTCCACTTTAAAGGTTGCAGATCCAGGCTAAAAACCAGAGTTCTGACGCTTTCTGGTTTGAAATGGTGCAGCTGAAGTCAAAAAAAAAGCTCGACTAGCAAATGCAAAAACATTGAGCCTGCCTTGCTTGATGGATGGCTTTTTACGGCTGGTACACCTTGTGTTATGAGTACACCCAGTCTTTTAAAAGTTCAGCAGCTAAACTGAAACTAACCATTGTTCAAATACTTTTGTAATGAGAGAATCTTGTTTACTTTAACGGTTTCCTTTCCTAACAGGCGGGCTGTTTTTTCCCAGACCGCAATGTTTCTTCTTTCTTTATAGCACTTCCAAAAGTGATATTATCCCTGGCTCCCTGGATAATTACTTCTGATTTCTTTGCATTTTTTTTTTCCTGAGTCTTTCTTTAAAGTCCTATATTTTACTTTAGCTAATGCTAAATCTGTGAATAGAGTGGACATAACTTTATACATGGCTGGCTTGGGAGGCTACCAAAGTAGTCCAGGTGTAGTGTGTACATTATATATATATATACACACACATGGTGAAGGGCGAAATATAATGTTTAAGGATTCTGATCTTTCAGGTGTGAGACATAGCACTATTGTGTGTATCCTTACTCACTCCTGCTTATGGCCAATGATACCACAGCCAAAAGCCTTGACCTGGACATAGACCCAAACTCACACATAAGTGTCTACCCCCTCTAATGGCTCGTCTGTCAGAGGATGGCAGTTAGGTGTTTTTTGTTTTTCAAGATGCTGAATCTCTGTTCTGAACATCTCGCTGCTCTTCAAAGCCCTGTGGGATTATCCATACCTGTGGTCTCAGCCTCCTCTTGTTTTTGGCATATGACTTTTCATTTTCTGCTCCATTCTGGATATAGTTCCAGGGTGTCAAAGAAAACATGATTAAAAAAATTGAATTAAAAATAAAACTATGTATATATTTTGTGTCCCCTTGCTGCTATTGTTTTTTTTTTTTTTTGAAGGGGAATGAGTTGTATACAGACATGAGATATGAGACTTCATCTTAGAATCCCTTCATATTTCATGATTCCATCTTGAATGTTGAAATTGAAAAATCATTTATGATTTTAGTTCAGGGGTGCAGGTAAACATCCTTGTAGTCCTATTCAGAGGCTGCTGAAAAATCAGTTTAAAAGCTGATCTTGGAAGAGCTCAGAGTTTTTAACTGAAATGCAGTTTGTGAGCCATTGCTGACATCTTGTTCCATCTTGAGCAAAGCAAGCTTGAGACAAGGCTATTTTTTCTATTAAATAAATAAACATTACTATTTCATTGATACTTCTTAAACTGAAAAGGTCAGCTCCATTGTTTCTGAAGCAGTAGTATATGAATCCGAAACATAAATCGTTAGTATCAACAGTGAAAACCATGATGTAGTCAAGCATTTGTTACAATGAATAGAAAAATAAACAAGTTGTTCCCCTAAGACCTCACCCAAGACCTCTGTGCTATCTAGAGCTGAATGAAAACATCATTGAATAAAATAATGAGTTTGAATACTTTTAAATAAATAAGCTTGAATACTTTTTTTCATTGTTCTGTGAATGCTATTTGAAAGATTATATCTTCCTTGAAGGTATCTGCATATAAAGTACTTGACTTTTAAAAATGCTCAAAATTAGATATTAAGCATTAAAAGCAGGTCTTTTCAATCTCTGTTTTACAGTATTTGTAATTTTTTTCTAATTTAAAAATCTTACAGGAGTAGAAAAGATGGAATTCCTTCTATTTTTAGTATCTCATACTACTTCATCCTTTCTGGAGAAGGAAAGTAACAGAAGAGAGAGGAGAAAAACCAGAAAATGGGAAACAGACATTTTTCACTTTTTCATTTCTCACTAGAAAAGGCTGGCTGTATGGCAGAAGGGTCTGTACCTGCTGGTGTTTGCTTGTGGCCTGTAGATTTGTGTTTGAACAGTAGTTAAATAACTCCTGTAACAACTTGATTTTCACTATATCTCATCAACTAGGGAGGCAGAATATGATGAAAAATGTGACACTTCAAAACAATCCAACAGACAGCAAACGCATATCTTAAGCAAATACTCTTCACTTGCTGGATTGCCTTGAGATGTTAATGACAGCTGAATTAGCCTTGTATTTGCAGCCCCTGCAAAATGCAGATTTAATAAACAGCCTCATGTGCTTGCAGCTGGACCCAGCTGGTGTGGTTCCTGCAGCTGGAGAAGGGAAAGCCTGGTCCGTGCTGAGCAGCAGGAGCTCAGAGCACCCTTCTGGGGCAAAAGCTTCAGGACCTGCTGTGGGAGAAGCCTGAGCTGTGTAGGAGAGAGTTGTGGTTCTCCCAACGTGCCTGGCTAATCCAATGCTGAGGAGGGGTGGGTGGGATGTTCTGAAGTGCATCCCCCTCCTGTGGTGACAGTGACCTCGGAGACCATCGCACTGGTGCAATCACAACTGGTGTTTGTGTTGGCAAAGAGCCCGAGGAGCAGACTGTGAGAGACGTAGCCTGTGGGAGGCCTTGTTCAGATGGACTGTACACAGGCTGACTTCAGGAACACCCCGGTGGTTGTACGTCTGTCATGAGGTTTAAAAGTTTTTGGGTTGTGAGACCAGATATGAGAGCAAATGGGTTTAACCTAGTTTTTATTTATTTTTACACTCGTTCCTCTGAAAACGGTCATTGTGTTTCCTTTGATGTTTTCTTCTACTTAAATCAGTACAGAAGAAATTATTTTTCCTTATTATTTTCATAGGTCAGTGAATTATCTAATAACAGAGTCTTGTAATATTTCCATAATTAAGCTTCTGCCCAATGAAGGCAATGCACTCAAAATTACCTGTACCTATAACATCAAGGACTTTGTTTGGCTTCATTTTTCGGGCTGTTTCACAAGCAGAAACTACCTGTCCTGAAGCTTATAAGCAGCTTTGAGGCTCAGCTACGTGCTTTGCTCAAACAGCATCCATCACAACAATGTCAGGGATGCAGCAGGGTGTTTTGTCTTGTCTTCTCTCTCTCTCGGCAGTCGTGTGTTCTCATACCTAGACGGTTGGCTCACTCATTAAAACAAGTGTGTTACTGCTGAGCACAAAAAAAAAAGAGACACTGTTTTTTTTAAGATTTGGATTTATAGCTCCATGTTGTAATCAGACATCACAAATTCTTTCACAAGAACTATAAAACAAGTTTTCTCATGAGAAGGGGGGAAGAAAAAGCAAGTATGCTGTCCTCCATTAAACGATTGTGAATTTCTTGTTTAGTGCAAGATGAGGGGGAAAAGGGGACCCAGCAGTAAATCATCTGTGCAGCTCTCAGCCATAAAGTCTCTTGAACAGTCAAAACTGCCAGGGCTTGTTTGGATGACTTATTCCTAGGCAGGGGGGATGGAAGAAAGTTTATAATACAGCTGCAAACTTTTGGTGTCTCTGGTGTCATTGATGTTTACATTAGGTGATAATGTGCTACAGAAACCTTCTTCCATTTCAAAGGTGACATTTTCCTCTCTGACCTTGTTTTGAGATGATTTCACCCAGCCAATGGGGCAGAGATCTGAAGTTGCCCAGGCACTGGTGTGTGTTGGCCAGGTCTTTGCAGAGGATGACAGGTTCAGTAAGGGCTGGAGCAGCCAAATCCAGCCAAGGAGAGAGACCTGTGGGTCTGACCAGGGTTTGGATCTAACCCTTGAATGTTTTGCCAGGAGAGGTGGCATGGGCCATTGTCCAAATCGGGTGACTGATTGAGTGATTTGCTTTGTGCTGAGATTGGGAGGGAGAAGGGTGCCAATTGGCTTGGGTGACTGGTAGCTCTTGGATAACCTACCTGTTCCTCCAGAAACATTGCCAACCTTTTATGCTAAATCATTAGATCCTCTCCAGTAGGCTAAGCCTAAAATGTTTATTGCTTATCCCCGTCAACAACATTTGATCAAAGGGCTTCCTTGCTGTACAGTACTTCAAATTGTTGTTACTGCAAACTGAGGGCTGTAGTTGGAGGGACTGTTTTCAGTAGGAGGCAATGGCTTCCTTGCTGTACAGTACTTCAAATTGTTATTACTGCAAACTGTGCTGTTGTTGGAAGGACTGTTTTCAGTAGGAGGCAACCCTTCTGTTCGACAGTGCAGGGATGTAGCTGGTATCAGAGCAGGTTGTAGGGATGCAGTTCCCCGTGGAGGCTGTCACTGCCCAGCAGAGCTATGCAAATGCTGAAGCAGCAAAGGAAAAACACTCCTGCAGACCAGCAGAACTTGTCCAGAAGAGTGGTACAAGTCAACTCACAAATTAGGGGGTGATAAGTATATCTTAAATACATCTTTTAGATGAGCAACCTGCAAATTTATGAGAGTAATACTAGAATTGACTCTTAAACTGCTTTTTTGGGGGGAAATGGAAGAAACTAGGTTTGAATCAGGACTGTATTCCTCTCTCCTCCTGAAATTCTTTCTCTTCACTCTTTCCTGTGTGCGCTGTTACAAGAATGACATCCAGTATGTGAGACCACTGGCTAACGCTTGAGATGAGTATCTTTTAAATTAAACAGAACTCAGCCTGACCTGTCTTCTGTCTTAAATTTCTTAATAGTATGAAATATAGCCTTTAAACAATCTTAGGCTTGTGGTTCCCCCTTCTCCCCTTAATCTAAGGTATGATTAGTGCTTAATGGACCTTGAAAAGCACCTTTATTTATAATGGCCACAGGTTGCTTTTGTCTAGATATGATCTCCAGTTTTCTGTTTTCTCTTTAAATGAAATCCAAAATAGTGGGGCATGCACTTGGTTATTAAGTCCATATATACTACACTTTTTTCCAGAACACTTTAAATGAAATCCAAAATAGTGGGGCATGTACTTGGTTATTAAGTCCCTATATACTACACTTTTTTTCCAGAACGACCTTCTTTGGTGAATGATTTAAAATATATATATAAAACTTCTTTTACACCCAAAACAATGGACTTCTTTATGCTGGGCAGTACCGATAACACAATATCCATTACACAGATACAGCAGGGTATCAGGTGCCAAGCAGCACTTTTCAGGAGGGAGGACATCTGAATCCAGGACACTTATTCTGCATCCAAGGAGGTGCAGTGAGAGCAAGAGAGCACTCTCATACTCGCTACATCTTGCTGCACAAGGAGCTCAGAAGCCCTCAAAATGTCAGCCTGTGTGAGTCAAAACTGATTATCTGCCATGTGTTATTTGCTGAAATCCAGGGATAAAAGTATCTAGGACCCAGTGCTTGAAGAAAATTGACCCAAACTGTCATTCCAGTCACATTTCTTCTATTGAATAAAGCCTTGTGGGGCAGACTTCAGATAAAAAGTGTATCGGTTATGTCTGTGCATTTGCCTATTGAGCACAGCTACAAATATTTTCTAAGGGACAGTCTTTCAAATCACAGAACCTCTCTCACGCCTGCCTAACTCAGGTCAGACTAGCAAATGGGAGAGGTGAAGCTCTCAGAGCTGGTGGATGATCTTGTGGGACACGATAAACAGCCATTACCTTTACTAATGATGTTGAATCCCTGTGATATGCTAATCACAAAGTAACAGCGCCCACATCGAACTAATTAAATTTCTTAGGAATAGATTACAGTGGGATTGCTGGTTTTCTCCACACTGGCATCAGGTACTAATACAACAAGCCAAAGTTCAGATACATTTATGTTGCTAATATAACTGGGACTGATTTCTATTAATGATAATGTTACAGTAATGACTAATGACTGTGGCTGCACAGCTCTCAGGAGGGCGCAGGAAAGTTAAGCAAACCCTGTGAGACAAGGGGTCTCTGTCAAATCTGGGAACAGCAATCGTGGTCTCCAGAGTCTCTGTCCCATTACTTAGTCAGAAGACAATCATTTCAATATATTGTTTATTATTTTGAATGCTCAAACTTTAACATACAATATCAATAATATGATTATGCCATTTTCAGCTATGCTAATTTTCTAGTAATTAGAACTCTTGGGGCTGGATACCATCTGTTTTCGAGAGTTTGTCACCATAATATTTTAGGGCAGATTAAAAAAAAAAGCTCAAGAACTCTTGGGGCTGGATACCATCTGTTTTTGAGAGTTTGTCACCGTAAAATTTTAGGGCAGATTAAAAAAAAGCTCGAATGGGATTTAAGTGCCTATAAAGCATGGATTTTCACACTCATCTTATTATGAACACATTCAAGGTGGTTGTTTTGATATGATTTTTTTTTTCCCAGTCTCTTTCAGAACATAGTTTGTGTGCTATCCTCTTCTCCCTGGTCTGTGCCAAATCCTGAAAGGTGACTTAATCTGTTGAGAGTCCCTCTCAATCATTATGCCTTAAGCTTCAATATATGACTCAACAGATAAATATTCAAAAACAGAGCAATTTCTCAGTGTTTTTTTTTCACTAAGTGGGGTGACAAGGCCAGTGAAGTTTTGATTTCAGAAGATCAAAATGGAATGTGGCTAGTCTGTGCAAAATGAAGGTGGTGAAAAATTGCTAAGACTCCTTAATTTACTTAAATATGTTTCCAAATTAGAATAATTTGTATTCTCTATAACTGAAAGCTCTTTCAAAAGTGTTTTCTATTTTTAGTTTTATAGATCATTAGTGGTATTTTAGAATGTTCTAATATTAGATGATTTATGTCCATGAAGCAATTACATTGGTAGGCAAAAAATTGCCTGGAAGAATGAGGCAATATAAAATGTGTCATTTTACAAGAAATAATGGAGAAATAGAAAATATTTATCCACATACAGTCTCTTCTTCTCAAAGGACAACAAGGGAAGTAACCTGGGGAGATCAAGGCAAACTAAAAGCCAAATAATTAATGGCTGCAGTAGGCTGCAAGGTGAAATAATGATTAAAAGATGAGAACCTCAAACAATAAGACAGTGGAAGAAATATGAAAAGCCATGGAGAATAAGGCCCTTTCACTCTCTGGATTCATTTTTCCATTCCTAGAGCCCTTCATATTTGATGGGATGCTCTCCTATTCTAAATTCTCTCCTTCTAAATACTCTCCTCATGATAGCTGTTTTCTAATTTTAAAATTTTAGGCTAAAATATTTAGGGAATAATTATGTAGATCTCTCTGACGGTTGTTGATACTTGATATAACAGTAGCTCAGTGCCATATTGTATAGGCACGCACATGTTATGTCATGTTATGCAGCATGACTCTGTTATTGATTGCACCACACTAGGTATTTCACAAGTAGCAGCAGATCACAATAATTTCTTTTACTTAGTCCTACTTAAGATCTAGATGGTCAGTGCAAAGATATGGTGGTATTACCCAAGCATGAACCTCTTCAAATCAGATTCTAGGGATGGAGCCTGAAAAGATGGACACAGGAGTCTCTGAAAATCTTCACTACTAGAAAAAATCCTGTGAAATATTTCTGTGAAGACTCTTGGTTTTGTATCATAAAATCTAGTGATATCCTTTAATTACCCATTGGCTGGTGTTTACATGTGTATCTTTGTGTATATTTATATTCCAGCTTATATGGCAAAGAAAAATGTTTGGAGATTTTTAAAATTTTTTTTTTATTTCTGGTTGCTGATATTTGAGGTATTTGAAGTATTTTTGCACTAGTGTTTTTTTAAAATAATCCTCATGCTGCTTACACATAAGCTACTGATAAGACCAAGGATTTTATTTTCACTGCCGACTGAAAAATGTAAAAAATGTGGATAGTCCTAATAGTTAGATTCACATTATCTAGTAAGAGATAAAAAAAAAACAAAAAACCAAACAACTTCTCCCATCTTCCCCTGCCGCATATGAGAAACAGACCAAGGATGCTGTGATACATGTTCCCAGTCTGTGGTCAGAGAATTGGATGGATGGCTGCTGTATCTATACGGTACATCCTTGTTCCTGAGTGCTAGCTGTGGCTTTAAGCTTTTTCATTTTTATTAGTCATAAAAAAAAAAGGTTGACATAATGAAATCAGCTAAACCAGAGATTTAATTTTGATATTGCTGAACTATACAAAAACCTCTGTGCAAGTAACTTCATTGTCCGTGTGGGGTATAATTAAAACAGAATAAATCCTGCAAGCCTTCTGCCAAGCTGAACAGGGCAGAGGTGTTTAGAAAGGATCTACCCCTGAACGTCCCATGCTGTTTGTTAGAGACTGCTGTCACATTATCTAGTAAGAGATAAAAAAAAAACAAAAAACCAAACAACTTCTCCCATCTTCCCCTGCCGCATATGAGAAACAGACCAAGGATGCTGTGATACATGTTCCCAGTCTGTGGTCAGAGAATTGGATGGATGGCTGCTGTATCTATACGGTACATCCTTGTTCCTGAGTGCTAGCTGTGGCTTTAAGCTTTTTCATTTTTATTAGTCATAAAAAAAAAAGGTTGACATAATGAAATCAGCTAAACCAGAGATTTAATTTTGATATTGCTGAACTATACAAAAACCTCTGTGCAAGTAACTTCATTGTCCGTGTGGGGTATAATTAAAACAGAATAAATCCTGCAAGCCTTCTGCCAAGCTGAACAGGGCAGAGGTGTTTAGAAAGGATCTACCCCTGAACGTCCCATGCTGTTTGTTAGAGACTGCTGAGCTGCAGTAGCTCTGTTTGAGTTGCTCAGCCTCAATTGTGGTGCCCCTTTAAGAAGATGATTAGAAAGGATCTACCCCTGAACGTCCCATGCTGTTTGTTAGAGACTGCTGAGCTGCAGTAGCTCTGTTTGAGTTGCTCAACCTGAATTGTTGTGCCCCTTTAAGAAGAAAATCTATTTCTGAAGGAATCATAGCCTGGGTGCATAGTAGAAAGGTTGGAAAAGCTTTGCTGTCGTCATTATTGTTCTTATGCCCAAAGGCTGTACCAAATAAATCAGAAATTTTTGTCTGTTGAACTCTTAACTTTCTGGATCGAGACTACTCAGCTCAGGTTGCAGACAGAAATGCTCATGATGGGGTTGCAGAGACTCATCAGCATGACTTGTCTTTGGGATGGAATGATTTCTGCTTTAACCCACTTGGACATAGCACATTTTTTGCTAGCTGCTAATTGTGATTAGTGTTTCAAAATATAGATCAAGAAACTAATATTTATATTTCTTTATACCTTCATTACCTCTTGAGCTATTTCAGTGACTTCAGCAGGCTTATGCAGGAGGCAAAATACTAATTTTTAAAGGTGAAAGTTTCACGGACTGAGCCACTTCCCGTTTAGCCACTTGGTTTTGTGACTCAGAACTCTCAGTTGTTCAGTAGTTACCATGTCAGAGACTGCAGTTAACACAGAAATAAATTCTTCCTTGCTGTGAGTTTCTCAGTGATGAATACACATGACAACACGAATCAGGAGGACAACACTTCACGTGGTGCTTCATTTTGCAAATAGTGGTGGACGGAGAGAAGTTTTGATGGAGCAGCACCTTTTTGCGCCTTTGCATTTTGTCTGGTGGTAGTTGCTTTCCCAAATTACTTATTAAAAAGAAAAAAAAGGCAAAGACTGTTGTCTAAGAGATGGTTAACACCTGACATGCTGTGGTCCATAGTTTTCTGCTGCACATCCTTCTGTTGGTCCTACCAACCGCCTCCAGTTGTTTATTTATGGATTTGTAAATAATCCAGGGATGCTGTGCGAGGTTGTGGAGTCCTTCATGCCGTATATGGATGGCACTGCAGCATGGGCATTATCAGTTGCAGAGACTCATCAGCATGACTTGTCTTCGGGATGGAATGATTTCTGCTTGGACACAGCACATTTTTTGCTAGCTGCTAATTATTGTGATTAGTATTTCAAAATATAGATCAATAAACTAATATTTATGTTTATTTATACCTTTGTTACCCCTTGAGCTAGCTCAGTGACTTGAGCAGGCTTATGCAGGAGGCAAAGTACTAATTTTTAAAGGTGAAAGTTTCATGGACTGAGCCACTTGGTTTTGTGACTCAGAACTCTCAGTTGTTCTGTAGTTATCTGTAGTCATGTCAGAGACTGCAGTTAACACAGAACTAAATTCTTTGAGAGTTTCTCGGTGATGAATAAACATGACAACAGAAATCGGGAGGACAACACCTCACGTGGTGCTTCATTTTGCAAATAGTGGTGGACGGAGAGAAGTTTTGATGGAGCAGCACCTTTTTGCGCCTTTGCATTTTGTCTGGTGGTAGTTGCTTTCCCAAATTACTTATTAAAAAGAAAAAAAAGGCAAAGACTGTTGTCTAAGAGATGGTTAACACCTGACATGCCGTGGTCCATAGTTTTCTGCTCTACATCCTTCTGTTGGTCCTACCAACTCCCTCCAGTTGTTTATTTATGGATTTATAAATAATCCAGGGATGCTGTGCAAGGTTGTGGAGTCCCTCGTGCCGTATATGGATGGCACTGCACCATTGGCATTATTGCAGAGCCTCACTGCTCTGATGATGGTGAGAGGCGACTTGTCTTTCTAACTCCTCCTTGGCCCCACGAGAGACTATTGAGGTTGAAAGAAGCGATTTCTTCACTTCGGCTCTTCTCAGAGTGTTCCCTCCTTGAGGACAATTTCCTAAACAATCTTGCTGCTCTTAATGAGCAGAGCCCAGAGTGTTTATCGTAACCTGCTCTGAACTGTGAGCAGCTCGGGGAGGAGGGAGGTCTTTGAACAGAGCCCGTCTTGTGGCCGAGGAGCGGGAGTGGGGCAGGGAGGGAGCAGCCTTCCTAAAAACCCGGGGAACGAACCGTTAGCGCGGGGTGGTGAAAGAGCTCAATTTTATTTTGTTTTCACACATTAGGTTTTGCTTAAAGCAGACAAGTACCAGGGAGAGCGTTCTGAAAAGAGGCTTTGTATAGGAGCTGGGGCTCTATCCATCAGATTTGTCATTTCAGGAATGCGGCCAGATGTATTGACTTACTAGCAATTGCATTGGTGCCATCTGGCCTGCTGGAGGCTGTATTAAAGATGGAAAAAACTGAACAGAAAGAAATGAAATTTGTTCATCGTGCCATTACCCTCGCTGCTTATTTAAAGGAGGGGGGGGGAAATGTAACTTCTTGGCAGGGGGTATGCTGTTTGAAAATAAAATATAAGGTTTTAAGGACTACAAGCTTCAAAACCAAGCAGTGATGTTTATACATAGACTTGAAAGCTGGGCCTCACTGTTGTCATTTTGTGTATTTATTTTTTTTTCAGTGGAAAAATGCTTTCAAATCCTACTGTTCTGAGTTGGAGATCCCTGCCTGGTCCACTGCAGCATTTATATTTATTAATTCTCAGTTCTCCCCGGTACTAGTTTAGCTGTCTGAATTGCCACCTTCTCTCAGGCACTGAGGTTTGCAGGTGTTATACTTTCTATTGCTGACCTAGGAATGTCTTCACAAGTCCTGGATCATCTCTTTTCACTTACCAATGTTGCTCTCTAAGCAGAACCACTATTCCTCACGTCATACCAATAATCCTTATTTTAATACTGATGCTCCAAAATATACTCATTTTAATGAATAAATGCCAGGTCTCAAGTTTTTCCATACATTTCATTTAGCAAGATTATTTTTCTTAATATTAGGAGGATCAGGGGTAGAGTTAGCCTTTATTGACAGAATAAGAATTTCAGTGTAGTAATGTGCTATACAGCTACAGGGTGAGAAGTGTTCCCCAGCCTTACTGAGATAAGATTGTGGACATGCTTCTATCCGTATTTAATTCTACAATTAGTTGTCCTGAATCAAAGGCTGGAGGTTGCCATCTTCCTGGGAAGTGATTCCATTTGTTTCATGGGACAAAACTAGGAGCGTGTACCACCTTCCACTGCAGTTAATGGAAGTTGAACTGACTCCTGTATGAGGCCTTGAAGCAATTTCTAGGCCTGGGCACTTTCAACATTTATTGAAGTTCAAAAAAAGGCTTATGTGCTTAAATGTAAAACAATGTAGGTTTTAAATTAGATTATTACATAGTTCTTCAGTACTTTTTCATGGATGTACTAGTTAATTTACTGTCACAATAAAAGTTGTTTACAGTCACTGACAAAACTTATGAAACAAAGGACCAGAGTCTTTTTTTTTTTTTTTTAATATTATTCAGTTCTGCTCCGTTCTTTTTGCTGCTTTTGTTTTTGCCATTTCAGATAGAAAGCTCTTGAGGGCAGGAAGTGGAACTTTGTAAAATGTTGAACAACTTGTGGGCGAAATCATTGCACTCTCAAACACATGTGTTAGAAGAATACACGATAGTTTTAGGATTTTTACAACCATGAAACCTCCATTCTAGCACTGCCAGGGTCTTCACTGTGGGTTTGATTTTTTTTTTTAATTTTTTTTTTTTCCAACAAGATGAGAAATGCTGGCACCAATACTGGAAAAATCAACAGTGACTAAATACTCTTAAAAGAAGATGTAATGTTCTTACTCATAGCAAGTCATGGAGCTGTGTGAAAAAAGATCCAGTCCAGCCCTCATTAAAGGCTGGGTGAAAGACTTCTGCTTGCTATGGAGAAAGCTGGTCTATGTCTTCTAAGGAGGAGCAGCATCACCTGAGCAGGAGATTTAGCTGGTATCACACTGTGCTGACATGCCCGTAGCTACAGAGAGCACTGAGCTCATTCAAGACTACACCTAAATGAGATTATATGGTGAAATATCCCCAATGCTTGAATCATCTCAGATAATATGGCTTCTTCTTCTGCATTTGGGAGGGTGTGTATCATATCTGTGACAGCCCAATTTTGTTTTTTTTGTTGTGATACAGTCCATCTCCTTACATCAGGGTGGAACAGCATGACCTGAACCAATAAACTGGCTTTGGGGTTGGTCTGAGCAGCTGATGCTTCTGAATTCCCCCAAATGTCTGCTGAGGGGCACTGTGAGGTTTTGCTGCCACTCAGTTCTCAGTCATTCACTATATTCTGGAAATTAATCTGACTAAATTGGGAGGGTTTTTTTGTATTTTTTCCCCAACAGAAATTGCTATCTCGGGTAGCAATGTCTGGATTATCCCTTCAATAGATTAATTAAAGGATTTAATCTCTGTGCCTTTTGTTTTGTAAATTAACGATGTTGACATTATTATTGTTAACAGTAATCTTATGATTATAAGCAGGAAGACGGGAGGGCTCAAGCGTATGACACACAGGACAAAACGATCTTCTGGCCAGGAACCGCACACTGAGCGGAACAGTGAGGGTACAAAATATTCTGGGAAAAGAGAAACATTGCCATTTCTCTGCAGGGAACTTCTGCCCATGCAGAGGTTGCCACCAGATATTGGCAGCCCTGCCAGGAACAAAAACATTTTCAAAACTTTGCAGATAAGTTTTGAGGGAAAGAAGGCAAACCATAGGTTTGAAAGCTTAAAGAAAAAAATTAAAGAGTGACAGGAGGCATTGTCAGACTTACATCATGGAAGATATTGCAAAATTGGTCTGTGAATAATAATTTTCCTCCCCAGTTTTCTCATTCTTACCCGGGTGAACTAGGAATTAGTTCAGCTTGCTTGAAATTGGAAAGATCTTTAGAATAATAGAACTATAGAAATAAGAAGAATAAACAAATTAATAAACAACATTAAATACAGGTAATTAAATATACTGATGAGAACAATGTAAAGTAGTCCACCACTTTTATCACTTATTTAACATATGTGTGTATGTTATATATCTACGCAAATGGAAACACATACCTTCTCTGCTGTTGTTTTATCTTATGGATGTTATATTGCTGGAAAAAAGGTAGTAAAGAAGGAGGAAGGCAAAAGCTTTTTTTTTTTTTTTCTTCTTAGTGTGTAGAGTGGTTTACTGTTTGGTGGGTTTTTTTTTTTTTGGTACTGCAATTCTAGCACCCAGTAACAGAGTGATATTTGATAGTGCTCAGAAGGCATAGATAAAATTATATTTGGTGAGTCTGGTGGGATTTTAATATGGGTTTGGAAAAGTGCATTGTACACCAGACCTTTTAATTGAAGACCACATGGAAAAATTCCTTTTAAAAGCTTCTAAAAACCTGAAGCAGCATGGCGTGTGCATAGGTAAATATTTAAACCAAACACAGAGTTTTAGTAGCCTTGCACAACTCTGAAATCAGTGGATGTTTTGCTCATGAATATGAGAACAGTATTTTGTCAGTCTGCTTTTTATTAACACAAACAGGCTAGTGGTAGTGACATGGGTGGTGACATAAGGTGTATTTACAATAAATAATGGACGGCCAAAAGGGAGAGCTGTGCAAGGGACAACTTTCATGTGTTCTTTTCAGCGAAGCATGACCTACCCTTACTCCTCAGGCCTTTTATCATCTTTACATGAAAGAAACATGCTTTAGCCAAGTTCATGTGGACTTGATAGCTCTTTGTAGCCTTTTATACAGTACTCCCCAGTGGGCTGATAATAATATGTAGTCAACCACCTATAGGCCATCGTCTGGTCAAATCGGACAAAATATAGTAGTTTCCGAAACTTAAAACCCCTGTATAGGTGGCAAGAGAAATAAAAGCAAGTATAAGTCCAGGCAAAATAGCTAGAGATAAGCAGCAGTTTCAGTGGCAATCTGAGGAGGATTGAAGGCCTTTCAAATGTGGTGTCCACAGGGACTTGTTGACAGCTTGCACTTGTTCTGCTCTTGTTGTTGGTATTCTGCACTCTCAGAGAGAATCCTGCTACACAATAAAGTATGTCCAAGTCAGAAACTTTAAAGTATCATGTGTAAGAAGGGTATATAAACCTCTGCTAGTTTAATTCTGAAATGGCTCGAGATGAATCCCATGAGGTCAATGAGCAGAGAAGGTCCTGGTGACACCCTACTCTGCAAAAAATTACACCATGACTTCAGCTGTGCCAAGACTTGGCCCTTTCTACCTGGGGAATGAAGCTTCACTTCTTTGACCATATAGTTGTTTCTTAAACTCCAGACATCCAATACAAAACATCAACTTTTTGTGCTGGGGTTAAAATTAGAAATACACAGCCTAATGAGAAATGGACACAAGCTCTGTCACTTCTGTTACACTGCCAAAGGCAGGCCCTGGTAACTGAAATGGCTGCAATTGTCTTTCTCCTTGCAGAAGTTCAAGTTCCTACGTTAATAAACAGTTTATTATGCTTAGAGGATGCACTCCATTTACTTTTTTTTAAAGGCACTGCTTACTTTTTTCCCCAATTAATTGACCACTCTAAGTGTCACTGACAATAGTACTCTGAGTTTCAGGAGATCTAGTTACTCTTATTCTTACGCTGTTCTTTAGCCCCACAGCAGCGATAGCTCCAGAATGCTTGTATTAAGCACAAAGCCAACTTTAACTTTCCAATTAAAAGGAAAGTAATTTGATGATGCATACACAGACCAATGGGGCACGTGTGTGCACATATAAACATCGGCGTATCGTATGGAAGCTTTTAATGAAACCCTTATGATATGAATAATACTCATGTTACAAATGCTACAGCTTATCTGTTACGTGTGGTAGTGTGTGATAATAACTCTGCAATTCCAGCAAGGTAGGAAGGCAATTTTGGTAATCATAATACCTGAAAGTAATTTTCAAATTAATGCCTGGGTTCTAATGCACAGTAATCTCCAAAACAGTTGGGTCCCTTTTCAAATCCGGTTTCCAGTTTGTGTTGGTGGTTTTTAACCATTAGTGCCACATCACTTACCAACTCAAACCCCTCCGTTTCAGCACGTGATGTTTAGGTGTGCTGTAGTGACAAGGTTATAATTCTCTGAGCAAGCTGTCCGATTGCACTTTACACTGGAAATAGAAACATGATGGGGGGAAAAAAAGCGATACAACAGATTAATCATAGCAAATATTCAGATGTAGCATAAGACTGGGATATGATTGTTTCTACATCAACTAACCTGGGATTCTGTTGTGTGTAGCATAAGACTGGGATATGATTGTTTCTGGATCCACATATTGTACAGAAGAGACAATTAGGGAAGCATTATTTGCTGTACCTTTATACTAAGAAAAGTCAGAGGTACCTAAAAGAACTGTTGCCTAGCAGGTTTATAACAAGTATGATGGCTTCATACATACACAGGATATTGTGAGCCAAAAGCATCCAGGATTTTAAAAACAATATAGCTCTTCAGACCAGGTGCATTAAACATGATGTTTGGTAGCAGTCTGCAGCATGGAAAGTACATCAACTATTGCCTACTAGAAGGTGACAAGAAACACTCCATCTTTGTTTCTTATTTTTCTATTGGCCAACGCTTTTGGCTGCTGTTTTGGACTAAATCAGCTTCACAGGACTGAAAGCCTTTAAGGTTTTGCCTTGTGACAAGAAAACTTGTAATGGGCTGGTCTTGAGTTCAGTGCAAAACTTAGCTATTCCTATTCTGCCTTTCCCTCTAAAATTTAGAGTTCCCTGGAAGATGGAGAAACCTTACCTTTCCTACCAACCATGCTGCAGGTTTGCCTGCATCTTCTCTCCTACTTTTCCAAGGTTGATTTGCAGTTGAGGAAAAAAAATCATGCCCTTTTGCTCTTCTCTGTCTCATTTTTCTCCCATTTGCCCGTGGACAGGGAACGATTGTCCTGACTCTCTCTGCGTGGTGGGGAATGCTGCTCAGCTCCTCCCTTCTCGTTAAGTACCCGCAGGGACAATCCAGCCTTTCACTGTTGCAATGACTGTATCAGGCACTAACAGAACAGTATCAATATCATTCTAAAAGACACAGTTTTACTATCCTGACATAAAGGCCTTAGACTATCAAAATTCTTCTTTAACTATGCCAGGAAATTAATTGAAAGCATATTTAGCTGTATGGATCTAGAAACCTAAAGGAATTTTGTTGGTCTTGTGGTTAGCTGAGGAAAGATGTGGAGAGACGTTTAAACCAAGAGTTTGTACAAGCCATGCATTCATGTTCCTGAAATTTGAGAGAATACATTTGACAATAGCACTCACTAAAAACTGGATAAGAGGTTCTTTTGGATTGTTCTTGTGTGCCTTTGGCTGCCTCAGTAATATTTCTGGAGAGAGAATTTCTGTCACTGTTCAGGGAAGGCAACTTGGAGCTTTTATGAAGTTGATGCACTTCTATCTTGACTGCAATCAAATGCTCTTTGGATAATGTTTCTGTTTAGTTGAGATTTTTTTTCCAAACAGAATCTCTCTCCAAATGTTGCAGTTAATGCAAACTTTTTCCATTCAGATCAAAGTGTATAGGCTGGCTCTGTGTTATCACCTGACAACATTATCATTGGGAATATTAACCTGTCAACAGCAGATCTGAAGGAATCATTTTCCCAATCTGCAGTGAATTATAGAGAATAGGAGTCTATCACACATAAAAGTCTTTCCATTTTCTAAGTCTGTATCTAATTCTAATAGTTTCAATCTGACCTCAGACTGGATTTCCCTCTTGTTTTAAATCATGCTCAAGACACCTTCTAATGGCTTAGTTATGAGATTTGTAACAATTCAACGCATTTGTGTGTATATTTATGTTATTTTTTTTCAGATGTATTTAAACCTGTATGTGCCCAGCCAATATTTGGAGAGAGTAGTGTCTTTTAGCGCTCACCACTGCTCTGTTATATATCTTTCACTTTCTTGTTGCATTCCTGATTAATATGTTGTTTGCATGGCTTTACACTAACACACACATCATTTGGGACTGAGTGTGGGTCAGTGTCAAGTGGGACAGGATTAGGATGTGGGAGGTTGCTAGCATTAATGCTTAGCTAGTAGGATTAGGATAAAGCTATAATTGAACAGTTCAACTAACCTGGGATTCATCAAGAGATTTGCAAAAGTGCATTGCAGTGGCCAATGAAAGGAACTTTTAAACTATCAAGACAATGTCATATTACAAAGCTCTAATTGCAAAGAGGCAGGGTTAAGCACTTATCTCATCCTGAGTGTACAAATGAAAGATTCATTTCTGGTTTTGGCATCGCAATCCATGTTTCCAAATGTTTAGAGATAGTGGGACAACGAGAAATGAAAAAGTGTTTTGTCTAAGAAAGCTCAAAAAATGGCAGAGAGAGAATAATATTGTATGAAACCCCATTAGAGACATACTATCTGGTGGAATTTGAAGGGACTCAGAAATGATAAAAAAAAAAAAAAAAGAAAAAATCTCAAAGGACCTTTAGAAAGGTATTTTAAATGAATTAACAGCTCCAGCAATTTACTCGAGACATACTATCTGGTGGAATTTGAAGGGATTCAGAAATGATAAAAAAAAAGTAAAGAAGAAAAAATCTCAAAGGACCTTTAAAAAGGTATTTTAAATGAATGAACAGCTCCAATGATTTACTATTTTCAGAAACAAAATTTCACGTTTCTCTAATCCTAACAGTTTGTGGGCTGGAGGGGTAGCACTGGCTGGAGCAAATACATCATCATATATCAAAGGCATGTGGTGGCCCTCTCTCCAGGGTTGATGTGTGATAATACACTGTAAAGATGGTCCCCCTAGTTTTGACAGATCACCCTGAAACTCTAATGGGTGATACTGCTGAAAAGCCCATAATGCTGATAAATTCCTAAAAAAATGCATCTATTTTCACCTAAATCTGTGTTCCACCCACCACGTAATTGGCATCTGTTAGTGTAGAGAAAGCAATCTCATTGTGCAATTTGTCTTGGCTGTGCTCAATTTTTTTGGGGGGTGGGGGTGGGAAATAGGAATGAAATAATAGCTTTTGATGACATCATAGCTGTGGCTAAGATTAAAACTGCTCCCCTGTGGGGTGTTGGTGGGATTTTTGTTCTGTCAGCTTCATGGACATGTATATTTGTACTGTAATGGCAGTGGGCCAGTTTCTATGATTGTTTTATTGGGTGTCCAGTGTTATTAAGCCTCTCTGTGTTTTTTCTCCTTTCACTTCTTACTTCTGAACTGCATTTCTGTAACCAATTTGCATTACTTTATGTTAAGTTTCACGTGCCATGTGTCAGCTGAATTACACATCAGATCTAAAGATTCAAAGCCCTTTGAATTCTTCTTGGTGGCTATGCTATATTTACTACTAACTCCCTTGTATGTGATTGAGGAATTTAACAAGTTTTCAACTGTTTTCCATGTCTGAAGACATCTATGCACAGAATAGATTTAAAAAAGCAAAACTGTAAAGATCCAAAAAGGGAACATTTAAAGGATAACTAGCAATATAATTTATACCTTGCTGGATAACAATCCTCTTGTGTTCTGGCTTTTACATGCATTCAGCAATTGCATTATTCTGTTGATTTATGAGGACAAAAAAGTCCATTCTTTAGGTCTGTGAAATGCATAGCACAGATAAGTCTTGATGTTGTCTCAGGAGAACCAGAAGGGTACCGAAATATACAAATCATTAATAAATTATCATCGTAATAATGTCAAGTTGCTACACACTAGTCTCCATGAAATCCATAATGGGCTTGAGATTGTAAAAATATGTATCGTCTCTTAAAGCCTTAAAATACTTTTACTATGGCTTATATTTTAATTTAGCCACATTGATGTATTTCTAACGTTCAATAAAAATAATGTAACTATGTGGGCTGGATTCCATTCCAAGAAAGTATGAATTACTAAAGATTCAGCAATATCACCAAATCTGACATCTTATTTTTCATCAGTTCTCTTGATTCCTGCATGGGCCACACATGAAGTTGCCCAAAGGATGTGCAGAATTTTGTCTGAGGTTTTTCTGAGCTGCTTTTTGTTGGGAGTAGAATAGGTGTATAAAGTATGATTCCTTTATTTTTTTTTATATTTCTGAAAATCATAGATAAGAGATGGCTGTAAATGGCTTAATTCTGCTCTTCGATCCTGCTGAAGTCAGCAGAGTAAAGATGGTGTAAATAGGGTCGGAATCAGGCTCTTAGTCACGATAAATTTCCTTATGTTAGTGGCAGTATGTTCAGAATGCTTTGAAGTGCTGGTTTGTCAGAGTTCACAACAGTTCATTTCAGCTCCAAATAAAATATTATCTGACTTTGCTGGCTTTCCAGCACCAGTCGATGTAACAGTAGAGCTGTTCTAATTCATTTTATGAATCCAGTTTTCTTACACTAGTTTCTTTATTGGAATTCATACAGACCTTTCTTTAAACACAGCTTTTCACTGAAGAAAAACAAAAGAGTGTTTATATAAGACAATAGGGCAGACATCATTTACTGTATAGGGTTGATTTTGAGTTTATGCAACTAAGACAAAGGGAAATGAACACCCCCATGTGGTATAACCTCTGCAAGAGTGTAGCTTTGTTATTTTAAGGCTTGAAATACCATACCTTTTAAAGTTTGAATTATTGGGGAATATACTCAACAACGTGTACTTTGTTCTACAGAACGCAAGCACGTTATTTTCCTTATGTTTTCTAATTTAGAATACATTCGAGGCAAGACAGCTTTCACCTTTTCTGAAGCAGTTTGCAATCTAGCATAAATGTCTTTTATCCCAGTTCTGAGACTTAAAGAACTTTCAGCAGTTGTTGCTTTTTTTTTTGTAAGTCTAACAATGTCTGTATTAAGGCTTAAAATAAGCTGTTGCTGAACAGAATCCCTTAAACATTCAGTCTTTAATTCTGACGTCTCTATCTTCTTTCCTTCTCCTAGTCTGTTGTGTGAAATTCTGAGTGAAATAGCCTCTTGGGGTTCTTTTAAAGATTGTGAAGCTGTGTGCAGAAATGGTGAGGACAAAGAGGAATTTGAGGACCTCTGTACATGGGGGGGGATCCAACGGATTGCAACTTTTCTGCTTCTATCTTTCAACTCCTTATAACCTTTGGGTTAAGAAATATTGTCTTAAGATAATTGGTTAAAGCATAAAAAATAACCTATTTATTAACAGAATAAAAAGGAATTTTTTTTCTTAATACGGCAGTGGTAGCAAGACATGTATCTGACTGCAAAGAACATATCTATTATAGAATCATAGAATCATCTGGGTCAGAAGGGACCTTCAAGGTCATCTAGTCCGACCTCCCCACAGTCAGCAGAGACACCCCCAACTAGACCAGGTTGCCCAGGGCCTCGTCAAGCCTCACCTTGAATATCTCCAGGGATGGGGCCTCTGTGCCCCTGATCCCTCAACCAGTTTTCCCAGTGTCTTAAAGTCCTTTTTGATCGTTTTTAAATTTCTGGTATTGACCTCGTCGCTTCCCACCTGCATAACTACTAAGGGCTAGTAGTCAAAGGGCTGTACCAGACTAGGCAGCCTTCTGGTTACATATCTGACACGGGCTCCAGGGAGGCAGCGGACTTCCCTGTGGGAAGTATCTGGCCGACATATGGGGCCCTCTGTTTCATTCAGAAGTGAGTCACCAATAACAATTACCCTCTTTTTTTTTTTAGGGTTGAGGTTTTGATTTTGATGCAAGGGGGGGACTGATTTGCTTTAGACAACCCCCCAGGTGGTGTTTCTTCTGCCTTCTCATTTGTTTCACCCTCAACCTGCAGTGCCCCATACTTGTTATGCAGGGGCAAATGGAGAGATGACGGGGGCTGTGAAGGGTTTCCCTTGTCTCTTCTAACAAGCACCTGTATCCATTCCTCCCTATTCCTTGGGTCACCTCCCTCTGCTACAGGGGTCTGCAGAGCCTGGTACCACACACCTAACTCCCTTTCACACTCCCTTATCCACCTTAGTGTATTCACTTCTTCCCGCAGTTCGGCCACCACGTTGAGCAGATCATTGATGTGCTCACACCTAACACAGGCGGTGTCTCTATCACCCGCCATTGCCAGGTTCTGGCGCTCACCGCAACCAGCTCCCTGGGTGCCTGCGTGTTTGTGTGGGGCCTCTGTTTGGGTACCCACAGTTTTTTTAATAGCCTTTGACCGAGTTCCAACCATGACCACATTCGATCTCTTCAAGCAGTGACTTGGTTCGCGTTTTGTGTGTGTGGTTTTTGGGTTTTTTTGTGCGTGTTTCTCCCCCCTCACTCTCCCCTGCCGCGCGCCGCAGGCCGTGTCGGACCCTCCGCGCCTGATTGGCTGCCGCGGACTTCCGGTTCCGGCTGGGGCTCGGGCTGGGTGGGGGGTCCCTGAGCTCAGAAACCCCTCCGTATAACATTACTATTACTATGAATCTAGAATAAATCCAAAGAAATTGGCCAACAGTGACTACTAGATTGTTTGTATTCCATATTTTTATGTTTGTGATAAGATCTAAGTAAAAAAAAAAAAAAGAAAATGTAAAGGATTGGAAAAGAAATATGAAAAGAACTAATGTTGGGGAGGGAAAGAATAGTTATAATTAGGAGGGATAACGATGACTTGGTTCTGATGTAGAGCAGACTGCTTGCACTGTCCGGAGTCAAGTCCATGTAGTTATTAAAGTGTGATCATTCATAAGAGAGGAGGAATGAGGTGGGAAGGAGGAACTTAGTCTCTTCGCTTACGAAGAGTCCTCTGAACCACTTCCCTTCCTTTTGGTCTGAAATAATCCGGGTTCTCTTCCTTTTGGTCTGAAATAATCCGGGTTCTCTTCCTTTTGGTCTGAAATAATCCGGGTTCTCTGTCCTGCAGGTCATTAATTTATTACCTTTACCGCTTTTCTGCACAGAGGTTAGGGTATGTCTTTATGGGTAGCTCAGGAACTAATATCCAGGCCTGAGAGTGTTTGTTGGGCTCGTCGGAGTTCCGTACCAACTACATAAATCATATTTGAATTAGCAATGCTAATGTCCTCAAACCAAGACCCCTACCTATATAAGTAACAGATTTTCTGTGTCAAAATTCTTAGAATCTTAATAGGGTAAGTGGAAACCTGGAGAGGTCATCTAGTCCCAAAGCAACCAGCTACTGCAAACCATTCCTGACAGAGTACTGTCTAAAAAAAGGGACAGTGAGGAAAAAGAATACAAGGGATATTTAATATTCTCTCCTATTCAGGATGGAGTCAGAATTCACACCTCATGCTGTATTCCTCATGCATGGATATGACAGCCCTAATTGTGCTTCCCAGTAAGTTGTGATGAATCTCACCTATCATTTGAAACAAGCGTTGGTGAAAAACATGGAAAGGCATTGACTGACTACTGCAGTCAAATTCTCTCAACTTACAATTTAAATCTAAAGAAAAAATGTTTATAGGGAATGTTTTATTTTAAGGGATGCAAAACATCCATCAGTGCTTCAACTCTTAATAGGTAACTAGAGATATATCAGCTGAAATGTATGAAGAAAGTGTGCATTTTTTATTGATAATGTTGAGTTTTCTCAGCAAATGGGCAGGTTTTGCAAATCCATTTCACATATCGGCTTCAGCTGAACCATTTATTACTAAGGATTTGCAGACTTGAATCTTAACTATATAGGAGTCATGCTTGTTTTCTATGGAATGAAAGAGTAATTCCTCAATTGTTCTTCTCATAAGGGCTGAATGCTCAAACTTTGCCTGTGTCAGCTGTCTCCTAACCAGCTACGGCAAGTTTATTTTTAGCGAGTGAGAGACTGAAAGTTTCATTTTGAGAACTTCAAACAAAATATAAATCAAGATACTTTAGTGATAAAAAAAGCTTGGCTGGGGACTTCTATTGGCTTTTCCATATGAAATACAACATGAGTTTTTGTTTTGGTTTGTTACGGGTTTTTTTTATGGGCAAAAATGTTATTTTTCACTGGCTGCCAGAAATGGCCTGTTTCAGCTTTTTTGTACAATTGACCATTGTGATAAGTGAGTGAGTTTGTCCTTTTTATCCATTAGACTGAATAAACACTGGGATTTTATGCATCTTTTAAATCCATTATATGGCATTTCCCAGAGGAGGTAAGCTCTTTATTTACTTGTGTGGCAACACTTTGAAACAGGGCATTTTGAATCATCTCCTTTTTCCCAAAAAAGCATTTCCAACATGTAGGTTTCAAAGGCTAAAAAAAATCCTTAATGTGAAGAAACACTGTAAGTTTAATTAAACACAGAGCTACTACAAGATTAGATCAGTAGAATGTTTATCTTGACAGAGCTTTCCAGAAAACGTTTTGACAACCAACTGCTGAAAATATCTGCAGAAAACCCCCCATGAATACCAGCAGTAAAAAAAAAAAAATCCCCAAGACTAATTCACACAAAAGTAAAGAAGGAATCGCTGAAGACCTCATCTCAGTTTAGCCTCTTTGTGGAATAATTTCTTTTGATGATCTAATGGAGCTGTCTTGATGCTTTATATACTTGTTATTTTATATCTATTTAAAGCTGAGTGTGAAATACTTTCTCAACTTGAGACAAACCCAGGATGAGGACTGTACAAAGAAGAAGAGATTTCAAAGAGACACACATACAGTATTTCTATGTGTGACAGGTATTTCTTTGGTAAAGTCTTTGAAAAGTTGAAACAAGACAGAGAAAGGAGGTGCCACAAAACAGAAATACTTCATCAGGAACTACCAAAGGTAGTATTGGATCTAGTGATGCTGTCCTTGGTTTTTATGAAGGTTTTTTGACCAATAGCTATTTAAATGAAAAATTTTAGAAAATATTTCCGTCTTGGTATTCTGTCAGATTGGGTGGAGACTCAGTTCCTTAAAAATAGATGTTTCTGCCCTTTAAGGTACTTTAACATCACGAAGCCAGAATACCTTTAAGAGCCTTCTCTCCCAGAGGTTTTATGACTTATTTACAATTTCTGTGAAGGCATCTCAGATGTTCTGGAACATCTTAAATAGCTCAGGGTGCTTACACTTAGGCAACTGACTGCTGTGCTAATTTATGGACTGAACTTTCAGATTTGTTTTCTGGAAAAGAGCTGTAATCAGGAAGAGAATTCTTCATTTGACTGTCAGGCACATTTGAGTTAGCTTAAAAAAAGCTGGTGAGGTTGCTTCTAGGAATATAGTCAAAATAGTTGGAGCATGACACCAATTAAAGCTCAAATATTTGTTCAATTTTTTTTGAGAATTGAACGTGTCCTCTTCGAGTCCTGTGCTGCAATGGTTAGATGAATAGCAGTACTCTGGATATAGCCCAAAGTTGTCCTGAATATTCATCTGCTGCAGCCTAGATGTACGTCTTGAGGGTGCAGCCAGTGTCACCAACAGCAGCCTTTGAGCTCACGAGTAGCAGTACAGCAACAGTACATTGGGCTCATTTGGGAGTTGATGAGGGAGATCAGCAGACTATCTGGAAAAACAAAGCTGTCAGATGCTTGTTCAAGAGAAAAAGTTATTCAGGTTGACAAACACTACAATTATAAAACCATAGTGGCTTTTTACGGCAAAGGTTAAAGCTGTATTGAGCAACTCTTGTAAGACTTACTTTGCAGGGGATGGAGAAAAGGTGTTGCAGTTTAGATCTGACACATGAGGGATAGTTGACACATCCACTGGCCCTGGCAAGAAAGGTGGAGCCACGTTTAACTGACAACACATTTAACAAGATGGAACACAGGAAGTTCCATCTAAACATGAGGAAAAACTTCTTTCCTTTGGGGGTGGCAGAAAACTGGAAGGGGATGCCCAGAGAGGTGGTGGAGTCTCCTTCTCTGGAGATAGTAAAAACCCACCTGGATACGTTCCTGTGCCACCTGCTCTGGGTGACCCTGCTTTGGCAGGGGGTTGGATTAGATGGTCTCTGGAGGTCCCTACCATACCTCTACAGTTCTGTGATCCTGTTTGTGTGTCTGTGTTTATTTTACTGTGAGGTTTGGACTATGCCTCACTGACCAGAGAGGGAGTTCAGGGATTTATCTTGAATAGGTCTGTCTGTGGGATGAGGTACCTGGCTGGGCTTGGCAGTGATATTAACTCCTGTGAGCAAGAATTTTTCCTGGCTCTTATTCTGCAACTTCACAGGTGCTTCTGTGTTCCTGAGTATCAGTGGCTCATAAGCCAGCAAAGAGGTCAATGCACTGTTGCCAGCTGTTTGTCTGTGACTAGATATCTTTATACATATATTCCATATATAGTCCAACTTGCCATGACAGCCTCTGCTTTTATCAGCTTGGCCATTGCTGAGCATGAACACACTGTCCATTTAACTTTTTCAGAATGGAATGTGAGTACAGAGGGTTAGGTCACTGGTGGGGTGGCCTGGTCATCTTCAGCTTGCAAAATAGAGAGGAAGAGAAGGCTGATTATTAAGATCACATTTCAGATTATGTCCCTGCGATGACAGAAGGACTTTAAAGATTTATTCAGCTCGGTAGGGTCATCAGAATTATTTATATTACTAGAAACTCTTCATCTGAATATTGACAGTGCTAGTTTGGAAACTGATAACGCCAGGCTGTGAAGCAGATTTTTGAAATCTAGTTGAAGTGCTAAAATATTGTTGAGTACTAGAGCTTTTATTGCCTTGGAAATATTAATTTCAGCCATTACTAAACTTTGCATGCTTGGACTTTAAACCATAACCAGTTTTAATATTACATGTGTCCGAAATGAATTACATGTAATTCCACTTGAAATGTAAGTTCATGTTTCATCTGAGGTGAAATGAATCTTTGCATTTGACCACAGTTTTCTTCTGACACTTTTGATTTATTAGAAAAGCATCATGGTGGACTGGTATTTTTTTGTGTGGTTTTTTTTTTTTAATAACTCAAAAAAATCAGTTGTGTGTATAGTTTTGTGTGGGACACTAATCTAGTTCAAAAACAATCAATCCACCAAATACCTTATCTCTCCAAACCAGAAACTCTTGCATTTTTCTTAGGCATGCCTAGGTATATATATCTCACTGATTTCACACAGGGAAAGAAAATAAGCAGCAAAGAACCGAAAAAAAAAAAAAAGGTGTATGTAGTTACACCATGAAAAGATGCTGAATGCTGATGCTTACAGAAGTACCCAAGCGTGGTAGATGTCTGGGTGCTTTAGTAAATCATGGACACCCAAGAGGATGTCCAGGGATTCCAGGACAATGAGGTATAGATAACTTTGAGGTATTCCCAGCTGAACTTGTAAAAGAACGCATAAGGATACAGCTGTACTGAGACTGCACTGCAGTAAGTTTTAGTGCCCTTAATGGGGATGCTTAATAAGCACTCATTTAAGCACTTGATAGGTGGGTTGCACCACCACATGACATGCCTATAGACCCAAGGAGACCCAAGAACCAATTCATTGGGAGTTAGGATACTTCTGAGAAGCTGAGCCACCTAAGTCAGATGTTTCTGATAATTTAACTCTAAAAGATTAAGGCTTTTCGCTTAACTCATTCTTTCTTCCAGTCGTCAACAGCTGCTAGAAAGCTGTGTTTGAGCTTCCAAAATATGCAGTAGGCGTATACTGTAAGCTGACATACAAACTCCTCTGTGTTATTGGTACCATCAGTGCTTGAGTTATATATTTGCCGTCAATTGAGTTAATCTTTCCCATTCTGATTTAATGTTTTAATGTGCTGGCATGAGAACTTAATCAGCCATTGCTTGGACAAACAAATATGATAACTACTGAGATAGAAGAAAGAATTCAGCCTAGGCCAGTGCATTTCTAGTTCAAATATTATCTGTATTTAACCTTTCTCTGCACAGGTTAGAATCTCATATTATTCTCTCAAGACTTTGATTCTTGTTTTCCTAAAAAATTATCTGGACTACCTGACTTTGTGCTTGGCTATCAAACTTGCTGAGTTAGGGACGCTGAGGAAAGGTTAATATGTTCTCCTGTTGCTGATTATGTCAGAATGGGCTAAGTCTCTGAAATACAAATATCCAGGATGCCAAAGCAAATATTCTGATTCCCTTGAACTCATTAACAAAAGTTTATTTTAGATGTGATGGGATGTGAGTTATTACTCCAGAATGGAATAGATGGATAGATTACGGTGGATGGAATTCATGCTAAAGCAGGTTAGTATCTATTGGAACTTAATACTTCCTTACTGAAAGCTCAAAAATGGCTTAGTTTATGAATGCATTCTTAGGTACAAATATTTTGTGTGGTATTTCATCACTTATAGGTAGAATTTTTTTCTTTCTGTCCTTTCTGAGTTTCTATCGTGAATGGAAATAAGGTAAATCCATTAACTGGCTCATATTTCACACTAAAAGGGGAATGACAGCAATAATTCAGCATAAGCAGCATATAGGAGCATGAACACCATGTAGAAAGTCCTGTAGCTTATGCAGCTTAAAGTTAAAACAGGAGCAGCAAGTCAGAATCTGAGGAAATATCTAGTGCATTTTTGTTTCTTTCCAAACTGCAAGTCTGATATCGTACTTTGTTAACAGAGTGAGCTGCCACTCAGGCTCAATTAAACTGCCAGAGCTGTAAGATAATAACAGCAGGAAATTCTTGAAAGATAAATTCAAGATGGTAGCTACAACTGGACTTCTCTAAACTGATTACAGTTAATTATGTTGTGAATTGTATTTATAGTAAAGCTGAAATGTACTTAATTTTTTTATTAAAAGTAGTAGTAGAAGAAAACATCTTATCTCACTTCACTTCCATGCCATACCCAATACATCCACTCTTGAACTTACTGTGTTTATAGCTTACAGGGGACAAGGTTTATTTGAACTGGTTATGTTTTGAGTTCATGTGGGTTTCTGCCTTCAACTGCAGAATGTACTCCACAAGTTCTCGTGTCACTCTGCCTGGCGATTCTTTTTGTTGCCGTGCCAGGGTTTATCACCACTCACTTCTGGATAGTGTTAATGATGCAGTCACTTCCTCTCTGCCAAACAACCGTAACATTCACCAGACTTCCCCCCATGTTACGGAGCAAGTCAAGTGTCATTACCTGAAATGGTAAAAAAAAAAATTAAAAAATAAAAAAAAGTTAATCCTGTTTATAGAGGGAATTTTGATAGATGCTGAACACCCTTTTGAAAGATTAATGCAAGGAAAAGCAGTCATTTTGGACATCCTAGCAGAATTTCAGCTGAGTGACACTTCATGATACTCAAGTTTTTTAAAAAAATTGTTATGGAAACGAGCTTCTCATTTTCATCTTTTACTGCAATGAATTCTGTGTTTTAAAGGGAAATGAAAGCCAAGCTAACAAATGATGGAGGGGTGAAATTAGCAATGTGTCACTGCCCGGTCCTGTGTCAGCAAATAGTGTGGTATGGTGGAGACGGACAATTCTCAAACAACCACAATTCCCAAGTCATCTCTACTCCTTCATAACACACAAAATGTATTTTATTAAGGGGGCCACATAGGAGGAGGTGAGAACTACAAAATCTTACAGCAAATGCCAAGGCAGACAGAAGAAAAGTGTTTGAATATATGCAATTGAAATTCTGAAAAAAATTATTTTGGGGAATCCTGACACACAGAAATAGCTGTAGAACTTTTGTTGAAGATAAACAGCTTTACCACAACAAATTCCTTAGCAATTGGTTAAAAGATAGTGATGTTTACCTTTGGAAAAATACCATTGTAGTATTAACTACACCAGTTAGAGCAATTTTCCAAATATTACATCATCTTACTCACTTAGGCTTGACTCCATGCAGGAAAATAGCTCCCATTCCTCACAGATAAAGGGAGAGGTTGTAAGTCAGAGCCTCCCAGTCCTCCATGATACTGAATTCAGCTGATTCAATACACTGGCCCAGATGATTCACTTCTTTTCTTTTGATATTGGCTGAATGATCAATGCATGAGGATGTCTGTTGAGTAAAGGGAGCTTGTTGCAGAGCCACCTTTGCTACGCGAAGAGCAATAGAGGCCCAAATCCTAAATGGGAGGTAGATGACTCTTAGAATCATAGAATCATCTAGGTTGGAAGAGACCTTTAAAATCATCTTCTGTAATCTTCACATTTTTTCCAAAGACATATTGAAATGGAATTTAAATCTATAGGCATGTTCAGAGAGGAACCTCATTCTAATGAGGCTGTTTTAGAGTGGATTCTTACTCCTGAGTTTGGACTGGAAAAACCATCTCAGACCAAAGAAAGCTTCATAATGGAAGTTTTGTGAAAACCTACCTTCCTCCTAAAAATGTTCTGTCTGACTAAATCTGCACCTCATATATTTTGTCCAGCTGTATTTTGGAACGCCAATTACCTACAAGGTCCTTCCTTCATGGACTCAACAGTTATTAAGTCTGAGGGTATGAGAAGAAAGAAAAGGTTTCTATACCTCTGGAATTTATAGCAGAGTTATGCTTCTGCATAACTGTAAAGTGGACGGGTCAGTAGACATCGGTCAGAACTTTGCAAGTTGAAGCTTAGACGTGCACATCTTGTAAAAGCAGTTCTGAAGTATGGGGAGGAAAAAAAAAGAACAATTGTTTTGCCTCTCCCAACCTTCAGTACTCCTGTTTGTCACCTCAGTGGCAATTTTGACTCATTTCTGCACTGGCATCCTTTTCCTGGTTCAACCAGTCCTTGCCAGCCCCCTGCAGAGGAAGGAGCCGGGTCTCTGAAGAGCTTACACAGACCAGAGAACCCAGCTCGGGAGGTCTTGGTTTGGCACCAAATTTGAACTAACAAAGAATGTGTCTTTTAGGCAACCCAGGGGAGATATGATGCTTTAATCTGCTCTGATCTTCAGCCAAAAGAGGGACTTTTGACTCCATAGACTCAGGAACCAGGATTTTCAAAGGAAATTAAGAAATGTCTCCACAAAAAGTTAATGCTTATAGTGAAATGTCAAAGAAATGGAAATTCAGTGTTCATTAGACACTAAATTTCATTCGGCTCCCGTGGAAAAGCTCTCAGCTTTAAAGAATAAAAAGAGCTAAATTTATGGTTCTTCACCACACAGTAGCATCTGGGTTAGTGTGATTTACAACCAATTGTCAGTTTATTCATTTGTGTTTCCTTTTTTTTGTGAGTTAAATCAGAGTTTAACCTGTTAAACAGCTGTTGCCTGATACACCTACTGAGATCATTGAAATATCCAAGATTCTAAAACCATATAAAATGATAGTGTTCCCAAGTAATTATAGACAATTATTTCTGAATATTTCATATAAAATTGAGCAATGGGGCAATTGCTTTTACTATGTTGCAGCCCCAAGGTACCAAGCTGTTTTTGTAGCTAGACCTTAAATGTCATTGAATTTAGTGCTGCTTATTCACTGACTGTGAGCTACAGAGGTGGTAGGAAATTCCAGGCACTCTGTGCGTAATCCTAAGTGAAATATAGGCCCTTTTCCCGTTTGACCTCAGTTCTTGCAGTCAGGTTTGAAGTTTTGCATAATATCGGTCTAGTCTTTGAGTTTTTTCTTTACTGTGCAAATAACAAAACTAAGGGATTTCATGATGAGATCATGAGATCAGAAAATATTGCATAATCCTAAGTGAAATATAGGCCCTTTTCCCATTTGACCTCAGTTCTTGCAGTCACGCTTGAAGTTTTGCATAATACTGGTCTAGTCTTTGAGTTTTTTCTTTACGGTGCAAATAACAAAACTAAGGGATTTCACGATGAGATCAGAAAATATTGTGTGCAACAGAGGTAAAATGGATACCTTGGTTTCTCTCTTATTTATTTCCCCATAGATTTATTTTTGGTGACTTTTTGCCTCTGTGTTATATATTTGTTTTAGTACCATAAGACATCGTAGCATTTTATTTTATTTTCCATTGTTTCAGTAACCTTGCTGTGAACATTGGTTTGGTTTTTCTTTGGTGATACTGTGAACAAGCGTCTATTTAGGGGGGTTGATTTGTAATAACCTTTCTTAGGTGCTTGTCCAACTACTCAGAAGCCTAAAGTGGAATACAATTGAATAGCGGAGTGAAATATGTCCACAGAATTATTGTCATCAATTAGGTGAAACTCACATCCTTGCTGAAAATGTTATTTGAATGAGTCACCAGGTAGTCACGCATTTCCTGCTAGTGACAGATGCGTTTTCTTAGTTGAGTCTTTTATTCATACCAAAGGCATGTGTTGGCAGACTTTGGCAGGGCCTAGAGGAAGTCTGTGAAAAGTACATAAGAAACTCTTACCTGAAAATGTCAGGGGGACCTCTCCCTCCTCTCGGATGTGTGCCTGTGCATGACCCAGAACCCGCTGATGTGTGCTTTGAACTTCACCTGCAGCGCTTACAAAGTGTATGTTAGAGCAAACTGTTGCAAGTCGCTGCTTGAACGTGATGGATGGATGTCACCTTGCAAGAAAAGACAAAAAAAATCCCTTAATGTATGTTGTTCTCACATATTCTGGCAGAATGTTAAATGGTAGCAGCATTTACTCACACTTAGTAGTAGTATTAAGGTTTGACAGAAGCTGGGTTTTTATCTGAGGAGCTATTTCTTTGTGTCTTGCTTAAACTTTCTCTTCAATTTTTTTACGTGGAAAAAGTCAATGTGTATCAAGGAGCTAATAGTTTAGTAGTTAATCATTGATTTCTGAGTAAGGTCACAGCAGTTTTTAGTACATTCAGTCTGATAATCACAGTCTCAACCCTAAACCTTTTTTGCATAGATCACTGCACGCAATTTGAGCTTGTAGCTTTGAACAGTTCATGTCACACAGAAAGCCACTTCTCTTGCAGAGGTTTGAGAACTTCTGTTTCTTTGTAAGCTGTTGCTGAAAGTTTTCAAGGGGTGATTTTTTTGACGATAGTTTGTTTTCAGGAGGATGTTACTTTCAGGAGATTGTGCTTTTGCTGAGCATAAATTCCTGTCGAAGTACAAAAAGTGTGCTGGCATGTGACATGCAGGAGCCAAGCAGTGGGAAGGGCAGATCAAGTACTCCGAGGGATGCTTGGGAGAAGTCCTGTAGTAAACAAGATCTGCCAAATTCTCATCAGTGGAGAACACTGTTGCATATTAGGTATATTGCTGCCACCCTCTTGGAATAAACCTTGTGCCAAAGCCCCACAGGCAGTGGCTGGCCCTTGGTTATATCAGTCTGCCACTATAGCCTCAAGAGTAGCCTTTTCACCAAGCAAGTACAGACCTGTGGTTTTGTGATTGAGTCTAATTGTGTGAGATATTTATTTTTCATATATAGATAAAGGAGATAAATATATATGTAAGGGTTTGAATGTTGAGACCTTAAGGGTTAAAACCAAAGAATGGCTTGGGTTTGGCATTGCAACACTGTAATGATAATTTCCTGATATACATAGCATCACGTTAGGAGCCTTGGGCTCCCTACATCCTTGGGCTCCCCTCTGGTCAGGGAACCGGGTTCTGTGTTGGAGAGGGTCCAGGATCAAATACTCTCAGGCAAAGAAATTGTATGAAACTGGTTGCCCATTGAGTGTGTTGGCCAGTAGCTGAATGGTAGGTGTTCCTCTTGTCTCAGGAAATGAGGTGGTGAGCTGTGGGGATACCTCACCAATGCTGTAGATGGGAACTCATCCAGTTTTGAATCCCAGAAAGTTGATGCATGAGACAGAAGTCATGGCTTGTTGTGATTTTGGGATGGCTTTAGTGTGGCTTTTCCTTGTTGTGATTTTGGGATGGCTTTAGTGTGTTGTTTTTTATTTTTATTGATGTCTGGAAGCAGAATGTAGGTAGCTATACAATTTTTATTGATGGGAACCATGGGATCTGCCTTCCCAGTTGTGTCCAAACAATCAGAGCTCCTCTGACTTTCCTCAAAGCCCTTGGGGTATGGGGCAGCTCCAGGCTAGAAGCAAGGCAGATGTCTTAGTCTCAGCCATACACCTTCTCAGTTGGGTTACAATGGGCCCATCTGACCCATGGGCAGCACTAGCCCCTTCTCTGTCACTTGTCATTGCAGACATACCTTAGGTCTTCTTGGGTTTAAAATACCTGCAAAGTTCAACATTGTTTCAGGGAATGAAATTCTTTAGGTGCCACTTTGGGGAACAACTTTCCCCAACACAAATATTAAATAAGTGACTGGAAAGAAAGGCACACAGAGTCCTCTCATGCTGGTCCTCTGTATGGTTTCCCCCTCCATTTTTTTTCTCTGTATTCAGTTAAAAAAAAGAAAAGAAAGAAAGGCACACAGAGTCCTCTCATGCTGGTCCTCTGTATGGTTTCCCCCTCCATTTTTTTCTCTTTATTCGGTTAAAAAAAAAGCTATCCCAATCTTGGCAAAAATCACTCTGTTTGCCTTGAATTTTTTTATTTGCTCAGCAGGAAGGCTTTGGAGCTGTTCAGAATTTTATAGGAAAGATGCCAGAAAAAGGGACCAACTAACGGTGTGTGAACTTGCATAAAACAAGAATAAAAGTAATGCCCAAACTTCTCTCCTCCTGGAAGGTCTGTTATATAATTCATGGTCTCGCTAGGGTTTCTTGCAAAAACAGGATATAGCAAAATCCTTTAAGATATACAAAACTGCTATTTTGGTGCTGAAAATATGGGAAAACTAAAATTATATACTCCATGGTGAATGTCATAGATGGAAAAAAAAGGAAAAGAAAGACATACTAAATGCCTGAGTCCCTTTAGGGAGAATATGACAGATTCAAGACAGATGCATGTGAATAAATCTTCTTTTAATGAACGACACTTAGCTCTGCTGGGCTGTATCAAAAATATTGCCGTGGTGTCTGTGCAGCTTCAGCAGCAGGAAGCTGAATTGCCAAAGAGGTAATATCCTGAGTCTGATCAGTGTATCATAATCAAACAGACTCTAAGCAAGAAGGATAGAGTGTCTCACAAACCCTATTGGATTAAACAAGCTTGCTAACTATCTGTAATTTCTGTGGGCTTCAATAACTGTCTTAAAGGGCTAGACAGAAACAGGATCATGGAGTGCATTATTTTGGAAGATCACCATCTCCCTGAACATTGCCCTTCTGTAATATAGTGATGAATGCTTCACTATAGTTAATATTCCATTATAGACCTCATTTTCCCAGGGTCTATAACTCACCCATAATAATTTGCTGAAGGTTGAAACTTGGCAGACGGGGCTGCAGACCGGGAATTAATTTTGGTAACACTATAATAAGTGCTTTTTAATTAATGTTAAATGAAAATGGAATTCCTAAGAAATTACACACAGCAGTCATGCGACATGTTGAATGAATTCATCATGATTAATGTTACTAAAATGAATATCAAAAGTGGTAAGTGGGATTTGCCTTTTATTAAAAAGTGTTGCCAGCATCCTTTTACTGATATTTGGCACCAGATGGCTTTTAAAGGGACAGCCTGAGGAAAGCACCACCTGTTTTAAAAGGAAAAGGAAAGTGGGGAGGCAGGTCTTGTGTTAGTAGGCATGTAAGTGAGTCTTAATCCTGTGAGCCCTGGTGACTCGTGCAGTCTGGAGTCATTCGGGGCAGCCACCTACGACCTGAGCTAGTGCCAGCCACAGCTCTGCTCCAGGTGGGGAAACTGGACCAAAGACCCTCATCAGTCTCTTCTAGCCAACGTATCTGTGATTGCATGAGTAATAGTAAAATTTAAGGTCTGGATTATACGGAATTATATGTGGAAATATCTGTGTAAAAAAAATATCTGAGGAGTCGAGGCATTAGCTTTTTCAAAGGCATTCTTCTCTCACAAAGTAAAGTGATAATAATTATCCCCATGTTGAAATAAGAGGAAGAATGAAGCAGAAAGGAAAAGCCTAAAGGTACTATCCAAGGAAGTCAGCCTTTAGGCGACAGCCAGGAAATATGAGGTGGACCCGTTTATTTGTGTTATTTCCTATGTTTGTGAATGCCCCATCCCTCCTCTTAACCTAATAACACCTTTCACTACCACAACTGAATAGCTTCCTAAAATTCAGAGGCTTATAAATTGCTATTCATTGCTCAGAGATAAACATTTATTTATTAATTTTGGTGTTTGCTTTATTAATCTTGGACAATAGCAGTATAAACCAAAGAAAATAGGCTTGGAAACTCTATTGAAATGTGTTGATGGATTTTGGGTGGATCATCAATGGTTTGACGAATGCTGCCACAGTTTCTGTACAGGAATACTGGGGGAATTATCTGGGCTGCCAGATTTCTCCTTGCCTAAAGGAGAGGAAGAGATCACCTGGGAAACAGCAAAGTTCATTAGCAGGGGACATAGGAACAAATTCCCCACAACCTGCAAATAATCTCTTGTGGTGGTTTACGAAGAATCAGTATTCCCAGCGCAGCAGATGTCAGGGTACCTCATGCAAGAAGTCCCTGTGAGTTAGGCCATGGCTTCAATGAGAAAATAATGTGACTCGTCTGCTCCATCATACAGCCCTGCCAGTGTATCACAGTCTACCCGAGACAGGATCTGCTTATAAAGAGAGGCCATAAATCACCTGAATTACATATTCCATGAAACAGCATGGCAGATACAGCTTGCTAATGAGATGTCTTGAAAAAAAATTATCATGCAGTATATAGAGTGAAATACCTTGATTCTGGTTGAATTTACACAGAAAGAAATAACCCAGTTATCTGAATATGGAATAAAAAAAAAATAAATGGAAATAATCTCCATTTCAAGAGACAAAATATTAATTTGCCAGAAAACATATGGACATGTTTCCCAGGAAACTCTTGACCAACCACAGTTCTGTTGCTCAGATAATTGGTGAAGCATATTCTGAAATTGTTTCTTTCCTTGGGAGTAAATAAATGATACTGTTTTTTTCATTTGGGCTGCTAGATGAATTGCTTGCTCACATGGCATTGATGGCAGAGACTGCAGCCAGACTCTGTTTCTTCCTAGGCCATAACAAAATTTTCAGTTGATTGCAATTATTTTAGTAGTGGCTGTTTTTTTTTTTTTTTTCCCTCCAGCAGCTCTGTAGACCTCTTTCTTTCTTTCTCTACTACTTTAAATTTATAGAATATACAAAAATGTCATATGATTATCATTACCAATGTATTCTCTCTGTCTCCTGTGATGTTAATGTTATCACTCCAAATGTGCCAGATCTGGCAGGAGGGCATCCTACTAAACACAGACACAGTGGTGCCAAAGAAAACAAAACAAGTGATAATGTCTCAAATTGTCTCTCTTTGAATGTGCATTGTGTCTTTCCTTGTAAGGATCATCAAGTATAATGATAAATGAAGAATTGAAGTCTGGATAACTTCTGGTATTCATAGAGGATCTTTTTCTGAGCCAGAGGATTTGGAATCCAGGAAGATTTGAAAGGAACCAAATCACATCACCAGCAGCACTGTGTCAAGGAAAGAAAACACATTGGAAAAATGAATAAAACAACCTCTTTTGACAATTACTGTTGACATACAACATCACTAGCTGTACAGAACAACACAGGCATTCTCTGCCTGCTCTATAAATCAAAGCAGAGAAGATATCTTTACTTCAGATCTTCCATATTTCACCCAGCCTAGGGGAAGGGGAACTCTGTCTTTCTTTTCAATTTGCATTCAACTTAATTGCCCCAAATTATCTGTTATGGTGATCCCCTTCCTCTCTCTGTACCGGGGACCCCTTTATGCTGAGCAGTTGGGAGCAGAGGGTGATGTGGTAGGGTACATAACACCATGAGTCTCTGCTTGCCTCTGTTCTTGCAGCCAGCCTGCTCTCCCCATGGGTCAGCACTCAGCTTGCACTGATCGGTCACTTGAAGTCATGGTCGGTCTTTGAACTTGTTCCTCCCACACCCCAGTGGGAGAATTAAATTTTAAGAGTTTTGGTATTCATCAGGAAGAGAGAAATCATAGAGTGGTTAGAGTTGGAAGGGACTTTAAAGACCATTTAGGTCCACTATCCTGCCCTGGGCAGGGACACCTCCCACCAGACCAGGTTGCTCAAAGCCCCATCCAGCCTCGCCTTGAACATCTCCAGGGACTGGGGCATCCACAGCTTCTCTGGGCAACCTGGGCCAATGTCTCACCAACCTCACAGGAAAGAATTTCTTCCTCATATCTAATCTAAGTCTATCCTCTTTCAGTTTGAAGCCATTAGCTCTCATCCTCTCACTGCATGCCCTTGTAAAAAGTCCCTCTCCAGCTTCATTGTAAACCCTTCAGGTAATGGAAAAATGCTATATGGACTCCCTGGAGCCTTCTGTTTTCCAGGCAGAATGACTGTCTCAGCCTGTCCTCCCAGGAGAGATGCTCCAGCCCAAATATCAGCCAAGACTAGACAGTATTGACACGGACAGACTGACAGAGCACTAAGACACAACACTTCTGTACAATGCGACTCCTTACTGATAGCAACACGCCTCAGGTATCAGAAGTGACTTTCTGTTATGGTTGACCTTGTTCTTGTTCCTCCTGTTTTGCTTTCTGCAGTGTTTCCAACACACCAAACCTTAATGTTTTCATAATTAATGTTTTCCCTAATTTTGTTTTGGAAATTTGTGCTTTACAACCTATGATTTTGATAGTGGGTTAACAGTGTACTAAAAACTATATTAAAATATACCCACATCATCATTATAGTCTTAAAAGAAAAATAAAAGGGAACTCAAATTGGCTGTTTCAGTAGCCTCTAGGCAAGATTTCTTTAGAAAAAGTGCCTATCTCTTAAGATTTTTGGAATTATGCTGTTATTGCAATCAACTGTTTATTAATAAACCAGGAGAAATTGAACAAAAAAGACCAGTCTTCAACAGATGGCTTTTGGGTCCCTCATGTATACTTCTGTCCAACAATCTGTTTACAGTTCAGGTTTATTTTTCTAGTGATCATTTATTTGGACAGAGATAGCAGCGTTGCTTTCCCCAAAGCGTGAGTGATATGCTCTATGGGGTGAAGAAGATGACTGAATAATTTTGGCCATATAATGTTAATTTTGACACGCACAGAACTGTACATTCTCTGAATTTTGGAAAAATCTGAATGGAGTTTGTAGAAAATGTAAAGGGAAACTTGCCCTGTGCAATGGATTCCGTGAAGATATGATTCTGAAAACTTCTACAAAACTGTCAAAATGGTCAAATAGAGTCAGACCAGAGGCTGGTCCATCATTCATTTTCCCCTTGTTGACAATGGCTTGTAGGAGAGGCCTAAAAAGTTTAGGACTGCAAAAAATATATAGGAATAAGATTATAGGCATTCAAATTTTACTAGCAAGAAGGAATGCAAAAGGAAAGAGAGAACCCTGAATTAATGCTGAACTGCATATATCTTGCGTGCCTTCAGTGGCACATAGTTATAAGAAATAATCCCTTCAAAGAAAAGAGAAAAAAAGAATTCTGCATTCAAACAGTGAAGATTTCTCGGAGGCCCAGCCTGCCTCGCACACAATTGGAATTAGTGGGAAATGCCATGGTAATTTTTTTCTGGAAACTCCAACCACATTTAATTTCCAGTGTCCTCCATCAGACCACCACATTTTTTTTATCTGAAGTTGAACAGTCTGGAAATGGAAGTGAAACATCATATATGCCATGAATGAATGAATGAAAAGTAAATATAGACTAATATCCCATTTTAGCTTAAAAAAATAAGCTTATACCAGACCACATTTGTTTTCCCTTACTCTGAGAGTATCCTACATGTCCAGAGAAATGACACGTTTAATAAAAATAACCTCAGTTCCTTGTGGGTACTTGAGCTTATTGCACTATAAAAGTTTGCATGAAGAGGAGGTAAAAAAAAAAAGTCAGGCTTTTGTGGCTCCATGCAGTACATTAGATGTTGAAGGAAAGTTGTGGATTTTTTTTTTTTTGTTGGTTTCTGGTGCTGTGTCTGAGAGACGTGGGACAAGATTGGACCTTAAGAAAGCTTCGAGTCCTTTGCAGCGTGCAACAAGGTGCATTACACAACAAAAAAATGTTTTCCTGTTGAGTGGAATAGCTGAGGGGTACAAATCTTACTGAGGGTGGAGTTCCCAAAAAGCAAGACTAGAAAAGACTGGGCTGGCTGGTTACCCAAGGGGCTCTGTCTGTCACAAATGAATAAGTAGGAGAATGTAATCTGAAAGTTGAACATAGCTGGAAAAGATCCAAAAATCTAAATTCATCAGTGTGGAAAATAATTACATACTGACAGGTCTCCAGGGCAAAGAAAGAGAGAGACGAGGGTTTATATTAACTCTTCATGGTTTCAACAATCAATTGGTTGTTATTTAATTGAACAGTATTTGTAGGCACTTTCATACTGTGTACAAGAAATGGCACGTATTTACTTTATCCTTATACAGGAGATAGAGGTGTTTAATGGGTAGCAGGAGGAATTAAAACATGATGTTTTTGGAAAAATCAAACTTCCCAGTAGCAAAATTGTAAAAAGTACCTTGGTTTGGGTAGATCTTTTAAGCTAGTTATCAAGTGTGGCGTATAAAGCTTTGAGCAAAGGGAGGAAGGGAAAAGGAAGTGAGCACAGTGTGAATCAGGTTATTTGGGAGCTTATTCCAAATGAGAAAATTCAGCTGTTCGTTTGCCTGGAAGGTTCAATGGACAGGCTAAATTGTTGCTAAATTTGAGGGTCCTGAAGCAAGTTATAAAAGGTTTTTCTCTTGCTCTATTAAAAGCTGAACTGAAGAAAATACACAGAGTGCTCAGTTAATAAAATTCAGGTATTAATGAGGAAGATGTGCGCAAATAAGACCTCAGTTCCTCATATTGCCAGGTTTCTGAATCCTTAATTTGTTTTTTGATTATTTTTTTTTTAAATAACGATGTTGGAAACAACAATATTTAGTGAAACAAGATGCAAACCTAATTCAAGGCAAAGTGGAACACGTTGCCATTAATCTTGTTTCAGCGCTGATGCCAAAAGCCCTGAATTCCATGAGCACCGTTCAGAGGGTTATCTGATTGTCCTCCTCGGCAGACGGCATGCTGCAACCTAGAGCAAGCAAATTAAATATAATCATATCAGTGCACTGAAATTACACCCCTTTTCCATATGGGGCCTGTGGGCAATAATCATGTTGTTATCCATTTATCTGTTTCCCTCTAGGAAGTTTTCAGACTAACTAGCCAGAACAAATTCGAAGGCTCTGTCATAATTTCAGGAATTGCAGTGCTAGAGGGCTTCTAACACCTCTGGTATTTCTCCCTTTCCTGCCAGGGAAGGAGGGGCTTCTAGGATTGGTTGTTTTTCTGACTTTTTTTTCTTCCCATGTAATATTTTTCTTGTATTCTATTCTCAAGGTGGAGAAAAATAGGGCTGTTTAGCCTATGAACACGGTCACACTAACAAATGTATTTCCTGTAAATGCTGATATAATACAAAGTTGAATGACATCACGTTGCTGCTTCCAGTTCATTCTCCCCTTACAAGGGCAATATTGTATGGCGAGTAATTTGTCAGAGATACTAAAAACAGCTTGGGAGCAACAATAATTGTGAATAGGGTGAGTGGGTTCACTGTTCTGACTTGTTTCAGGGGCTTAACTTTTGGAAAAGAGCCTAAAAAAATATCAATTTAAAGGAGGAAAAAAAAATAGAACCCGGGGCTTTTGCTAGGGCCAAACATTAGTTCCATTTAGACCCTAAACCATCCCTCACTTAATTGTAGGTCTGCTGCATTAGCTTGTAGGAACAGTAAAAGCATGTAATTCGATCTAATCAGATGGGCAGAGGAACAGGGTGCTTTGTGCCAAGTGAGCCCCTGGAGCAAAAGGACGAATGTGACTGCAGAAAAGTAGTTTTACAGCACTGTAAGAAATTCGTGCAGTCCTACTTGATCTGTACAGAAACTGGTGTAAGAACCAAAACACCTAACAAAACATTGGTATTTTAAGGTCTTCTTGTCCTGTCTGAAGTCCTAAAAGAGCTCTCATTGAATGAACCTTGTTGGTGTAAGAACCAAAACACCTAACAAAACACTGGTATTTTAAAGTCTTCTTGTCCTGTCTGAAGTCCTCAAAGAGGACTTCATTCATTCATTGAATGAACCTTGCGTGGACCAGTGCTACTGGGTTTTCCATTTCACCCAGGTTTGATTGTCTAGATTGTCTGAGAGCTGGGTGCTCTCTGTGCATTCAGTAGTGTCTTCAGGAGGCAACTCATTCCCTGCTAAACTTGGTGTATAATAGGTATTGGGTTGTCCTCTGCAATTATCAGCCATTCTTGATTCACTGACAGGAACTTTGATGATGAGCGTAGGCTGGATGGCTCATGGGGACTCACTCCCTGTGTTGTCCCTCTGGGGCAGCTGCTGTGCTGTAAAGTCACACCCGCTTTATTAGGAATTAAGTTTCTCCTGCAAATGATCTGTAGAGGTGCCCTCATTGTGAGAGCAGAATGCTGTACAATTCATGTGAATTGTTCCTAGGAAAAGACATTGCTGGGAAATGATCTTGTGCTGGAAGAAGATGATGTGCCATGACCAAGTAGCTTTCCTCTAATCCCTTAGAAGTGTAGTATCGTCTGCATGATAATTTCTTGAAGTGATAAATACTTGTCTGAAACTTTTCTTGAGGAAATTCTTTGTGCGTGCAGAAATTTTAGGCTCTGTTGATATTTCTGCTCTCTCTATTTTCCGTAATAACCTTTCATCCTTGCTGAGATATGAAGTTTTATGTTGACAGTGAAGATTAATACACGTGGCTTATCAAGATTCTCAGTTACAGTTGTTGCTTTAGATGTTCTGTATCTACATTGGTTTGTTGACTATCAGTGATCCTTCCTTTCTTCCCAATCCATTTTAAGCATTTACTATTACAAAAAATAAAAGCCGAGTGGGTGGGAATGAGGATTGTCCTCTAGAATTTTTCAGCTACTTTAGAGTTACAGTGGATACTCTTCTGATGGTTGCAGTAGACTTCTCATGTTTGCATTTAAATCAAAGTTTCAAAGAGGGAGTCGAGCAAAAGCAATTTTTCTCTCCCTGGAAGAAAAGTGGGACAAAAGAGGAACAACAATTAGGCAAAACTTCCGTGAAATAATTCAATTAAAGAAAAAAAAAAAAAGAAAAAACCCCATGAAGTTGTTTGGCTTTATGCTGAGACGTCAGCTAAAAAAGCAAGCAAGCAAAACCTAAAAATGTGTTTAATTCATAAAGGTTTCTTCCAATGAGAGATCAGGAACATGTGAGAAAGGCAGGCACAGCTCATTAAAATCCCATATGTCTTTTAGGGTAAAGATAAATGAGAATTTTTTTTGTCTGCCACTATTCACTGATCATTTTAGTTGAAAGTCGGAAGACTGCTCTGCTCGTAGATCCCTTATTGAAATAGAAAATCAAATCAGAGCTCAGTGAGTTACTAGAACAGAAAATCACTTCAAATGGGAGCAAACTCTGTTGGATGGCAAAGGCTTGGCTGGGGTCCCAGTCCTTTCACCAGTAACCCCTCAGGAGGTCAGCCCCACCAGCCTTCTGGATGCCTCTCCTGACCCACTGAGGGCTGCAGACTGTCGTATCCTGGCTGCTTCTCCCCTGGCATTAGAAGAGGGGTTTCCTCTACATCTCCGCTCCTTCTTTCTCTTTTCAACGTGCCCTCGTTGGAACAATTATAACATGGCCTTTAAATTACAGCATCACAAAAACTGACACTAGAATTATTTAGGAATAGGAAGTGTGAACAGATTAAGTGGAGCATTAAAAAAGAGAACAATCTGATCTGTCAAAGTACAATGACAAATCTTATGTTTAGGAACAATGAGCATATTATAGATGTGCTACACATTTGTTTGAGTGTGCATGGTTTGTATAAACATTCTTAGCTCATTTAAATAGAAGTTCTGGCTTTGTCTGCGTGACACTTTTGTTTCTTACATCCTAAAAAGAGGCCATTAAATACAGCAGAAATTAAAGGGGAAAACCATGACTTTGACTGTGATATAATTTGGTAGACAGTTAATTGGTAATTATAGACTGGGTTTGTCTTAGAGCTTCTTATTTCTTAATATTTATCTGATATTAGGTATTATACCAACACTTAAGGAAATAGACTTTTCAACAGTACTGAGCATTCTTTGAGGTGGAACTGAGAATAAAACAAAGTTTTTGCATTCTGATATTTCAACCTTTGTTTTATTCCTGTTTGGGAGAAAATATCCTCAAATGAAAATGCTCTATTATGGAAACAAACAGTGTAAATTTTATATATAAAAAAGTATGGGTTTTTGAGATCAGAATAGTATCTCTAGACAGTGAGTGTCTACTGGGATATGTAATTGAGACCGTGAATTTCTCTGTGACTTTGCTATCTAGCTGTACTATATGTCCTTGATAAAATGTGTGGTCTTCACGTATAGCTGAATCACCGTGGCACCTCATTAAAAATGACTTAATTGAAACTTCTTTCTCTTCAGTTTTTTTTGACCTGGTCTTACTATGCTGTCAATTAATTTGGAAATCTTGCAGATTCTCCTATAAAAAATTGCAACCATTTGTCTTATTTACCCAGATAAACTCTGCTGTCATTTCAACTTCAATTCATGACACATTTCTGAACTGCTATAGTTTTTAAATCTTTCTGTAGAGGTGGAAAAGTAGGAATGAAATGTTATGGAACTACCTCTGTGTGTTTTAAGCCCTTAATATCTGTGTTATCTTAATATCTAGTTAGCTTTGGTGATAAATTGCCATAGTCCTTGCAGATGAAAATATTATGACTTAATAGGCAGGTAGGGAGAGCATTGCTGGGGGAGGAAAAAGGTGTTTAGACGCATGGTGATTTCCAGGCACGTTTCTAGTTCAAGGAAGGAGCCCCATGTCCCCTGGGGAACCTGAGCTCTGCCAGCCTGCAAAGGATGTGTCTTGTGTCCCCTCTGTATTCAGCCAGCAGAAAGGTGGGACCAGAATGTCCTGCTGCCGGATCTGACCCTGCACCAAGCCAACAGCGAGGCTTCCGCTCTCTGCAGTGGGTGCGGAGCCAAGTGGTGTCTGTGCTATTAAACCATGCTGTGATTTACCCCTGAACACCCAAGGGTTTTTAATTTCTAGCTTTTTATATCCTCTGAGTTGTCCTTTTGTCCAGCTCTGTCGTTTTGGCAAGGAAGAATGTTGCTCTGTAAGGGTGCTACCCACTGGCTGGAGAAATCTGACGGGTCACTTGACACATTAACTTTGAGCTTGGCTGCTGAAAGTTAGACAGTTTTTATAAAGAAGTGAAAGTTCTGATGCCTGACTACTCACTGGGATGGAAACTTTGTTGCTGCAGAAATGTCACCTTGCCTTTTATTGATATTTTTCTTACTCTCTGCAGAGATGTTTTTTCTTTCTTCCAACATGATATGTGGGAAGCATTGAGTGATTTACCCTTTGTTCTGACTAAGAAATAGAAAGAGTGACACTGTAGTCAAGTTTAAACAGGATAGATATTGATGGTACCCACAGGTTATAGAGGAAGTCATCAAAAGGGAGACAGAGGAAAAACAAACTTAGACTATACTGGTACTGAGAGGCATTTGTGTTGTAGCTAACACGATGTGACTTGTTTGTGGTGCCATTCTGTGTTTGAAACTTTCCTTTTTCCTGAAAGTTTTTTTTTTTTTTCTTGGTAGTATGTTCACAACAGCACAAGTTAAAAAATTGCACAAAACAACTGCAGAAATTACTGCTGGGCTGTGAACAAAGACTTTGGGCTCTTTGAAATATGGAGGCACAAATGTACTTCTAAATCTACACCTTTGATCTTAGAATCTGCAGTGCAGTTTTGGCACACCGTGCGATGAACTGAACTCGATCCGATTAGAGGAAGGTTGGTCACTGTGTTGGGTTTGAGCCCTTCCATGTGCTTCTGGGCTGAGGTTCACGTTTGGAGTTGGTCCAAGCAAAGTCTTCATGCTCCAGTGAATCTGTAGGCCTCGCCAGGCTGCCTATATATTAAGAACCTGTTCTTTTAAAAACATTGGACATGTTAGATAAAATTGTGATGCATAGTTAACTTCTTGTTGTAGAGCCACTGGAAAATATGCTACTTTGTGTGAATAAAGAGGAACAGGATCAGACCTTCGGTCACGGCCTGCACAACGCTCGTGTTAGTGTAAGAGTAGATGGGGTAGGACTAAATTTGAGAAATTTGATAACACATTTGAAAAACAGGCTGCTACTGTGTTTTTACCCTTTAATTTCAGTAGTACAGCAATGCCAGGTAGTTAGGAATAAAAAGGTTGTGTAGAAGCAAATGTTTATATACAGCTGGAATGTGGGTTTATGAAAAAAAATGGGTTGTGTTTCAGAACTAAGCTCAGTTTGGTGTATATGATGTACATATGGTATCTGTTCATTCGAGTGTACCAAGTTCCCTGTCATTTTGTCTTTGGCTGCTCTTTTTATTGTTTCTTGTAATGATAAGGAAATGGGTCGTCTCAGAATAAATGAATGCCATATGTACCAAATGTATATGAAAATGGCAGCTTTTGTGTTGTATATCGCGAAAACACCACTACAAATTCACATTAAAGAAGTTCAGAGAATTTCTTCGTATTAGCTGACAGCTTCCTTTTAGCCTCTGTATAAATGTTAGTCAAACCTCTTTTGCTGAAGCAAAATTTGCTGACGACTCAGTGACAGAACCCACACTGCATGTGTGCTGCTCTTTTATTGCTTACAGAAAAATAAGTGAATGGGTCATTAAGTTTCTAAGGTATGCTATTTCTGTTTGGACTGAAACAGCTTGGATGTGCTTAAAAGCAAAGGATGGAGCATTAATCTTCCTTTTTCTCATGTATTTTTTTCAGGGAAATTTCTTGCTAAGTAACATTAAAATTCTGCATGAAATCACAGCAATTCTGCAGCAAATCCTTTACTTTCTCGTGCTTCCATGTTGATGTGGCATGTCTCCATATCTGGAGTTTTATGTTAGAGTGTAATATATAGTTCTGTCCTTGTTTAAACAGTGTCAGCACAGGAGTTGGATACAATCAACTGTAGTCAATAACATGAATTAAAAAATATTGGAAAGTTTAGATTTCAATAAATACATAATTTAAATACATGTTAATGTGACTTTGCTGTTTATCCAATCAGGGACCCAAAATATAAGTATACGAGCAGTGTAATTAAAAAATGCAACATGGATGTAATTTTCCTCACTTCCGATAGTGACAAAGAGAGATTTCAGATGATCTACAGGTTTGAGAAAAATTTTTCTATTTTTACATAATGAATAAACATATTTAAGAATTTTTAACACCAACTGCAAAGATTGAACAGGGAAATTATTATCTTACCTTATGTGAAAGTCACTCAAATTTTCCAACTGTAAAACTGGGGTAATGGTTTAAAATGTCAAAGTGATTTTAAAAAAGATTTAGATGTTCAACTCCAAATGAATTTCACCAGCCTTTTCTTTAGGCTTTAAAAAATCCTTGCACTCTGAATTTAGTCACTTAACTCCAGTCTGAAGTGTATACGTTTTTGTATTCTAATACTCCTTGCTAATGTCTGTTCCCTGTTTTGTATCATGAATTGCATTTTATTCCTCAGTTGAGTATACAAGATGCCACACTGCAATAATGATTAGAAGTTGTTGAAAAATTGCAACTGAAAAAAAAAAAAGGAATTTTTAACTCCTGTAGTAATGCCTGCTGCTACTTTAAAGTTCTTATTTACTTTATACTTACCAGGTTTATATTAGTTTCCCAGCTTCGTTCTACCAGAAGCTGAATAAAAATAGCCAAAGGATGGCTGTGCCCCAAAGACATTATCTTCTACACAGAGGGGTGATTGTGTCCTTCAGGCTTCTCACCTGTGTCAGGAGACAGTTATGGCAGACCATTCACCTGCCCTGTCCTGCTCCTGCCCCTTCACAAATTCCAGTCTCCAAATTCCTTACGTGGGGTCTTTGTGTTAGAAGTTGGTCAGGAAGAAAAATTTGTAACCTGGGGCTGTAGCAATACTTCTTACTGCCTCATCAGGCTTTCAGAGCAGTCCTCCCCTGGGCAAAAATCTGGAATTGTCCAAGTCTGCTGATAAATGATGGGCAAGAGGGTGTGATGAGCACCCACACCTGGGCGGTAGCTGCCATCAAGCACCCAGGACTGGTTGCACCACCAGAGTGGGCTGCTCTCACTTTTTTCATGATCTGCAAAGTAGAGTCCACTGTGAAGCTCTGGCCTGGGAAGGGCTTCATAGATAACCACAACCAGAGCCAGATCTGCCATGACCTGTACTGCTACTAATGGGGAGCTCTCTAGTGAACTTGGTACAGGAATGTCTGCAATGGTTTAGAAATGAAACAAAAGTTTCCAGACAAGCTGAGATGTTGTAATGGCCAGAAGAACCCAAATGGCACGCTCCAGATTTATGTGCAGTTTGAGCTCAAATGGAAAATTCTTAATAAATATAGCATACATTAAATCAAGAAGACTATACAGATAGTTAATAAGGTTGTGTGTACATTGCTTTCCAAGCCCCCAGAATTTACCGGAGAGGGATCATCTTTTCAGTAGAAGTTCAGACCCATGCACTAGGATAACATTTCCTCATGCAGGGCTATGGAAAATTACTAAAATTAAGGTATTTATTATTAAATGCCTTAGGATTTTTCTCTGCAGGAGGAACAGTTGAATAAACTGCCTCTCTGTACTTCTGCCAAAATCTTATTTGAAGCAACAAACACTCTCTAGGATTTGTATTTTGTTGTTTGAGAAAATGTACCTATGCTTTGGAGAGAGAGCACCAGGGCTTTGTGTGTGTACAAATACTTTGCCAGGTTGTTTACCAGAGAAGTTATAGCAACAGATGCTGTAAACAGACATACATTTTCCAGAGCAGGAAGAAGAAGCCCAGAAGGAAATCAAGATTTCACCAGAATACTGTAAGTAATTTTAGCAAGTCAAATGAATGTCCGAAGGCTGACAAGCATTAGGCCTTCATTTTCACAAAGGTTTTAAGCACAGGCTTAATTGTAAACACATGGTTATGGATGTTGCAAACCAGCAAAGTACTTGCACGAAAGATTAATTTAAAAATAATATAATAGCTTCGCAATATTAATTTCTTGTGCTTTTCCACTTAAAAATCTGTAGCTTATGTAAAAATAAATAGCACAAAGGAAACATATATGACTTTGCCTTTCCATGGCAAAAAGTCATAAAATAGGAGAGGTCATGTGGCAAGTGTGATTTACCTGAACTTTAAGTACTTTGAAAATGAAACACCAGGAACAGCATAATCAGTCAGGAGAGCAATTAGGGACTCCATTACCACTCAAGAGAAGCAACAGAGACCATAATCACTTGCCCCAGGAAACGGTTTTCACGTACATGCCGAATTCAGCGTGTTTTCTCTCGTATCAGCAGTGTGTAAGTAAGGGAGTGTCTTAAGCCCTTGACAGGAGTAAGAATAATACATAGGGAATGTGGCGGTTATTTAGGGAATCTGTCTAGTTGTAATTTATTCGTTCTGCTTCGTATCTGGAAGTAGTTGCTAAAAATGTTCAAAGCCTGGGCTTGCTCAAGGTATGTGGAATACTTCATTTGCTGACAAGGTTTGCGCTGTGTCCAGCAGAACAGGGACACTGAGGAACCTTTACCTCTGTTGTACAACAGGAATTGCTATGGTGGGTTGCTAGATAGGCAACTTCTCTCCCGTCTTTCTCTCCTTAAGGGGAAGCAGAGAGCCCAACAGGGACAAAGATGACAAACCATGGTTTTTAAAAACGTCCTTGTGATGGGCATTTGGGGTGGGAAAAGTCCAGTGACTCAAATGTGCTTTATATGTACCCTCATATACACATGAGACGAGAAGTATAGGGTCTAGTTCAACTCCATGCTAAGAATATTGCTTTGTGGCAGAAAGACTGAAAAAAATGACTTAAGTTGGAGGAGGGTTGTGGGTTACCCCAAACGTCACATGTGGAAGTCTAAAGCATCCAGGAAGTGCATGTAGGGCCTGTTATCTTTGCTTGTTGTGTATCACTTGTGTTGACGCATAAAGCATCAATAGTATTTTAGACTCCCATTCAAAGTCTGTTCTGCTCAAAAGAAGCATCCCAACAGCTGGAGTTGGGAGAAAGGACTAACAGATATAACAGGGACTAACCAGTTAGGCTGGTGGCTCCCTCCCAAGAAGAAGGGCTTGATAGTTTTCCTTCTGGACTGTGTTGCTAAAGGACTCAAAGCGGTGTACAGACTCGGAGACAGGTCCAACTATTTCAAGATCCTAAAACCAACAGTTCATGGGAATTGTCCAGATGGCTAAATTTTAGGATAGATTTCACATGACTGCAGGTGATGTCTGTTTGTGACTGTTGGCTTAATTTTGTGTTTCTGTTTACAAAAATGAAAATTAAAGGAGAAATGAGACATGACATAGTGATGCAATGCTTTTAATGAGGAACGGCAAAAAAAAAATTGAAAGTATTGGGAAAGGGTCTATGTGTATAGGAAAATACAACTGAATGTGTTCACATCCACAGAGAGCAAAAAGTGAATGTTTTGGTATTCTAAGCTAGGAGGCCTGAAGACTTTCTTTTTTCTACCCTTTTTTTATTTTGGTAAGACGAATGAATGATTTTTAATGCCCATGAAAGGCCAATAAATGACTCCATAGTTGCACTCTAGTATGATGAAAGATAATAGTCAATATTTATAGAGGCTTTATATGGTAAATAGACTGAGAGCAATTATGAGTCCATAATTCTCTTAGCAAGCCATCCTTTTTGAGGGATTTTTTCTTTCAGTGTGGGTTTTGTGCATTCACCAAAGACAGTCAGATATCTAGTAGCCCTACTGTTTTCTTTCAGTGTGGGTTTTGTGCATTCACTAAAGACAGATATCTAGTAGCCCTACTACTCTGACAGGGGTGCTGGACATCTGGAAATCTGGATGTGCCGAGCACATTAGCATATACATGGGCTCAACGGTTCATGCACAGCAAATCTGGAGCATCCAGGAAGCCTCTCCTCGGGTCCCACACGTGGAGCTGTGCACATGCCCAACAGCTGTTTGCACATCAGTGGCTTCCTGGCAACTTCCTGGAAATCTCTCAGAGAAACAGGAGAAAACTGCACAGGTTTCACTGCAACTGAGGTGTAAGAAACTCATTTTGCTGTAGCACACTTGCGTAAGACTAGTGTATGGCAATTTTCAAGACTAGGTCTATAGTGAAGGAGAGTTAATTAATTGCATGGTTTTTATTTCTGGGCAATAATGGTTAGAGGAGATTTGAAAGGTAAACTAGAGCTGCATGTGGAGAAATTTTGATTGAGAGTCTTAATCTAACAGTACAACTCAGCACAGGCTCAACTTCAAGCTCATAAGTGATTTTCTTGCCCAAGGTAAGCACACATTAGGCCATTCGGCAGCAGAAAAGATTAAGCTAATAAGACTAATTTCACGTGCACACACAGTAAAAAAAAAAAAGATTTTGGGAGCAGCAGCTATGCTATCCATTGCTGCCTGAAAGATACGCTCCAGCTTGTTTGGGCTGGTGACAACTGATGAATTTTAGCTCTGTTCTTTGCATTTTTTATAACACTTTCAAACTGCATTCACAGTCTTCCAAAACAACTTTATCTTATGAGGGAAAGCAAATTCCTTTACCTCCGTACTCTTCCAGTGCATTGCTTTTTTTAGCAGCCTTCCCTTGAACACTAGGAGAAAGAGTAATGTAGCGTATGTTAAATAGTGATCTCACCCTGGTGGGAATTACAGTTTTGGTGTAACTGCAGTACAGTAGAATGTGTCAGGATGCCCAAATTTAACATTTAGGTTAATAACTAAGGCGGTGGGAGTGGTGGGGTGTTTGCTTTATCACCAGACTTGACCTATCGTAAAACAAGCTGCTTCATGCTGCTTTTCCTGCCTGGAGAAGAGCTTATCCTTGAAGTGACAGGGGCCTTTATTTGTCCTTTCATCATGAATGAGTTCGGCCAAAAGGTCCAACTCTAATGTGCACATTCTCTTGTTCATTCAATGTACCTATTCTTTTAATATACTCCTTGGGTCATTTTTTCCTTTTGTGTTTAGCATGATCTTACTGTATCACTTTTCATAACTGGCTCTCAGCAGATTCAGTGCTCTGCAGCTTGAAGTGTCAGATTGTGGGTGGTCCATTTCAGTCGAGGTATTTTGAGCCAAATGTGAATAGAAAACAGCTTTTGTTCTGCAATTTTGGACTTTACTCTTAAATACCTACCAGACTGTAATCATCCACACATCACCCACTGCCAATAAATAACCTTTTTTTATTATTCAAGTCTCTAGATGGAGAAGAACATTTTTGCTGAATTCAGCTAGAGGCAGCAATATGCTGCTTGTCTTTTTTTCCATATGAAAAAGAGTTAGATATTTTATTAGAGTAGCGGCAATGTGATTATTTATTTTTTTACACAGGAATACTGATGCTGAATTTAAACACATAAAGTGGAGTTTAAATGTTTCTGTGTTATGTACTGGCATGAAGGAGAGCAGAATCTGGCCAACAGACCTTTTCACGTGTATGGGGCTAGAATATATGCACAGCATAGAGATTAAGAAAGCACGGGGTTTGATAGCCATGATGATATAATTTTACAGGAGCCCTGAGGACTCTCAGTGAAATCCTAGGCTGCGTGGGCAAGGCAAAGCAGAGGTGCTCAAAATAGAAATGCTCTCCAGCTCTCTGAAAACTCATAATCTAGGTGTCAGGTAAAGCCAAACAGGTGAGTGAGAGGGAAGCAGCACAGAGAAAGCTGGCAGATGAATTAATGCTGTAACACAGCGAGTTTAACAGAAAAGCAGATGCTTGGGCTAGCTATTCTCCTAGTCAAAGCTCAACAGGAGTAGTACATAGCCATCCCAGCAGAGCTAAGTTTAATGAAAGAATTTAAAAGAGTATAAATGTGAATTTGCTGTCAAGTTTTCCCCCTTCCTCGTTCAAACATTTACAAAGTGCTTGTTTTCCTGTCTTCTCGCATTCCCACAAGGACACTGTCAGGGTGCTGTGCGGTAGCTTAGCCACACGGCTACAGCAGCTCCTGATTTGAAAGGGTTTGATTGGATTCTGTCAAAAGTTTTAATTCCCAAGGGGCTTTTCTATTATTTTTATGATACATCAGCGTTATACTTGTGATGCTGTTCCCTTTCGCATAATCTCACAGCTCCGATTTGTGGCTCCCGAGAGAGTCCTTAAAGCACAGATGAAGGGCATTGGGTTAAATCTCATTTTACTAGGCAACCTGCTTTGTATCATTTTCCGTTTTTTTTTCTTTTTTTTTTTTTTCATAGATCAGGAATGTATTTTTGGCATATTGGACACAAACAAATGCTGTTCTGGGTGGAAGCCTATCTACTGGTTAAAGCAAAGGATTGTGACTCAGTGAGTGATTGACTCAGCCTCTGGATTCCTAGTCGAGCGTTTTCTATTGATTTATTGTGTGGCCTTAGACAACTAGCTAACATCTTTCTGTCTGCCTCCATTCTCTCTCTTATTACTTTTGCGTAGGCATAATCATACCAAACAGACCTTTTCTCATCCCTGTTTAAAAAGGCTCCTTCAGACCAGGTGGAAACTTGGATGGGAGTGTCCATGACTGAGGACCACCTGGAAGTAGCAGACTATGGCAGGGGACCCCTTTGTAAACATGGGTTTGTGTCTTCAGTGTAGGGCAGGAGCATGATCCATTCCTGAGTCCTCACTGTTGACTTCGGGCAGGTCCTGGCCTCGTGTTACTCCAGCCATATTTGGAAAGCAACAGCTTTTATAGACACTATAGATATATCTCCTGTAGCCCACTCTGGCAATCAGGGAACCACTGGTACAGGACACACCATGCACTTACCTGATTGTTGTGGCTGCGGGCTCATTGGGGACCACCTGGAAGTAGCAGACTATGGCAGGGGACCCCTTTGTAAACATGGGTTTGTGTCTTCAGTGTAGGGCAGGAGCATGATCCATTCCTGAGTCCTCACTGTTGACTTCGGGCAGGTCCTGGCCTCGTGTTACTCCAGCCATATTTGGAAAGCAACAGCTTTTATAGACACTATCGATACATCTGCTGTAGCCCACTCTGGCAATCAGGGAACCACTGGTACAGGACACACCATGCACTTACCTGATTGTTGTGGCTGCGGGCTCATTGGGAGATGATTTCAGAGAAGTTTAATGAATCAGATGATCCTGGGTAGTTTTGAAACTGTAAGAAGGCAATGAGGGAGGACTGGGAGGCAAGGTCATAGTCTCTATTCCTAATAAACTGTAAGTCTGTGCTCTCCATCTACAGCACAGCACTAAGTATGCCCTGCAAAATTATTATGAAAACCTCTCCCAAAATAACTGCTCTTCCTAAAAGAAAATCTCAGAATCAACAGTTTAAAGGAAATTTTCTAGTTGTTTTAAAGGAGGTTGAATTTAAGGTTTGCTGGACTTGCTGTGTGCAGGGCACAAGGCTGACCCGTGCATCTGCAGAGGTCACTATGTCAGGATTTTGGGGTGACCATGTGTCAGGTAGGTGTTACTCCAGCCATATTTGGAAAGCAACAGCTTTTATAGACACTATAGATATATCTCCTGTAGCCCACTCTGGCAATCAGGGAACCACTGGTACAGGACACACCATGCACTTACCTGGTTGTTGCGGCTGTGGGCTCATTGGGAGATGATTTCAGAGAAGTTTAATGAATCGGACAATCCTGGGTGGTTTTGAAACTGTAAGAAGGCAATGAGGGAGGACTGGGAGGCAAGGTCATAGTCTCTATTCCTAATAAACTGTAAGTCTGTGCTCGCCATCTTACAGACACAGCACTAACTCTGCCCTGCAAAATTGTTATGAAAACCTCTCTCAAGATAACTGCTCTTCCTAAAAGAAAATCTCAGAAACAACAGTGTAAAGGAAATTTCCTAGTTGTTTTAAAGGAGGTTGAATTTAAGGTTTGCTGGACTTGCTGTGTGCAGGGCACAAGGCTGACCCGTGCATCTGCAAAGGTCACTATGTTAGGATTTTGGGGTGACCATGTGTCAGGTAGGTGCAGTGCTCAGACCCTCAGCCACATGAGACAACTCTGAGATGATGCATCTCTGGGTCTTCACACCTCCTGGCTACCTCTCCCAAGCATCCAGAAGTGTGCCGAGTCATTTGTTGCATAGATGAGTGGTAGATCAAGTTGTAGCTCAGGGACAGCTACTGGAAAGCCAGATTTTCCATTTGCTACAAACCTTTTTATAACAGAAAACAAAAAAGCTCTTGAATTGCAGTTACCATAAGCATCCCATCCATCCCCTCAACCTGAATTCTGCTAAAATGGCAAAATCAACCAGTCACTAGCAGGGGTTTGGCTCAGCAACTGCTAGCCTTGTGATTAGAAGTTAATTTCTAAAGCAAAGAGCCTAAAACTGTAGATCCCATGTTTAGTTTATACCTACTATATTGTATAGTATAGCATAGCCCATGCATAATGCTAGATAGTTTCTTCTGCAGCCTAAGAAAACTCTTTATTGTTTTCTGGAAAATGCTATAGAAATAGGGTAAATAAATCAAAATTAAATTGTTATCATTCAATTCAGTGTTATCATTAAAAAAATAATCTGGATAGTGTAAAAGCCACAAATTTCTGACTGTGTCAAGAGGGTTGATGTTCACACTTAATGCCTTAGTTATACTACTTGAAAAAACAGCTTTGAGATAACGGATGGCTACATCACACTATATACCAAAATCAGCTTTCTTTGAGAGTGAGTTACCTTGATTTGAGAATTTTCTATCTTTGCTAAGCCCTGGGGATTGATATGTTGAAAATATCAGTTAAATTATACAGGTACAGAGGAGAAGAGATAATGTTTTTAAGGAATAGGCTAGTAAATGGGAAAATGCTCACATAAAAATGTTGCCTGCTTTGGTCCTTTTAAAGCAGAAACCTGTGGACTGTTCAGAGTTATGCAACTTCACACTGTTTCCTATCATACTGATTTGCTAAATTTTAAAAAATCACAGCTTTTTTTCCTGTCCAGTAAAGACACTACCCATTCTGATTCATAAAACATTTGCCTATTCACTTTAAAGCCATACCCCAGCCCCACTAAAATCAATACGATTTAAGCAAGTACTTAAGCTTTTGATCAATAATGTTTAAAGCCAGAAGGAAGTGTTAGCATGTATAGTCTGACCTTCTGTACACGACAGATTTGTAAGATTTCCCCACAAGCCAATAAATTAATCTTTGGCTAAGAAACATCTACGAGAAGGCGATTTGATCTGGATTTGAGGGCTAAGACTTCTTTCACTAACATGATCCAACTGTTGGTTATCCTCAGTGCTTTATATATGTTACTCTCTGCCATTTTCCCCTTGTTTGGCTTCATCATCCTGATATCATTATTTTTCTTTTCCAAACCAATATTTTCTCTTTCTTGTATAAATGTACACTGTAATCAAACTACTCTTGATATTAAGTACTCTTATGTGCTCTACAGCTCTATTTTTCTTACTATTCAGAAGTGAAGAGGAGAGGGGCCCAAGCCTGGGCATGCAGACATATGGGCTTGGAGTATGGCTTTGAAAATCTAGTTTTTCTGCATGGAGCTAAATCCCTACCTTTTGTCCATGGAAATGGATGCTGGACCTAGCTAGAGAAGGGGAATTATATATATTATGGACATTAATTCAGGCTTTTGACATCTAAGAATCTCTGAAAAAAAATCCCAAAACCTCATAATTTAATTCTTCTGTCTCTCTGTGTACTTTCTCCCTTAAAATCTATTTCAGTCCCATGAATAGCACAGGGCTGTCCTTCAGTGCTGAGCTGAGTTTCCCGACCATCTCCTTGCTGGGCAGCAGCAGTGGGTTTTTTATGTTGTGAAAAGCTTTAAGACTGTGAAGAGAATTTGCTCGCATGTAACAGACTCTAACTTTGTTATTAATTTAATTTTATTTCTTTTTGAAGTGGGGAGCGCAGGCAGAGAAGCAGACAGACTTTTGATCTGCTGTCAGGCGAAGTGTGGCAGGATGGATCAGATAGACCCCTTGGTGTTTTGCTGGCACACAAAATAGCCCTGTCTGTGGCACGTTTCTTTTGTCATCTGTGATGTGTTGGCCTGAATGGGAGGAACAGTGATGTATGAGAGTATTTTGAGAGTACCACTATGTGGTACTCCCAAACATCAGAACATCATGTGGTGGCTGATGTCTTGATTAGCTCTGTGGAAAAGCTTTCCCCTTCCTTTTCCCCAAGCAGTTCTTCCCCCTGGGAGGAGAAGGAAGAAAACTAAGCATAAACACTTAAGCAGAAAAGTAAATCCAGCTCCATGTCAGTTAATTATGAAACTGTAGATCAATAACATGCTGAAGGATATTTGAAATGCTTCCAATGGTGACATATGTGTTCACCTCATCTGCCCAAGGTTGTACAGCAGATATAGCTGGACAGAGTGTCTAATTAAAAGAAAGCTGTCTTTGGATATCAGAAAAGGAAATATATTTAGAATGGAGTTTCAGCTTATTCTTCAAAACAAGTATGGAGCCGTGTGAGGGTTTCTGCCTTACTCAGCTTGCAATAAGAGAGAGATGTTACTCCACAAATCATTTAGCAGAGCTGTATGTGAATAAATCAAGGATCAGCGTGGAGGAGGCATGAGGTGAAAATGAATTCACAAGCAGTTACTAAGCGCTCTAATATCACCAAAATATTTATTAGGTGTATGGGACTGGAAAAAAGTAATGGACATGCCTAAATTGTGGTTCTGGAAGTAGTCCAACGTGACCTGGCTCCATTGGAAAGCTGGTATGCTCTTGTAGGTTTTCAGCTTTCTGTGTCGAGTCTGGGTTGAGATTTGCATGTAGTTCTCTGCTCCTCTGGTGATGCACCAGTTTTAAGCAGCACCCTCTGGGATCACTCTGCCAGTCATCCCAAATGCCACTGAGCAGAAAGGCGTGTGAATGTCCCACAGGGTCTTGTTATGGATATTAATATCATCACAAATTTATTAGAAAGCTCACTGAAGGCCACTAAAGTTTTAAATGAAACTGTGCCCAGTTTTGAGCTTGGGTAGGCCAAGAAATGTTTCTGTATGCTGTCCAGTCTCAATTTAATGCAAAACACAGTGCAGGGCATGCCCAGAAACGCCTCCTGGTATGTAGCAAATGCTGCATTGAAAAAGGAAGGCACTTCTGGAGGTCATATCCCTCCAAGATCAACTGATTACAGGATCATAGGTCTGGATTGAAGAGTCTGTGTTCTTTGTAGATTCTGTGTAAATTTACTGGTGAGTCCTATTTTGAAGTAGTCCAAAGTCCACCTCTCCAGTGTTATTAGGTAGTTCTTCCATGTGACTGGTGCTTAAAAGTCCTGATTATCTCTTTTTCTCTAAAAATAGATAAATAAACCTACTTTCCGCTACAACTCATTAAAAAAAAAAAACAAAAAAAAACAAAAAAAAAAAAAAAAACCAAAAAAAACCACCCAAAGCTCCAAAAGTTTGGTATCTAGCTTGGGAATGTCCACAGGGCAATACTAGTGTGGAGAGAGTTAACTGAATATCCCATTTCTTCGCATTGGTCTGTGCTATCCACACAGGCCTTCCACTGACCAAATAGGTCTTCACCAAGAACAAAGAGAAAAACCCTCTTTGTGACATACCAAAAGCTAGAGCACTGGGGGGGATCCCCCAAGAGTGATAAGAGGCACAAAAGCAAAAGGCTCATCAGAATGACTCCTGTGTGGACTGTGTGAATTCAAAAGGTTAAAGCCTAATCCCTAAAAAACCGGTCACTTCTAGCAGTTAATGACCTGCTAGTCTGCTAACCATCAGGAGAGGAAGCCGGGAGCAGTTAACACTTGCAGAAACACAGTTGTTGCTAACAATACTAATGAACCATATCTTGGACTTGTTATTGTACACGAGGCAGGAGAAACATTATAAGTGCTTCAAAATGACAATGAATAATTGAAATATTAAGGCATAAAGGTGAGGATAGCTACAGAGGCGATTCAGGAATGGAATATACAGATATAGTGGGCAAGCAGAATGGTACTTGTGTGACCCAGAGGTTATTTTAAAGCTGGGGACTGAACATTTCCTTCCTGCAGTAAACACGCAGGAAGAGAAGGAAGAGAGAAAGGGGAATGCAAATAAGTGCTGGCAGTCACTTTATGGGCTGGCTATTTGCTTGTTCTTCTGGCTGTTAAATGAAAAGATCTTACAGAACTGTTATGTCCCAGAGAGTCCAAAGTTTCCCACCCAAAGCTCCAAAAGTTTGGTATCTAGCTTGGGAATGTCCACAGGGCAATACTAGTGTGGAGAGAGTTAACTGAATATCCCATTTCTTCGCATTGGTCTGTGCTATCCACACAGGCCTTCCACTGACCAAATAGGTCTTCACCAAGAACAAAGAGAAAAACCCTCTTTGTGACATACCAAAAGCTAGAACACTGGGGGGGATCCCCCAAGAGTGATAAGAGGCACAAAAGCAAAAGGCTCATCAGAATGACTCCTGTGTGGACTGTGTGAATTCAAAAGGTTAAAGCCTAATCCCTAAAAAACCGGTCACTTCTAGCAGTTAATGACCTGCTAGTCTGCTAACCATCAGGAGAGGAAGCCGGGAGCAGTTAACACTTGCAGAAACACAGTTGTTGCTAACAATACTAATGAACCATATCTTGGACTTGTTATTGTACACGAGGCAGGAGAAACATTATAAGTGCTTCAAAATGACAATGAATAATTGAAATATTAAGGCATAAAGGTGAGGATAGCTACAGAGGCGATTCAGGAATGGAATATACAGATATAGTGGGCAAGCAGAATGGTACTTGTGTGACCCAGAGGTTATTTTAAAGCTGGGGACTGAACATTTCCTTCCTGCAGTAAACACGCAGGAAGAGAAGGAAGAGAGAAAGGGGAATGCAAATAAGTGCTGGCAGTCACTTTATGGGCTGGCTATTTGCTTGTTCTTCTGGCTGTTAAATGAAAAGATCTTACAGAACTGTTATGCCCCAGAGAGTCCAAAGTTTCCCAGGGAAAGCTGATCATGAGAATTTATCCTCCTCTCTATTCCCTAACAAATAGGAACCTCTACAGATAGGTCTAGAGGTACAGAACTGTTATGTCCCAGAGAGTCCAAAGTTTCCCAGGGAAAGCTGATCATGAATTTGTCCTCCTGCAAGACTCCATCCAGCAGCTCACCTTTCTCTATTCCCTAACAAAGAGGAACCTCTACTTCCCCAAAAGAAAGAGATGTGCAGGATTTCCTTTTGCCTTGTGCTCAACCTGAGGCCATGCTCTAGACAGCACTTGCCTTAACAGAACCATGCTTCAGAGCTATGCACGCTATGTTTTCAGTCTCTTATTTATTTTCTTATTTTGTGTAAACAGCCATAGGATGCAAAGGAAGCATCAAAGGATATCTTTGGGGTTTCTGTGGTTGCCTGTGCAGTTTCAAGGACACACTCTTCTTATTTGTCTACCTTTTTTTGGTTTTCTGTATGTACCTGACCTCTCGCTGCTCAGTATTTGTGAGACTGCAAACTGAATGTTTTCATACTTGTTAAAAATAGATTTCTCTGATGACTAAAGTAGGACCTTGAATGCCCTTTCTCAATTTACCTCTTCTTTCAAGAAATCAACTCGATTTCTCTGATGACTAAAGTAGGACCTTGAATGCCCTTTCTCAATTTACCTCTTTCAAGAAATCAATTTAATTATATTTAAAACTTACAATGTGATATTTTTGAATCTTTGGCATATAAATTCCTTGATTTTGCTTCTCCCTGACAGCATGAGTATCAACATGAGCCTTATCATTGCTTTGTAAAAACTTATTATTTATATATATCAAACAGCATTATTCAAACATAATTTTTGACAGCACTGGTAGTCATTCAGATTTGTGAGGTTCTGTGCAGACACTGTTTGAGATTAATGGTATAGACAGTTGTTTTGTTCCTGGGACTTTTCTTTCTCTTTCTGTCAGATACCAGTGTCTGTACTAAAGAAGACTTACGATTTCATGTTATTGTATTAACTGGCATAGGGATGGTGACAGCAGAATCAAGGGGAATCCAAATCTGGGTTCATACAAATTTCTTCTATACTGGAGCTTCAGAAATTAGGAGTGGTGATTTATAAGCTTTTGACAAATTTCCATCTGTTCTCATTCCATGTAGTTTTTTTTCTCCCTCAGAGTTCAAAGGCTGTCTGCTGCAGAGCTGCACGGCCTTTGTGATATATAGCTGTCTCTGAGGATGTCATATGTTCTAATTTTAACACTGACAGAGCTCTAGGCCTTCGTTCAAGAACCACCCCGAATAGCTCCAATGGGCAGGAAATCTATTCGGCTAAAACCCAACCAACTAATCAGTTTATGAACTCTCATGCAAAACAGCATTTGTGAAAATAAACCTGACAACATTCAGAAAATGTTGAGCGATGAATATTGCTGGGGACTGGAGAGAAATTAATGCTGATGTCATTTTGTATAATTTTTTTCCTTACTGCTCCCTTCTGCCGCAAAGGTGATTTTACTTTCTGACTGTGGAGCAATCAGCATTTAGCAAAGAACAAAGCATATTTTTTTCCCTGACTCTACATTTTTGAGGTTTGGGTAACTATATATTCCTCAATTTTTCACTCTTTTAATGTGGAAAGCTGCAAATCCAGACATGGAAAAAGTAACAGTATTTAGTAACTTGTTCCACCTTTATTAGTTGAACATTCATTATAGTAGGGATTATATAACGCATACACACACACAAAAAGAGAAGATATGGATTCTAAAAATCTAGTAACAGGATGTATTATTTAACTAACACTACTCGTGCTGAATCCTCCTGAATTCCTCCTCCAATCATAAATATGCAATTCCCAGTGTGATAATAAGAGGTAAATATAGGAAATATTCATCATAGCCATTAGCCTGTTTCACAGTTCTCTAACATTTTAAAAAAACCACCCGGTATACTAATATTTCTGGGAAGAAATTAATAAGCATCATTCTATTAATCCTGCAAACATATCAAAACCAGCTTCTAGATTTTCTCAACATTTTAAAATAAGATTTTTTTACATGGTAAGTGCCTTGTTGTCAAAACAAAGGTGTAATTCAGATATTCATGTCCTTTACTAATATTTAGTTATTTTAAAAATGAAACTCTTATTCTTTATAGCTAGAGATAAAAAGGGAAAATAAAGAAAAAAGAGTCAAGCAATAAATAAATGAATATTATTTCTGTCTTCTCTTCCTCCTTTTCTGCCCTCCAACCCCAATATGAATTTTTTCTAGAGTCCTGTGAAGGGAAAAAAAAACTTCCAAATTGTTGAACAAAAAAGCTTTTCCAAATTTTGACGAGATTTCCCTGGTCTTCAGTCTCACAGCACTGTCAGCTACAATTTCCTTTGCCCCTCTCTTTCTGATGCACGCTGAGAAAGTTGTTAGTAGCGTGTTCCTTTTTAGGTGCAAAACACAGAAATTATCTCAAACACATTGACGTGTTGTGCAGCCCTGTTTTCTAAGCTGGTTACTCTTGCCTTTCTCCTTCAGCCAAAGGATGAATGAAGCCAGGAAAATAAAATTTAGAAACTGGAAAAAGAGCCAATCACAAGGTGCAAGAAGTGAGGATTTGCAGTTAAAGTGAATTGCTCAGAGGGCAGTGACGGGGAAGCAGAGCTTTTTGTGAGATAAGTCCCATTGGACAGAAGATAGAGGAATACTTTGAACTTGGGCTGGATGTAAAATGGATGAGGGCTACCAGAGCTGACCTTTTTTGAATTATGATGATCCTAACAGAGAGAGTTAAGTGAAAACTGATGGAGGGAAAGCAGGACTGGAGTTAACTGAAAAAAAAGAACGCATTTGGTTGTTTGAAGGTCCATATGTAAAAGCAGAAAGGTTCAGTGGATATCCACAAATAATGAGAGACATAATTTATCTGAGAAACCACCCTTTCAGTTGACAGCCTCAAGCGTAGTGCCGTGATCTTTCTTTCCTTAAGTAGTCCCTGGGCCTAGGTTTTCTTCTTATTTCTTACTATAACACAAAAATCTTTGCAATTGCAGCTTCTTTGTAATGTAAAAGCCTCAAACAACTATTAGAAAAATTCATAAACAAAAAAAAAATTAATATTCTTTTTTAGTCTATTTTCATGACTTCATGACATTTAATTTCCAGAAAGTGCAACAGAATTTACTGCTACCCTCCCAAGTGCTACTGGCAATGTTATTACTATATTTATTGTGATAGCAGTTGCTTAATAATTATAGTATCAAAGAGTCTCAGTTATAATCCCTTTATTATAAAGACGTTATGAATAAACCCACTTTTTATTATTGAAGAATAATACTGTAAGCAGCAGTTACTTCGAAGGGCAACATAGAGGCCAAAGGTAAAAAAAAGGCCAGTGAGATTCCTAAAAGGTTCTAACCATTGACTGAAATTATTTTACATTTTAACACTTGTTTGTTATCTGAAACAGCAGGAGTCAGCTTTACATCGAAAGCTGCTTAATGCTTTTTAATTGCCTATTAAACTGTGCAGATTTTTTACTAACATGACTCTAAATGTTTCATGAAATCATATTCTGACCATCTGAAATACTTTGTTTAATAAGGTTCCACTGATTGTCTCTTTTATATGCTGCTGCAAGCAAAGTGCTCTGCTGTTAAGCTGGACAGAATTAGGCACAAGCTATACAGGATTCCAGAATTAGTTCCACTGCACGACATATGTTTTCAGAAATGGAAAAGCACAGCATGCAGCAACATGCATGTGATTTCTAGGAAACTCAGCAAAGACTGGAGAAAGTTTGGATTGCAGTCATTATACACCCGGTTCTCCTAGTTTCTGCTGGAGAGAAAGCTTTTGTGAAAGAATTTTTATGTACAGCCTGCCAGTTTTAGTACATCTAAATAATTTATAAAACTCTAGGAGGTAATCTCTGACCAGGCTTAGCCATTACAGTGATCATAATATTATTTAGAGGGTCAGGTTTCCATATTGTAAAGGGAGACCTGATTTGTCAGGCTGTGTCACAGAGTTTAGGACTTCAAGCCCAGATTTTGCCTCTGAACTTCAAGTGTGTTGTAATTTATTACTTGCCTGATGTAGCTAATGTAGGTTTTCTCTATTTTGAGTCAAGGTTGAAATTTGACTAACAAGAGAGGCTTTTGCCCATCTGCCCTTGTGCTTATGTATATTAACTTCCTTATCCTTGAAAGTGTTCAAGAAGTTTTATTGGGAAAAGGCAAATGTCAAAAGTGTAAAGTTACTTTAATAAAACTGACCGAGATCAAGTTTCCTTGCTGGCTGCCTGCCATTGAAAATCCCTTTGTTAGCTTTTTAAAATTTCCTGTGTCAAATAGAACGCTTTTAATTTCTTTCTATCAGACCAAACATGTTTAATTAAAATGTGGAAAAAATTTGACTAAAAACTTCATAGCCTTCCTTTAAAACCTGCCTGGTGGAAAAAATTTGACTAAAAACTTCATAGCATAGAAACCTTGGGGGTACCTTCCTTTAAAACCTGCCCAATTTTGAGGTTACCATTATTTCAAGGACAGTTCTAAACCTCCTGGATGTAGAAAGCATGAATGATCAAGAAAAAAAAAGATTAATTATATTACCAAATTCTAGATTGATTGTATCCTCTGATTTTCCAGGGGTGCTGATAAAAATGTCATGAAAAACAGAGACCATGAGCTGCTGTGAGAGGTGCTGATAAAAATGTCATGAAAAACAGAGAGCATGAGCTGCTGTGAGAGAAGGAGGGGGGAGAAAAAAAGAAAAAAAGAAATATGGTAAATGTGAGCACAATGAAATGATTAAAGTAAATGAAAGCATTACTGTGCAGCAGGAATGAACGATTGATATACTGTGCACTGGACTGATAGTTGTAGGAAACACTCATTGTCCCCATGGCTGCTTTGATTGAAAATATTGAAGTTAGCATAAGAAGCTAGCAAGATCAAATGCAGCATTCAATTAAATTTTCCAATATTTGGAAAAAATAGTGGTTATGGTTTTGGACATCCACTGTTTAAATTGCACTGGGTTACTATGACATGTAAAGTACTTGGGATAAAAAAAATATTTTTTACCAAAACAATGAGAAATATTGAAATGTTTGGCATGCCTTAATATTTTGTGCATGAGCAGAAATGTGATCAGAAGAGTAAATACCATTTTTTGGAAATGTAAATACCATTACATTGGAAATGTAATTAAATAACAACAAAATGGTGAAGCACAAATTAAATTTCGTGACAAAATTACCTTTGAAATGTGATCAGAAGAGTAAATACCATTTTGGTGTCATATCCATATTGGAAATGTAATTAAATAAGAACAAAATGGTGAAGCACAAATTAAATTTTGTGACAAAATTACCTTCTTTATGGTAACAAGGCAGTGTGTTTAATTTCACTTAATAATGTAGTGCATAGAAAGACAGGCTGTAGAAATGTCAAGAAGTTTGACATTTGGTCTCCTTAGTCTGTGTCCTGCATTTTTCTCTTCTGTTGATGTGTGTTGCAAAGTCCTGTTTCAACTACCAGATAGAACTTGTTCTGGCATCCTTGTTGTCTTGATAATGGCCAGCATTCTCACATGTTCATCTTCGTTTTTGACTAGTTGGACCTATTCACAGTAGCTCTGTGTGCTCAGGAAGAACACATTAGTAGTGAAAATGATGCCTGGTCTTGGTGCCATCATTATCTCAGATAACAAAACCCAAGGCCCCAGAGAGATAAGGTACTTTACAAACAGTACCTCAAGAAGTAGGAGATGGAGACAAGCCTAGCATGAGCTAGGATTCATTCCAAACATACTTTCTTTTTATCCTCTAATCACCCTTATTTGATTTTCTTTGTTCCTCTCTCCTCCAAAGAAACAAGATGTCCGTGTGGTCCTTTCCAAATGACGAACAAATAGGGTTCAATAGAAGATTTTGCCAAAACCAATAAATAGAAGTGGCAGTAGCTGTGTTAAAATCCTAGTGTTTTTAAAAAACACAAAAGGAGAATTAGTGCAGCCTAGCCTTGGGCCAAATCTGCTAATTTTCTAAAGTATGGTGTCATTACAAATCTAAGAAGGATTTCGGGAGTTGATACAAACCATCTGAGCTCAGAGCTGTAGAATTACAAAGGCATTCCAATGTCTCTGATGAAAATAATTAACAGGGAGGCCGAGAGAGAGGTGGGAAGGCCAAGAGATAGGGGAGACCAGGACAGATGGATGCCAAAAAGGTGTGGAAGGCACAAAAGGTGTGGGAAGAGGTGTGGGAGGCCCTGTCAGAGGTAAAGGTTAAAAAGGTGTGTGAGGGCCCAAAATGTATGGGAGGCTCTGGCAGAGGTAGAGGCCAAAAGGTGTGAGATGCTTAGAGAGAGGTGAAGATCAAAAAGGTGTGGGAGGCCCAGACAATGGTGGAAAACACAAAGACGGGAGAAACCCAGATGGAGGTGGAAGCCCAGAAGGAGTTGGAGGCCGTAGAGATGTGGGAGTTCAAGATGAAGGCTGAATAGGTGTGGGAGATCCAGACAGATGAGGAGGCCTAGGCAGTGATGGAGGCTGCAAAGATGTTGGAGGCTGAGATAAAGGTAAGGGCCAAAAAAGGTGTTGGAGCCCCAGAAAATATGGGAGGCTCTCGTAGAGGTTGAGGCCAAGTATGGGTGGGAGGCCCAGAGAGAGATGGATTTCCAAAAGGTGTGAGAGGCCAAGACAGAGGTGGAGGCTGAAAGCTGTGGGAGCCCCAGACAGACAAATCATACGGTCCCAACAATTAATCAATACATTTAGTCCTATTTTTTAACTTTTCCAACCACTGCTTAGTGTTTACATGCTTTGAAATGAAGTTATCTCAAAAACATAATGCTAGTTCCAACACTACTCTGAGCTCTGGAAATAGATCGAAAATCAGAAATTATGTGTACATCGAGTCTCCCCCATATTGGATTAAAACATAGAATAGGTGAGGTATGGCAAAATTTAGAATTGGGTAAAAATAAAGATTTCTTTGGCTCAAATTTAATTTGCTTCCTGGGCAAAACAATCAACTCATTTCTTTGGGTCATTCTTCAAGCTACTGTCCTCTGTACTTTGTGGAAGTTAAACAAAAGAAGTCCTACCTTTAGCTACAGTGAATAGAGACTGAAAACATATGTCTAAGAATACCAGTACATTCTTCTTCTTAGAATATAAAATCTGTAAGTAGATATAGAGAGAGTTCAGAAATATATTCCTAGGTAGGATATTGCTGCCACATTTACAACACTTTAACTCACTGGATTAATTTTTAAAAAACACCTCTATTCTTTCATTAAAGATTCATAGAAGTAGGCTGGGTGGAGGATATTTTTTCACTGTTACATTCAGGAAAGAGGGAGAAGACTTTGTGCAAATAATATTGTGTGTTTAATTTTAGCTAAGAGTGGGCCATGTCAGTTAAAACTAAGAATAAAATACACTGTGTGCATACAGTCTTTCAGCTTCAAGAATCTCAGAGCACTTTAAATACACCAAAAACTCTTCACCCCATGCAGTCACAGTGCTGCTCCAAGGTACAATGAAGCTGTTGTTCAGCTGCATGTAGAAATGCTACATACCAGCGGAGGGTAGGAAGTTAAGAATAATACAGTATATTCAAATATAACTTTTAGGAGTATTTAGGTAGGCTGAATGTAGCTACCTGGAATTTGGCCACAGGACTCAGCTTAACAGCCCAGCTCTTGTGAAAAGTGGAATAAGATCTTTAATTTTTCCATTCCGTTTTCATTAATCACCACAAGTGGTCATGAGGTTTTCCACCCCAGCCAACAGTCAAACTTTCCAGCAGCACACTTCCTTTTAGCAATACGTTACCAGGGCACCAGATCAATGCTGCTTCAGAGCTAAGAGTGCCTCCTACTGAATTGCTAACCCAATTTCCCTCTGTGTCATGGCTCCTTGTCTAAAAATTGACCAGCCACCCTGACCATTTAGATGACGATCTAAGGGTTTGAGATAGATTAAAGGCCTCTCTAAAAAAACACAGGCTTGTGTTATCATCCTATCTCCAGGAAATTTTTCAGGAAGATTTCACTTCTCTGCCAGGCTAGGGTTAATACAAAACAGAAATTGGCCTAATCTATAGTAATGTGCTATATAAAACATGGAAATTTGGATAATAAAGAAGATACAAGAAAGAGCTGAAACTATCAAGGTCATTTTTTTTTTTTTTTTTTTACCAAAT